>NC_045597.1:185799017-186102048 GCF_009762305.2 Zalophus californianus
AAAGCCTTCTTTGGGGTGCCTGCATAGTTCTGCTGGTTGAGCACTGGACTTGATTTCAGCTCAGGTCGTTGAGATCAAGCCCCACATCCGGCTCTGTGCTCAGTGAGGTCTGCTTTTCTCTCTCTCTCTCCCTCTCTCTCCCCTCCCTGCCCCCCTCCCTCTGCCCCTCCCCCATTCGTGGTCGTGCACGTACTCTCTAAAATAAATAAATCTTTAAAAAATAATAAAAATTTGAAAAGTGAAACAAAGCCTTCTTAACAAAGAGGCTGATGATACTTGTTTCCATTCAGTGTTCTTTTTTAATTTGGCAACTCATTTTTCTAATTTATTTTTTAAAGCCTCAAAATTATTAGGAATCAGTAATTTTTCAAAGCATTTACATATTAAAATTATTAGAGCTTTAAGTTGCTAAATTATTTTAATGGCTGTCTTATAATACAGAAAACTCGCAACACTCAATCCTTTTCCCTTTAAGCTCCTCAGCCAACACCTCATGAGGTGAAAAGATAATTTAATTATTTAGACTCGGTATGGATGACCCTTTAAGATTCTCGGTGAAACCAAGATTTTAACTCTTAATTCTCTCCTGTTCAACACATTATTTCTTCCCTCCATGCTACGGATGTGAAGAACCAGGTCTCAGTCTCAGACTGATGATAGAGTCCTAATCTCAGCCGAATTACCTTCCCAGAATTCTGCATCTGCCTGGTTCTTGTCTAGTTCTAATAATGGCCACAAGCTGCATGCAAGTCACCAGAAGAGCATGAAACTCAAGCTGGAAATAAGCTGGTAACTATTGCTGACTATGTTATTAATAATGTGCACATGATGTCCACTTAAATAATGAGAGGAAACCAGATCTACAAATAGACACATTAGACTAGAAATATAATATCTTTAAATTTTGCTATAAATAAATTTCATAACAGCCCAGATTTTGATCACAAACTTTCTTGTATTTCTACGCCATCCATCACTTCTACTAGTCACACTACATACTCTGAAAGTCGTATTACTTCAAGATTAGCTTTCTTTTAAAAGAAGTCAGATTAGAAAAATAGATCTTGAAGCCATACTAATTTTTAAAAGTTTTAAATATATTAAAATATAAAAACATTTTCAGAAATCACTTGTATCATTACAATCCCGAACTGGTTTTACATCTATGCTATACAAATTTCTGAGAATGTCTGTTTACTTATGCTAAACAACACAAAGCAAGAATAATTTCTTAATGCATATTAAAAATTGTCACGTAACACTATCCCTTCTGGGGTATTCTCAAGACTTCTTTCAACTGATACAGTGTGACCTTTGTCACACAGAGCTATTTTGATCAGCTGCAGCTGGCAAGCCACAAGGCTTTAGGAAGCCCATCACAAAAGTAGCTGTTTCTCTAGTTCTCCTGCCAGCCCTAATTCCTGACCAGGAACTCGTTCATCAGTCTGTTAACAGTTGCTGAAACAACACACTGGGAAAGGTCTTCTTGCTCAAGTATCCTGACTAAATGTATTGTATCATTTCCCAAAGGTTCCTTGGACCACTGCCGTCTCCCTAGGTCAAGCAAATCTGTAAAATACGCAGAAGTTGCATAAGATTTCTCACAGCCTTCGATGTGTTAATATAATCCCAAATCTCCTCCAGTAGTATTCAACCATGGGAAATGAGTTTTCATAAAGTATCATGTAAGTACCATTACTCCTACAATTTGTTAACAATTTTTTTCCCATGAAGCTTTACTGACCAACCATATCAGTGATTCTTTACCTGAGAAAACCTATCATATTCTAATGAATAGGTTCACAAAAGTTGAAGAAAACAAATAATCTACCCAATTTGGAATGCCATCTCACCAAGTGGCCAAATCCATTTTTTGGATAACATACAGATTCTGGTTCCACGAGATACGCTAATCAGAAACTTGCCTCTCAACCTCTACCCACTGAATTACACCCCATGTCTTGATGTTTGAGGGGAGGGGAAATTTCCTCATGCGTAAAGTGCCCTTCAAATATATGGCAATAACTCTCAAGTCACCATTATGTTACAGTACTTTAATTATACAAAATTATTTTCACAAACATGCATTTATTTAAGCTTCACAAGAATGATTATCATTATTATCTTGCAAATAAGATCAGGAATTAGGCTGCATGATTTGCCCAACCTCACAAAATTATAAAGAGATAACTTCAAGGGCGCCTGGGTGGCTCAGTCGTTAAGCGTCTGCCTTCAGCTCAGGTCATGATCCCAGGGTCCTGGGATCGAGTCCCGCATCAGGCTCCCTGCTCAGCAGGAAGCCTGCTTCTCCCTCTCCCACTCCCCCTGCTTGTGTTCCTGCTCTCGCTGTGTCACTCTGTCAAATAAATAAATAAAATCTTTAAAAAAAAAAAAAAGAGATAACTTCAAATCAAGATCTTCCAAATCTGGGGTGCTGGGTGGCTCAGATGGTTAAGCATCTGCCTTTGGCTCAGGTCATGATCCCAGGGTCCTGGGATCGAGTCCCGCATCGGGGTCCCTACTCCTTGGGAGCCTGCTTCTCCCTCTGCTTCTGTCTCTCTCTCTCTCATGAATAAATAAATAAAATCTTAAAAAAAAAAAAATCTTCCAAATCTGAGAAGAGTTATACCTTAAACTTGATCAGTGGCTGGGATTTATCAATCCTTCTCTCAAAAGGTTGCTGAATATGGTTTCTGTCTTAACATACTCAATTTCTGCTGTTCTAAATTCTACAATGCATCTCATGTACTAATTATATGCTTAGTGTCGTCATATAATCATTTATTCCTCAAATAAGCTACTATGCCCATTTAGAAGGAAAAGGCTACAAACTTTCCCATAGTTGCCAGTTGATAGAATGGCAGAACTAGGATTCAAACCCAGGATTTTCACCTCTTTAATAAGGGTTTTCTATCTCCAACATGCCATTACTTGAAACTCAAGAGATTCCCATAAAATACCTAGTTTTGCCCCTATATTCTTAAGTAAAATTACCAAGTACTGTCAGTTCTATTGCGGTATTGCTTCCTATATAAACTCTTTTCCCGAAATGACATATGTAATCATGCCTAAAATCCACCCTGTCCTGTCTGACCTCAAGAAGCCTTCCTAGATTTAGCTCACCCAATCTACTCAATCCTATGCATCCTAGTCTCACGACTGATTTCTGGAACCAGATGGTCTGGGTTTGAATCTGGCTCTACAGTGCTCACTGCGACAGCACATATACTAAAACTGGAAGGACTCTTGGCTCTATGGCTTCTTGGTTCTGTGACCTTAGGGAGGCAAACTGACCACTGACCCTGAGTTTCCTTACTTCTAAGATGGAAATAACAGCATCTGCCACACAGGGCTGATGAGGAGTAAATGACATGCTCCGTGTAAAGGATTTACAAGTTATCAGGCACTTGCAAGAACGCTACATAGAAATATTCCCTACTATTTTGTTTTGAAATGTTTTTCACTTATTTGAAAATAAGCAAATATGCAGTGAATGGAATGGTATAAATCCTTGGGTTCACACAATATTCAACCCTAAAAATGAATCAATACCAGTAAAGAAGGATCGAATTGAATTTCATCTCCTCCAGGGTCTTAACATCTCCTAATGACCCAAATATGGTGTGACAGTACAACACAGAAAACTAACAGGGGTGAAAAGTAAGTGGTGAAGAGAGGGAAGCAGTGGCTTCAAGTTACACATAGCCTCCATCTTCCAATTCTAGTTTTGCCATTTGTGAGATATGTCACCAGGCAGCTTATTCCACCTCCTTGAAATAAATTTCTTTAATAACTATCATTAAACACCATTTTATAAAAAAAATTAAATGGATCGCATATGTAAAATACCTGGCATTTATTGGATGCAAAATAAATGCTGGTTCCCTTCTCCTGTTTCAACAGCTTGGGCTATAATTAGAGCTGAGAACTAGGGTAGTGGTAGTGAAAATGGAAAAGCGGTATTCGTGAACACACGGCACACGCAGATTTTGTGAACGTGAGGAGGACAATACAAGCTGAGTTTTACTCCATTTGTCACCATGTGCAGAGTGAGCTTCATAGACTGTCTGGTTTTATTATGGCCCAGGGGTCACATCAGAACTCACGGTGCTTTCTCATGTAGAGAAACCAAAGAAACTGCACTGGGGGTCAGGTTTTCTTCTCAAAAATTATATAAACAGACCCCAAAGAAGAAAAAACTAGTGTCTAAGAAGAGTCGAGGACTCAAGAACAATCTGCTCTGGCCCTGCCCTGGACCCTCTGAGAAATCAGAGCTGCAGGAGATGAGCTCTGCAAGTAAAGCATACTGGAAGGCAGAAAACGCAGGCGTGAATCCCACCAAACCAGCTACAAAACTCACCCTGGCCCAACGGCTGTGGAGGTCGCACAGCTACTACACTGGAGAGACAAATGTGCATGCGTGCTTCTACTTCACTTCAAAACAGAAAGGAAGAGGTATAAAAGCAGATAACCCTGGTATAAACACAAGATTTTACGTAGTGTCTACTAGTATTGTTTTCTAAGTTCAGCAAATATTGAATCAAGTGGAAGCACAGATAATAGGGTTAAAGGAAACAGAGCTAACAACAACGGTCTCTGATCCAACAGGTTAGGCTGATCCACTATTAGCTAAACTTTGACCAGAATACTACAACACTATGTAAAATTTTCAATAACCAAGAAAAGGTTCTAGCCCTATCAAAATATAAATCTAAAAATGTTCTGGGGGGGGGATGGTGAAAAGCGAGCTTCCTGGATAAATATTACAAAAATTAAAACTGGACCTAAGTGCTGTATTATTCTATTTGTGTTTTTCAGATTTCTCAAAACAGAAAAAAGAACACCCTTCAGCATTACAGCAATCACGTAACTGAAGAAGGCCACCACCAGCTCTAATCAGTTCTAATGACATGAAGAGTGGGCTTCCCTGAAGTCTTTTGAACAAAAGAGAAAAAGACAATTGCCTCAAGATCCCTATCTCTCACCTAGTTTGTTTCTTTGCTTGAAAAGTATTATTCTGAAACGTTGGTTCCACTCCACTGTTCAAGAGGGCAACATTCTTTCCCATTTACATGGGACTAGAGCCCAGTGTATGGAACGTAAGAGGTATTCATCTTCAGACTAAGCTCTTTAAAGGCCATTAAGTATGACATGTGAATAAGATTTCATTTATACTAGGCTATATTTATTCTGAAAATTTAGCTCAGGATTTCCATATATCATGATTGTATCATACCAAATCTCTCCCCCGCCCAAAAAAACACCCCACCATTTGACTTTTGATCATAGTCAAAAGCAACTCATACCTGAAATAATTTTGTTTGGTTACAGAAGAGCTAACCTGATAATAGGAAATAACTTAGTAGCAGGTGCTCAAAGGATAAAGATACAGGCACTACAATGTGACCATTTAGAAATAAGAAGGCAGCATTCCTGACAGGTCTCCTTAAAACTAAAGGCAGTATCAAGTATTACATATTGTTACGAACGGATACAGTAATAAACCTAAGACTGCCTCAAGCTGCAAAAACAAAACAAAACAAAACAAATCTGACTACCTTGAAAGCATAATCACTTCTGACAAACCAAGAAAAATATCCATGGGAAAAAAAAGAAGAAGAAAAAAGAAAGATGTTTCCATACACTTACTTGCTAATTTGGCCTGTAATCCAGAAGGTCCAGGTTTTGATGTCTCTGACTTAGAAGACCCTGGAAGAGACAGTTTGGTTTTAGGAAGGCTAACTTTAGGGCTGAAACGAGCAGCCCAATCGAATTTTGAAGAGCCACCAGTTTTACTCTGTTCCTTTTCCCTGCTACTTCTTCTGGGACTGGGACTGGATGCTGAACGGGAACGCCTGGCCTTGTTCTGGTCTTTTCCTTGTTTCACCCTGGCCCCTGGTGGTACAGTGGAGGAGGCCGAGGCGACGGCAGAAGAGGAGGAGGAAGTAGAGGCAGCGGAGGAAGAATCAGTGATGGCGCTGCACCCAGCTTTGGCCGAGGCGGCGGATTTTGAAGCCAGCTTGGTGGGTTTTGCAGATCTCTCTTCGGCACCAGTTGACTCAGACACAGAACCACTCTTTATACAAGAACTCTCTGTCCTCTTTCTTTTTTGACTCCGTGAACTGCCAGCGGCCCCACTCTTTCTGGTATGAGCCTTACTTGTTGATGGTGATGGTGCAGATTTCAGTTGTTGCTCCTGGTCTAAATGTCTCTTCTTTGACTTACTATGTGGCTTATTTGTTTCAGAGGGAGATTCAGTATGCTGAAGTGCTTTTGGTTTTTTGGCAGAGCTAGGAGAATTGGTCCTGTTGTAGTCTGGACTAGCACTGCGTTTCACTCCTCGAGAATTGTCTTTCTTAGGCACCTGCCCCGTTTTTTGCCTTTCTGAAGTATTGGCTCTGTCTGGATCCTCTGGTTGTGGAACTACGACAGCAGATGTTGAACTGCAGCTTCTGAGAGGTCAGATAAGAAGAGAGTTAGTACCAGCCTGCCAGCATTGTACCTGTCGTACAAACTTATTCACTTCTCAAATCTGGGCAAATAAGACTTAAAAAAAAAAAAGATGCAAAGGTTTCCTGATTAAGTCCAGGGCTAAATAAACACAGGTTTTCAAATGGTTAAAAACAAAAAAAAGCAGGTGTGACTTTGGATGGTTAAATATTTGATTAGAAGATCAAATATTTGAATAGATCAGAGTAATTCTTTAGCCCAAAGATTACTTACACTAACCCTCCTAGTCACAAAACAAGAATTAAGAAAAAGAATACTTAGCAGGTCAGAACTAGTTGATACTAGAATACTGATGCTCTATTCACAAATACAACTTCTTTGTTAAAGCTTGAAATAAATAACCACTTATGTATGAACTTTCAAAATGAAGGTAAGAAAATTGTATAGTATATTATCATTCCTTTCTAAAAGACTCCTGCCAATTAGATCTTAAGAAATCACTGACCTTTGGCTCTACCGATAAAAAACTAAAAACAAAAACAAAACCTAAAAACAAAAAAAAGTAAAATGGCATTTCAGATGCCCATAAAGGTTAATCAAAAGGGGAACCTCACGGCTCTCTAACCAAGGGAAAAAAATGCCTTGTCTAGAGCTTACTGCATTGACATCACTGCAAAGTAAACTATTAATCCTTAAAGTTACATTCAGGGAATAATGAAAACACGTATCACAACATCTTGGGATAATCTGCTAAATTTTAATATTATGCAATGATTCAAATGCAAATAATTCTGCCTTGAAAATGTACAAGCAATGTGAAGATTTACCTTTTAGAAAGGTGTCCCCTTGACAGTTCAGAAGTAGTATTAGACTGCACTTTGGGTGCCTTAGAATTAGATTTTCTACTCTCAGGAGGGCTATATCCCTTATGTTTTGCCTGCCCTAAATGTGACCTGTCAGCAGAAAATCAAAACAGAAATCTATCAGGAAACTGAGATGCAAATACAGTACTGAAAAGTGAATTATGTTTTCATTTTTTTTAAAGTCTCCCAGTTCATTATTGATCCTACCCTTTCCCCAATTATTTCCATAATTAAATTATTGTTCTACCAAATAATCTTGCCAAAAAATTTGCCTTAGAACCAATACCTAAATACCCAAGAGTGCAGGTCTTTTATTACCAAGTTTCATGACTGAACAGCAATATTATAGTTACACAATAAAGAAATTTTTAACAATTGTACTGCAAACTCACATATGCTAAATGTTTGCAAAAAGCAAATCTGGCCTTTAGAAATCTAAACACTACTTTTAATAGATAATGTGAGTGTAACAGCTTAAAAGCTTTATGGAAGAGGCAGTCTGTAATCCCACAATGATACTGATTCCCAATTTGTAGATTATAATTCAGGTTAGCACAGTAAATGCAGAGGCAGATGAAATCAATTCCCAAACTGATTTTACATAGAAAATCATTAGAGCCCTAAACAGTAAATAAACTTACATGAAATCAACAGAATGATATTCGCTAAGAATAGAACGCACTAATCAAAAGAATGTACACCAAAAACCAAGTCCTAGAGAAAGAGATAAAGAACTGACCACAAAATATTACAAAACATTTAAGAGAGTCCATCATTGATGTACGGTTGGGTTATATTTGTAATAAAACAAATCCTGTGCCAGCATTGTTCTAAGAGCAAGTCTGCAGGACACGAATCAATTGTTTTTCAGTTGTTAGATTTTTTTTTTAACCTCAATGATTAAGTTAGAGTTACATAAGCAATATAAAAAGAGCATGCATTAATATATACCCAGAAAAGCTGGTGTTACAGAGGTGAGATATTAAGGTTAACAGATGCAACTATTTTAATTCACAGACAACATCCATCCTTCATGTAAGTAACATTAAAAGAGCATTTTCTGGTAAGAATAACAAAGTTTCATTAATACCAAAGTTGTTTACTTTGTTAAAAAAAATTATTTAAAGGATTTCATTCTGAACATCATCTCAAAGGAACTTAGAAATAAGTCACTGAAACCTCACATGACGATTCTAATTGAATCTGTAAGGATGCCATACAGTTCTTAACATATCATACAAGTTCCACCATTTCTTCAAAAAGATGCTCTAAGGTTTCTCGTCTCTTATTTTTTTCTTCCATTTTTCCAGAAGAGTTCATTACTGGATTCTTGAAAGAAGATATGAAATTAGCTTCTCAATAAAAAGAAATATTTTTGGATCCGTAATATCATTTTCATTTTTAAGATTTCAATATATGACAGGCTAGCACTTTCTAAAGACTTACTAGAATAGATCAACTACTTAAAAACTCTACGTTAGTCTTTTCAAGTCTTAGTCTTGACTGTAGTAATGAATGTAAGCATTTTTCAAGATACATAGTTTTTCTGAGTGTCTCCAAGCTGAACCTTGTAAGATTTATCCAATGTGATTTAGTTTGCATTTTTCCAGACTGAAATTATGGTAACTCATGAGTTTCCTATTAAGAGATTTAATTTCTAGAAGTTGCTTTTGTTTTTGTTGCATTTTTACTAACAGATCTGAGAGTTCCATTTAAAAAAAAAGAAATGAAATTGAGTATATTTTCAAGTCATCCTAATTAGTTTTTAAAAGGTACAATGTTCTGTTTTCAGGGTATACAATTTAATATCCATAGAACAATATCTATAAATTATGTCATTCAGGTTCTCCATATTCTTATTTTAGTCAAGTTTGCTAAGGATTGATTTTTGAATCACAATTTCTACTTCATTATAAAATTTAAAATATCCCTTGCTGCATTCCTTGATTGCAGGTTTTTTTTAAAGATTTTATTTATTTATTTGACAGAGAGAGACACCACGAGAGAGGGAACACAAGCAGGGGGAGTGAGAGGGAGAAGCAGGCTTCCCGTGGAGCAGGGAGCCCAATGTGGGGCTCGATCCCAGGACCCTGGGATCATGACCTGAGAAGAAGGCAGATGCTTAACAACTGAGCCACCCAGGCGCCCCATTCCTGGATTGTAATTTTAAAATCGTTTAAAAAGAAAACTTTATCCAGAGTTAGACTACTTTGCAGTAACGTTCAATTAAATATTCAAATGGCAATCTTAAAAAATGTTTATCGTAATATATTCCTTGTTAATAACTAGGGGATGGGAGAGGGAATTCATTCTCTTTGTCAAAAGAATCTGACCAACATCAACGCAATGCTGACAGCGCTGCAGAGGCAGAAGCCCTCCTCTTTTTACCGCAAACAAACTGTTCCTGGCTCTTCAACACATCTAACTTTAGAGCCACTTAAATCAACTCCTGAATTTCTATCGTCCTTACACCTTCAATGACCTAAAGGATTTAGCAGGTAAATACTCTAAATACTCAATATTTGATTACGAAAGAAAAAAAAAATCCGCCCATCTTGGAAACTGAAACTCACAAAACTAGCTTAAAACCAACAATGCCCACATTGACCTGATTGCACCTTTCCTAAAATTAAGTGTAACATTCTCACTGAACACTGGTTAAAAACATTTCAAAATATTAAATACTGATCATGGGGCGCCTGGGTGGCTCAGTCGTTGGGCATCAGCCTTCGGTTCAGGTCATGGTCTCAGGGTCCTGGGCTGGGCTTCCAGCTCAGTGGGAAGCCTGCTTCTCCCTCTCCCTCTCCCACTCCCTCCCCTCTCGCGCTGTGTCTCTGTCAAATAAATAAAATCTTTTAAAAATAAATAAATAAATAAATGGATGGACGGATGGATGGATGGACAGATAAATACTGATCATTATTGTCCTTCCACCTATTGTATATATTTTCTGTCAAGGGTAATAAATACTTTTGGCTTTGTGGGCAATACTAGGTGTCACATTAGCAGGTATAAAATATGTAAACATATGGGCATGGCTATGTTCCAATCAAATTTTTATTTACAAAAACAGGCAGGAAGCTGGATCTATCCCATGGGTCATACGTTAGTTTTCCAACCCTCGGCTTACCACAAGACAGTAGGCAACCAGATGGTACCATAAAGAAACAATATGGGGCCTCCCAAAGTGGGGCTCTGTTTTATTATGCCCATTTATAAATTATTAATGGTTAGAATACTGTAAAGTAAATCTCCATAAAATAATAGCACCCAATCTAGAATAGTCAATTAGAGTATCACAGGATTCAACACTCAATAAGCCTTGTTGCCTTTTAGATCATTTCACCAATTCCCTCATTTATCAGACCTTAATGCTCAATATTAATTTTTATTAAAAATTTTTTAAAAAGCATAATCTAAGACCCAGTAAAATTTATAGCCACTACAAATCAAATTTGCAAAAATAACACAGTAAAATTCATGACAAACTCTTTTAGATAGCACCAGAATGAGCCCATTTAGTAAATTACAGCCCAAGGATAGGTGGATAAGTGGGTGGGTGTATATTCAGAAGCTTTTATATCATCCTATGTGTATTCCTGGGGGGGAAAAAAAAATCTCACTTTCTGCAAAATCACTCACTAAAAATAACCAGGTAAAAATTAAGATTGGGCACAGAGCACTCGAACCTATGTTATTTTATAATCATGTTCTTAACAAAAACATCACCAATTTTAAAGATTAAATCTCCACTAACATTTGCACCAATAATCACACTTGGCCGACTCTTTGGAACCTTATTTTTGTACTTTCTCCTTTTAAGTGTGAATTTTTAAAGACATTTAAGACCAGCTTCAACAAAATTAAAAATATAATTCTGGGGGATGCTTTCCTTTTTCTCATTTTCTTTTGTTATAAATACAGAAGTAAATGGTTTTGAGATTCCTTCGAGTGTTCAACAGTGCAAAATGTAGTGGTTCTGGAAGTCACTGAACTGGCTACTTCTTACACTAAGTGATTTCTGTAAATCATTTCTGTAAGATTTTCAAGCTTTTTCATAAGATTTTCATAGCTTACCAAATCTTCCATGCTAACTGAACATCTATTCAATTTCAGTTCATATATTAACACTGTAGGAAATACTGCCTTCATTATGAACCAACACTACTTCCATGTTATACTGATATCATTTCCCTATTTAGCAAGTGTATGTGGGCCAACTCATATTAAAGAAACCCAGGTTACAACAGAACAAACTAATCAACTCTGGGTTATGTGCTTATTTTAAGACTCCCATGCTTCTTGTTGACTTTTAGGCAAATCACAGTTGACTGCCCCTTCTAGATACTTCAATCTACTTTTACTACTATTTAATAAAATACTTGGTAGTCCAAAGGGTTAAAAACCATCTCTAATCCAGGGGACATCTAAGACAGGATAAAATCTTGTATCAAAGAACTCATTCTTGTCTTAATGGTAGGAAAAATGAGTGTCTAGTTATATAAGTAACCAGTTAATACTTTACATCATAGGTCTTAAATTTTGTTTGAAACTAATTTTTGTGCCAGACGTATTCACAGTTCAAATACATGTACATACTACCAAACATAAATGATTTGGGGCTTAATTAAATCTCCAAATTTGTTTTTTTGTATGTGTATACAGATGTGCATGCATTTTTATGCTTTTATATTTTATACACGAAATTAACAGTATAATCTTGTCTTCTAAAAATTAAATGCTTTGTTTATAAGGTTCATAAATTAAATGCATGTTTTAAATTGATTTTTAAATACTGATTGTCAATAATCAGGGTGGAAAATTCATTTAAATTAAACAAAAAACTCACTAATGTTCTCAGCAAAATGTACTGTTTTCCTATTTTCAATCACAAAACAAAAACTGATTAGTCTGACCAATGTTCCTATGTTTAGTCATGGCAAAATGCTAGCCCAATGGATTCTGTAATTTATAGTAAAAACTCCTTTTTTATAAAGCAATGTTTTAAATATCAGTGGCTCTCCCTCTAGGGAACATTTTGAAAACATGTTAGGGAACTGGGTGCTACTGCCATTTAGCAGATGTGGACTAGAGATAAAAAATGTCAGACAAAATGAAAAATTGTCCCATGACCCATAGATTTCAAGTAGCCTTGGTAATATATGAAAACCTTATGAAAAAACTTGAAATCTGGCCATGATAATAGGTAAAATACATGCTCATAATTTCTCAACTTATATTTGTTTTGAATAGTTTTTATATACATTAATTTCTCCAGCACTCCATGGGAACCAACAAAAGATTACATTTTTGCAGCTTTACCAAGGCTCATGTAACATTCAGGAAAAGTCTACGATGAAAATGCTGCTTATGGCATTTAAGTATGTTGCTATACCTGCCACATCCAGTAAGTTCAAATATAGAGGCAAGCATCTGAATACACTGTCATCTTGTGTCAATGCACCCAAGCATTTACCTACTGAAATAATCTTATTTTGTTACTGTTTTCCTTTTACTTATTTTTACCCTTATAAAATGCTTGTACATTATATATATTTAGAAACATCCTGTTTCTAAACTGTTTAGGCAGGTATGTTGTATTTCTTAATTCATTTCAAGCTAACAAAGGGGCATCATAATAAAGATGTTTACATTATATGATACACATTATAGAGTGGGAGCATTAGATCAATAGAACAGAGTTGAGAACTACTGTAACAAGCTACTCATTTCAACAGATTTGTTAGGTTTGCCAACTCAAATATATGCAAGTCATGACAAGGCATATAAATATGGATAACACAGTTGAGTTCCTATCCTCAAACAGGTCAATGCCTCATAAAACAAAGTGATCTACCAGGTGCCATAAAGTTCCCAACAAAGGGATAAATTACTACTAGCAGAACATAGGCTTTTATACACTACATGGATTTAAACCACACCCTGAAGAATGAAAAGCTGAAGAAAAAGAACATTCGAGTCAAAAGCAGAGCATAGGCAAAGGCAGAAGAGGCAGGAAAATATGAAACCCACATGGCACGTGGCAAATGAATTTCCCTGAGCACAGAGCTACATTAGGAAACAAGGTTGAAAGGACAGGCTAGGGCTTAAATGCCTTGTCAAAGGATCTAGATTTTGTCCTTTGATAACAGGCTGCAGTAGGAGATTGACAGCATTACAAACAGTTAGGCAAAAGCAAAAAATTCTGTATGTTCAACAACCCAAGTAATACTGAGGATGAATAAACTACAGTATGTATTTTACTGTGTAATGGAAACAAGGCAGAGGGATTGAATAGAATCAAATCTGTGGAAAAAGATGGCCCCAAAAGGGAACCATACAGCTCAATATACTTTCACCTCCCACATTTCACAAAGGAGTTGGGAAAGGAGTATAAACACCAAGGTAATCCAAAGTAAATTAGTGATTAGTGACAGGTTAGTGATGCGGTGTTAAAAGTATTTAATGGGGTAGATTGGCTTTTAGAACTAACTACCTGAGTAAAAACTTATTAAGATGACCCCAGAACACATACTTTTATAGGTGTGATTATGTGATAACATTACATTTATTTTTTAGATGCATTATCCAACTTAATCCTCAAAAGACACCCAAGGCAGGTCTATTTCCATTTTAAAGATGCAGGAAATGAGGCTGGCACAAAATCACCCGGCCCCTAGGCAGGAAAGGTAAGACTGAGTCCAGGCATTCTGACTCTGTAAATCTGAAACCCCATAGCCATACCTAGGGACTCGGGGTCAAAGGAAAAGGCCTGCATCTACAGTTATGAAATTTTTCCTATCCCTTTTGGTATTTCTGTCCCTAATTGTATACATGTCAAATTAAATGGCTTAAGGCTTTGCAAATAATACGAGAAAAATGGAAGAAAGTATGTCAAAAAAGGAGCCCTCCTGCTTTCTTTTGCTTTCCACATTACCAAGAAACAGCCTTCCATGTGTGATGCTAAACTTGGTGTTCAACTATGGAAGGAGCATTTGTATATATTCCTTTTTTCATTCACACCCATACTCTTCTAGGAAAACATTCCGATACTGAGAAAGCACTTGTAAAAACTGGTGTGTGGAACATCAGATTCCCTCAATATGGAGGGACAGAAGAATCAAAGCAAAGCCTCAGTTAAGGATATGAAATAATCTATGGCAGCTGACATCTTACAGGTTTCCAATCTGTGTATCATGTGACTTTTAAACACAATCTCACACTTAGTGGTTAAAGCAAGAAATCTATACTGCGAAGAAATTTACAAAACACGTTTAAGATATTATTTTGTTGGTCCAAGAAAGAACTTCACACGGTTAACTATGAAGAACCCTATGTGCGAAACCTCCAACTACAAAAAAGTAGACTCTGTTTGTCCTTAGACCAAGTGCAACCATGCCACTGTTTTAACACAACACTGTAAATCATGCCTCCCAGCCCAATGGCCTGGTGGGACAGACCAGCCTTCTCAGTATTACCAAAACAATGCTAGAAGTGAAAGAGTATGTGCATACATGGTTGGGTGGCTAAAACTCAGAGCACCTAATTAGAGCAATAAGATTCACCATTCCTGAACCAGTTATCTGGCTAACTCTAGTATACGTTTTTATAAAAGTGGCTTCAATTTAGTCCTAAGATACAATGAGGTCATTTTCACACCACACAAACCGTGTCTCCCATTAACATTCTTGTCCTCCCAAAGAGGATAAAGCTTGA
Organism: Zalophus californianus; assembly: GCF_009762305.2. Taxonomy (NCBI): domain Eukaryota; kingdom Metazoa; phylum Chordata; class Mammalia; order Carnivora; family Otariidae; genus Zalophus; species Zalophus californianus. The sequence goes on from NC_045597.1 coordinate 185,814,047, forward strand.
ACTTCCACCTGCAAAGGTCAGGATGAAAAAAGAGACAGAAGGTACACACACACAAAAAAAGAATATAAAAAAGGGATCCATACTGGTGAATTAAGCAGGAGATTGAAGAAAATACACTGTACACATGGCTATGGGGCACCAAGTAGAATTTCGGGAAGGAAACAAATGGTCTGTTGTAGACATGGGAGTAAGAAAAAAATGTTTCAATGGCCTTTAACAGTTATAATGTTCAGTTTACAAATATTCTATTTCTCCTCTGACCAGAACACACGGTAGGGTGGCACTTGCCAAAGTACCTGGAAGTTATGTGCAGCCACACACCTTGTTCTGTCAAGGGAATGTGAGCGGAAATGAATCCCTTCTGGGGGAAGCCTTGGAAAGCCAGAAGGCAATTCCCCACACTCCCTTGCCAGAGCAATCTACGTGAATCCATGAATGTGCAGACAGAGAGCAGAACCGGCAGCTGACCAAGGATGGACACATGTTCTGGTGGCTAGATTGTCATCAAATACAAGAATGATTTAGTTGTTTGTTCCTGCATCATACTCACCCACCCTGTTATGCAGCCCACTTCGACCCTGCCCTATTTCAACTCTGCCTTCACTCCAATCATCTTTTCATGATCATTTCCATAAGAGATGGTCACATTTCTGTGCCGAGAAATGCCAAGGAAGTCAACCTTCTTATTTCGAGCCCACAGTAGTATCTGCTGAACACCTACCACTTTAGAGCAAAGTAGCAAGTGGCACAAAAAATTAGAAATAAAATCCGCACCCTCTAATGACACCACATGTCAAGTAGAGACAAATATAGCTGACATGTACCACCTGCTTTGCAACTGCTTCTTCAGCCTTCAGAGCCCAAATCAATGAGGTCATCGCTAGAAATGTTTCTCACCTGACCCTAATAATCACCTACATGCCCATTTCCCCTACTGAGTTGTAACAGCTTGTAATAAAGGCTTTCTACTCTCATTTTTATAACTACCCTTCAGCGTGGTGCTTACTAGCATGGTGTTCTACAAATGGATGAATACAATCTTATATGGAGTTTGGATTACAAGTACATTAAGAAAGGATAGGGCTCTTTAAAGCCAAAAGAAGCTTTATTAAAATAATATACATGTGGGGCACCTGGGCGGCTCAGTTGGTTGGGCATCTGACTCTTGATTTCAGCTCAGGTGGTAATCTCAGGGCTGTCGGATTGAGCCCCACGTTGGGCTCCAAGCCCAGGGCAGAGTCCACTTGTGGTTCTCTCTCCCTCTGCCCCTCCCCATACTTGTGCACAGTCTCTTTCTCTCTCTCTCTCTCTCTAATAAGTAAAATCTTTAAAATAATACACACATATCTCCAGATTCAAAACAGCTAAACAACCAAACCTAGAGAAAACAAGAGTCAACATAGTTCTAAAGAACTAAGAACTCAAACTAGCCAGAACTGATGTATTTGCTTTTCTCTGCCTGTCCATCTTCTTCCCTAAGGCAGGAGATGTGCAGCTGGCAACTTCAGATTCACATCTTCTCTTTGCTACCAGGAAGGAGAAAGTTTCCAGTTTGAATCATGTGACCACCCCAGTCCCACCAATGACCTCAGAAAAATGGAAGACTGCATATTCTCCCAGCTTTGGCAAAAGACTAGGCAATGGGCAGCCAAAAGCAGAGTATGATCATGTTGGAAAAGAGTAACTACCATTCAAACCGCAGAGGTGAAGAACTGAGGAAGATAATTCGACAGAAGAGGGTTACTGTTACAGAGGGGCTCACATCGGCTGAGTGACTTTAAAGGTCAGTTCTACTATACAGTGGTATGAAGGGAGACTCACAATATATACAAACTTACTGGTATATGCTTATGTCGAAAAATATTCTCAGATCTCATTCTTTAAACCTATTTTTTCCACTGTTTAACTTTATTACTATAGAAACACCAATAAAATAAAGTTTATGTGATTTTTTCCCTTATCAAATTAACAATAACAAGGTGAAAATAACATGAACAGAATGGTGAGGAAAAATCACTCTTTTTCCTGATGGTGACAAATAAGTAAATGGGTGAAAAAAGTTGACCATATGTGAAACAAGTTGACCATAAAAAGAACTCCCTTTGACCAAGTGATTTCACTTCCAGGAACCTATCCTTAAGAGACACCTGAAATACATTTATGCATGAGCAACAACTTTCCCATTGCAACCATTTAACTATCCAAAAACTAAAAAGTAATTTTGGAAAATGTTATATATTGATTCTGTAAGTCAAGTGGCCATTTGTAAACAATTACCAAAAAAAAAAAAAAACCCAGGATCCAGGGGCACCTGGGTGGCTCAGTCATTAAGCGTCTGCCTTCGGCTCAGGTTATGGTCCCAGGGTCCTGGGATTGAGCCCCACATCGGGCTCCCTGCTCCGCAGGAAGCCTGCTTCTCCCTCTCCCACTCTCCCTACTTGTGTTCCTACTCTAGCTCTCTCCCTGTCAAATAAATAAAATATTTAAAAAGAAATAAAATAAAAACAGGATCCAAAACTGTATTTACAATGTAACCAGCTACATGCTAAATTGTACTTTCAAGACAGATAAAAATAAAAATGTTAACACAAACTTTATCTCTGGATATTCATGTTCTTTTTGTACTTTTCTGTATCTCATCCAACTGAAACAGATTTTAAAGCAAAACCCGAATCTATTTACTTTCTGTACAATTAACACCGGCTAAAAAATTTTAAAAAGTCCCTATTCTGACAATGTTAACAAAAAGTTATTACCTACAGGTCTCATAACTGAGTTTTTACTTCATAATAAATAATTTAAACTTTGCATACAAATTTTTTTTAATGGGGCTGGGGAGGTGGAGTGGACTGGATTCAAGCATTTCCTCACTCCATCAAAAAATCTGACAGAGGGGGCGGTGGCTCAGTCGGGTTAAGCATCTCACTCTCGATTTTGGCTCAGGTCGTGATCGCAGGGTACTGAGAGGACTGTGTCCGGCTCCGTGCTGGATGTGGAGCCTGCTTAAGATTCTCTCTCCCCCTCTCCCTGCCCTGCCCCCAGCTCTCTCTCTCTTAAAAAAAAATCTGACAGAGACCAGAAAAGAGAAGAACAGATCAGCTACAGCCCCAAAAACTATAGAAGGGAAAGAGAGAAATCAAAGAAGAAATCTAGTTCATTTATGGATAAAGAACAAGGACAGGGGAAAACAGAGAAAATAATGAGGGGAGATTAAATATATACCAAAGATCCTAATTTCTATTAGCTTGAGGATGAATGAAAACTATTCTAAAAAGAAAAGAAAAGGTAAGTGACCTTGATTTGGGGGAAGGGAAGGAATGGTCACAGGAAGAAAGCTATGCAAAGACAGCCTGATGCAAGTTTAAAAAAAAAAAGTGAATAAAAAAATGAATTTAAAAATTCTAGGAAGGAAAAACTGCTACTTAAGTCCTCAACTGAATGAGCTAATATTCTTCCATTATACATACTTCATACCCTCTTCCAAGTCCTTTATCATATGGATTAAGTGGTTTGTGCAATAAAAACAGTTGAGCATAATGAAAATAATCACCGACTTTAGAGTCAAGTGGTTGGAAATCAGGTCCTGACTCTACACACTAGCTGTATAATGTTGAGCAAACTACCACATCTGGAGAACAGGAGTTACATACGTATTAGTGCAGAGTTTCTGTGAGTCTTTACTGGAAGAACATGTATAAAAAAATTTTTAACTTAAAACACGCCAACAGTGCACTGTTGTTGTTGTGGATGTTGTTATTACCATGAGTTGAATCACTGTATCACTTATGAGAGCATTTTCTTTTCTTCTTTTAAGATTTTATTTATTTATTTGACAGAGAGAGAGAGAGAGCACAAGCAGGGGGAATGGCAGGCAGAGGGAGAAGCAGGCTCCCCGCTGAGCAGAGCAGGATGGACACGGGGCTCCATCCCAGACCCTGAGATCATGACCTGAGCCGAAGGTAGATGCTTAACCACCCCACTATGAGTACATTTTCAGGATCAGGTCTACTTTTGAATCAAAAGCTGACAATAACAGCATTTTACTTAGGAAAGCTAATCAATAGGAATCAGATAAAGAGAACAAAAATACAGTTGTTAACTGCGCCCTCCCCACTTACCCAGTCCTCTCTCTCTTACCCCCAAAATCACCAGAAAGGTTTCTATAGGTTAGATCACTTCTAGTATAGCACACTCTACAGGGGGTTTCAATGTCAGCCTGGGCTTTGATAAAAAGGTCCCTTTCCAGGTTCAAGATTCTATGATGAGCAAAGAATCAAGCTAAGGGGCGCCTGGGTGGCTCAGTTGGTTAAGCGACTGCCTTCGGCTCAGGTCATGATCCTGGAGTCCCAGGATCGAGTCCCACATCGGGCTCCCTGCTCAGCAGGGAGTCTGCTTCTCCCTCTGACTCTCCTCCCTTTCATGCTCTGTCTCTCATTCTCTCTCTCTCAAATAAATAAATAAAATCTTAAAAAAAAAAAAAAGAATCAAGCTAAGAAGAGAAAATAAAATTCGAACGAACTAATATCTCCTAATTTGCATTCTTAGTCAAACTGGTAAATTTTGGGGGCTAATATTCTAAATTTGAATGTCCTGATCATAATTATACTTATCCACATAAAAGGAGGAAAAATATATATATTCAAAGTTATTACTAAATTATGGTACAGCCACACACTGGAACATAAAATTTTAAAAGTCATGTCTTTTAAACAATTTTAGGGACATGGGAAATGACACAAATGATACTGGGTTTTAAGGGAGAGGAGGGGTAGGACTTGGCCCTCTTGTGTGTGACAGTTTTGCCAGGAAATGTTTTTTGAAAACATGCAAAAGTTGAAACTGTAAGAAATGAAATAGGCTACATTACTGAAAGGGAGAAGGGAATAAAGTACAAAACCCCTCATTATACTCTGCTTTATATTCTTTGGCATGTTTTCTGCCATTCAAACACATTTTTAAATTTTATACTTATCCTTCACAAATGAGCGTACAATTTTTTTTTCAAACTGTTATTACTGAAGTATGGCTGGCAATGTCCTAGTAGTTTCAGGTGAACACCACAGTGACCTGACTAGTCTACACGTCACTCAGTGCTCACCACACTAAGTGTAGTCACCATCTGTCAACACACATTACTGCAACATTACTGATTATATTCCCTAGGCTGTACTTTTCACATCTGTGACTTATTTTAATACCGAAAGTTTGAACTTTTAATCCCCTTCACCTACTTCACCCATCCTGCCACCCACCCCCCCTTCCCTCTGGCAACTACCAATTTGTTCTCTGTATGAATCTGTTTCTGTTTTTAGTTTGTTCATTTTCTTTTTAGATTACATATATAAGTGAAATCATCCAGTACTTGTCTTTCTCTGACTGACTTAATTCAATTAGCACAACTCCCTCTGGGCGCCTGGGTGGCTCAGTTGGTTAAGCGACTGCCTTCGGCTCAGTCATGATCCTGGAGTCCTGGGATCGAGTCCCGCATCGGGCTCCCTGCTCAGCAGGGAGTCTGCTTCTCCCTCTGACCCTCTTCCCTCTCGTGCTCTCTCTCTCATTCTCTCTCTCTCAAATAAATAAATAAAATCTTAAAAAAAAAAAAAGAGCACAACTCCCTCCAGCTCCATCCATGTTGTTGCAAATGGCAAGATTTCATTCTTTTTTAAATGGCTCAGTAATATTCCATTGTACACATATACCACATCTTTTTGATCCATCATTTTAACGATGGATGCTTAGGTTGCTTGCATAACTTGGCTATTATAAATAATGCTGAAATGAACAGAGGAGTGCATATATCTTTTGGAATTAGTGTTCTTGTTTTCTTTGGGTAAATACCCAGCAGAATTACTGAATTGCATGGTATTTCTATTTTTTAATTTTTTGAGGAACCTACATACTGTTTTCCACAGTCACCGCACCAACTGAACATATGACTGACAGACTTAAAGCAAATAAACTATGGCAAAAGTGTGCCAATCTACAAATCAAATTACAGTTCCATCTTGATTACAACTTTATTAGTTATTTAAACTAATGCATCTTAATAACTAATATCAACCACTCCCATTTCTATTTCCCACTCATATTGTTAAAATGCATAATACAATAAAATATTTAACACCAACATATAGAAAAAGACAATGCTGCTGAAACATCACTGTGGATTTTAGAACCAGGGTACTGTATAAAGACCAAAATCTTTGTCAGTCATGTCCAAGAATTCAAATAGAACCTGAGTATTACTATGGAAAACTGCAGTTGTGCAAAAGGTTCAAGTTGCTTAGTGATTTTTTAAAGTTTTTTTTAAAGTAATCTCTATGTCCAACATGGGGCTCAAACTCATGCCACTGAGATCAAGAGTCACATGCTCTACTGGTTGAGCCAGCCAGGCACCCCCAAAATGGTACAAGTACTTATGTGTAAACACATGCACATATAGGCACACATATTCACGTGATAAAGACAACTAAGGAAACTATGCCAATGTTAACAGTGGTAATATTTGAATTGTTTGGATGTTTTCCTTTACACTCTTCTGTGTTTTCCAAATTCTCTAAAATAAACATGGATTGTTTTTATAATAGAAGAGGAATATTTTTTAATCAACAGATAAAGTGTGGCTGCTACAAAGAATCTGAATGTAAAAAAGCAAAAAACAAGTTCAGAACAGAACTCTGTACTAAGCACTGTGCTACCAGGGTAGCACACATTGCTGAAGTTAACTGACAGCCTTACGACACAGATATCCCCCCACTGTGTGGACTAAGAACTTGAGGTTTCCAAAAGATAGAACAAAGGACACACGGCTATTTAACAGCAGTGACAGTCACTGCACAGAAGGCTGTCTTAGTCCAAAGTCCATATGCTCAACTACCAAAATAGCCTGACATCAATAGGGGGGGATGATATATTCTTTACATTTGACATTTAGTTTTTTTAATATAATTTACTAGACAATATATACACGGTAATGCCTCCAAATGTTGTATCAGGTAACTGTATTAGGATCTTGCCATTATTGACTGCAAGCTAAACATGGGTCGGAGAATGAGGCCTTGCAAGTAAAGTTCGGAGTATTTTATACATAAAATGACAGTCCTTGGCTAAATGAGACAAGGAATTTTCCATTCCAGAGAATGCATCTGATTCTTCACAGTGCCTCCTATACAAGTAGTCCGACTAAAAACCTGCTGAACAGCAGACCACTAAGAAAATGATGAGGAAGTGATATGCCCACAAAGTCAGACTGCCTCACCAGCCTGTCAGCATCCATATACTGTCAAACAATAAGATGGGGGGGGGGGGGAATCAAAAGCTAAACATCAGAACTCAAGATCTTAAAACAAATGAAGCTTCCTTTCAGTAAAATAAAGACATAAAGAAAGGCACCACAAACCATCAATCGAAAGCCGTGCTACAGCACATGTGTAAGAGAGTGAAGAGAACGGGCAAACCAAATACGACATATCATTATGTTCGTGACCCTTAAGTTAGATTTTTGACAATGTCAATGACTGACAACTATTTTTTGATCCTAGCACATTTGGGAAATGATGAAAGAACTGCTTTGAATTCCAGTTTTATTTGTGTTACTTGGCTCAAAAATAAGGAAAAAATTACCCATTTGTAGTGAACCATTTAAGTTTTTGTCCTCATAATGAGGTTTCTAAAAACGCTTTTATTCACCAATTACTTTTCAAATTACCATCAAATACATACCTTCCTCCTATCGAGTCGTCTTGTGGTTGGGCCCCGGCAGTGTTCCTCTGTGAACGTCGCAGTGACCCCCCTGGATTGTTATTAGGCCGGTTGGACATTGGCACCTCTCTCTTGAAGGGACATACCCTTTCTAGACACTACCATTCACTAAAAGGGGAAAAAATGAGAAAAAAATATCAGCTATATGTGGTACAACACAGAAACCAAATGAAGGGAACCAAAGATGAAGGGGAAATTTTATGTAAATAATCTGTACAGCCTTCACCGATGCTACATTGTCTTATTTGAAATCTGATTAGTATATTGTAAGATGTCAGCAACATACCAAATTCAAGGCAGGTGGTCCAAAACCCAGGACATAAAATTAACATAGATTTCGCATGGAACACCCAGGAAATTCTCAAAGAAAACAGAGCACAAGCAGAAATTTATCTTTGCTTCTCCATTTCCTGTGGTGTGCAGCAAAGGGCACTACGCCCAACATCAGAATAGCATGGCTCAAGTCCTGTGATAGAACAGGTATTAAAGGAGTCTGCCTTTGTACTAACCAGAGCCTCTAGCCTCCAACTCCTCAGCCACAGAATAAAAAACAACACGTCATGCCTACTTCACAGTATTGCTGTCAATAACAAATGCCATCATAAATACAAAAGAAACCTTAAAACTATGGAGAAATGAGGAGAAAGCGGCTCAAGTACAGTGAACTGAGAAATGGTCCCAGATATCCCAATTTCAACATCAGCTATGCTGGCTGTGACCTTGGACAAGACACTTAATCTCTAGATTTCATTGACCTCTTCTGTGAAATCAGTGTTATCACCTATCTCAAAAAATTGCTAGAAATTGAGAGAATAATTCCTAAGTATAACAATTTAGCTCAAAACACGGTTTTTAATCATAAATGTGAACTTTCTGTAAGAAATTTAATTATTATGCAGGAAAAAATGCTGATACTCAAAGAAAATCGGTTCAACTGATAAAGAGGCCAATATAACTATCATAGAAATAATCACAATTTGTATAAATCAAATCTTCACAATTTTTTTTAAGCCTTGAGTCAAATGCCAAGTAGAGTTCTTTAATTCTATTTATTGGGAGGGAAGAGAACAAATGTGACATTACAGGAACTGGTGCTAAAGAGAATGCAAATCAATCATGACTAAATCTATTACTAGATTTTGTTTTAAGAGATTCCATGGCTTGCCTGTAACAGGAAGTGAGTTTTCTTTTGAGTTACAAGTTGACCCAAATCAGTAGAAAAGGACTGTTTCTGTCACATGTGCCCACATCATCAATTAATATACTAAAAAACTCTGGTGAGAAAGTTCATACTAATGTAATTACCACCAATTTTAGAAAGAAAAAAGGGGAGACAGTATGAAAACACTGAGAAAGAGAAAAATTAAATTTACATGTACCAATATGGAAAGATCTCCCCCCAAGATATGTTAGAGGGTAAACACTATAAAACTCCGAGCTGTGTATGTATATTTAAAAGGTCAAGTATGTATCCTTATATATTGTCTACACATTGCAAACTGATGGAAGGAATCATAAAACACTCTGTTAATACTGCCTGCCGTTGAGGGCGCCTGGATGGCTCAGTTAAGCGTCTGCCTTGGGCTCAGGTCATGATCTCGGTCCTGGGACAGAGTCCCATATTGGGCTTCCTGCTCAGCAGGGAGCCTGCTTCTCCCTCTCCCTCTGCCTGCCGCTCCCCCCCACCATCCCCAACTTGTGCTCTGTCAAATAAATAAATAAATAAAATCTTTAAAAAAAACAATAAACAAAAAACAAAAAAAACAAAAAACGAAACACTGCCTGCTGTTGGGAAAGAGGACCTGGGGTCTGAAGTCTGCGATGAAAGGAGTCATTGTTATTATTTACCTTTTGCAAGCCATAAAGGTAGGTCACTCTAGCAATGGAGTTAGAAATGCAGGGCTCTGGAGTTACACTGCCTCTGGCTGAGTCTGAATTCTGACTCCACACAACTCGTTCTCTGTGCTTCCGTCTACCAAATGGGGATAAAGAACTTACCTCCTAGAGCAGATGGAAGGATTAAATGAGAAATCCACGCAAACCATGTAACACAGTGCCTCTGGTATTGCAAAGGTGCAGTACATGTTAATTATTACTGTTATTACTATCAATGCTTATTCAGAATAAAAATACTGGTGGCAAAACAACATATTGAGGGAGACTTCACCATAAAAACCACTGTCCAGTTGAGTCTTACATTTCTGGCAATATAGTTTCAAAGTGAATTTTGCTATAAACACAATAAACAGTTTTTTAATTATGGATGAACTTCACAATATAACCTGGGAAGCTTTGTGAAAATATGAATGCCTGGCTTCTGCCCTCAGAGATTCCGATTCTGTGGGTGCAGAAACTGGAGACATTTTAAAAGAGCTCTCCTACCGGACTGCACCAGAGAACAACTCCCTATTAGAGAATTAAGTAAAAGCCGTTCTACTCAGAATTCACCCAAGAAGCTTCACCAATTCAAACATCACAATGCCATTTCACTTAGACCCTAAACAGCATGGATACACAGGAAACAGGGTGATACTGCTGCTTTCACTTTGAAATGCAAAGACTATTATTAAACAAGTTTGGTAGATCTCACCTGCCTATTTCCTGCTATTAAATGCATACTGCCTGTCACGGGGTATTAAGTCATTCAAAGGAGTCTAAGTCACACTGGTTATTCTGACCTATAGTTACCAAAGTAATCTAAATAACACCCTCAACATCTTCAGAGCTTGTCCACCAGTACCATTATCAGACCACGGCCTGCTCATGGGTAATTCTTGAGATTTACAAGAGAAAGGGTGGCAAGTAACAAGACACTTATTTACCGATAAATTTTTTTAGCATTTTTTATGCTTTTAGTTTTTAAAGCATAAGTTGATCTTTTTTTTTGGATTTTATTTTTAAGTAATCTTACACCCAACATGGGACTTGAACTCACAACCCACAAGATCAGGAGTTGTATGCTCCACTGACTGAGCTAGCCAGGTACGGCCTAAATTGATCTCTAAGGAAGGAGGACAGGTTCTGTTAAACTTTGTGAAGTTTAAATCCCAGAAAGTAAATATAAGATTAACATAGAATACATACAGGACCACCCCCTCTGCCAGGTTACCAATAAATCCAAAGCTGGAAGGGACCCTCCAGAAAAAGCAAGTTCAACTCTTCACATTACAGACAAAACCAAAAAAGTTCAAGTCTCTGAATCCTGATACTGAGATCTAACCCTTCTGGAGATCACCACCACCTCAACTTCAATCAAATTTAATTCCTCTCTGGCTCCAGGTAAGAGGCCAAAAGTTTTTACCAAGCAATGATTTTTCCTTATTATATGAATATTCAGTACTGTCTTAACCAATTACTTATGCCTAATGTATTTTACTAATTAAATTTTAAAACACACATGAGTTACATCAATATAAAAATTATATTGCTGGAATGTTTTAATAACCTGAAATGAATATGAACTCAAAAGATTCCATCATCATGTTGAAACTAGAAGTTTTAAGTCCAGCCTATCAGTAACCCTAACTATCAAGTCCTATAAACATACTACTCTTCTATTACCTTCATTTCTGTGAAAATAATCACCAAGCTTTTGTCACAGAAAACTTCTGATATTAATTCCTAGAGAACTAAAATAAAATAGATGACATATAGGACTTTGAACTCAATAGGAGAAGCATAAAAATACTAATGGGTATGTTCAAGACTAAATCTTGTGACTTTGTTCACAGCTAAGTGTCCAACAAACTTACTCACTGTTCAGGTGAAACAGCATTTGAATTTTATGTGAAAAAGTATTTAGTTCTGGGACACCTGGGTGGCTCAGTCGGCTAAGAGTCTGCCTTCGGCTCAAGTCATCATCCCAAGGTCCTGGACGACACCAAGCTCCTTGCTCGACACCAAGCTCCCTGCTTAGCCGGGAGCCTATTACTGTAGCTCTGCCTGTCACTCCCCGTGCTTGTGCTTTCTCAGATAGATAGGTAGGTAGATAAAACAAGTAAGTGCTTAGTTCTTCAGGCAAACAGAACCTTTTCAAGAAAAACAGAACTGCGTTATTAACCTACATTTAAAAATTCATCCTTAAAATTTTATAAAAAGGGTATTCTTTCAAAGAAACTTCAACTGCAGTCATTTTGGAAAGTGATTTTCCTTCTAATTCTGTATTTCAAAAATCACAGAAGAGAGGTTAAGGTTAGGGGAGAAAAACTTAAAAAAAATTCAACCATTCATTTAGTGTAAAACTCAGAACACCAAGAGAGACTGCAAAAATTAACTTTAGGATGTGCAATTTCTTCCTAATCAAATGGTCAAGTATGAAAGGAATACCACAGAGGTTAGTATTTATGCAGAATTTTTATCACATGAAGGGCATTTGATAGACTGGAAAGCAAATCTCCAATTTAGTAATGCAAAACGGAGTCATGAATAGCCCCAAAGAGAACCTAATGTGTTTATTCATGTAATCACTACCTATTACCTATTTGAGTGACAACACTGAAAACCGAAAAAAAAAACTGCATTATTTCACAGTAAAGACAGTAACATTAAAAAAGCTAACATTTATATCCACACAGGGTGTCTGCAGAAAAGTTTCCAGCTTCCAGAACTGACACTGAAAGTGAATTTATCCACTGTCTCTGCCACCCTCATTTCTAATGCCCTCTATTTAGATATGGTCCTCCAAACAAGACTTGCTTTGGCTTCAGATTCTGAAACTGGAGTTTAATCACAACAGTAATAAACACAACTGCATAACACGTTTATTCCTCCGATTCTATTAAGCAAAATATAAAGGTGCCAATGAGCCTTACAAACCATTTTACTATTCCTACTTTATAAATAAGGTAAGGGAAGTATTACAAAATTAAGTAGCCTGCATGCAACAAGATACGGCATATGGACTTTCAGACTGCAAGCAATGGCATCCAGAACTGCAAATGTGAAAAACTCCATATACTAGATCCAAAAAAAAAAGTCTAAGACTTAGGAGCAAGTATGGTAAGTTAAACTCCCCAGTGGTAGTATTAAACAACGCCACAATAAAATAGTATAGAAGTCACCCTTGTTTACATAAGAAGTCATTTTTGCATAAATAAAAATGCCAAGGACTTCAAACAAGACTATCTTTAAAACAGGAATGAAAAACCTTTCAGCTTTCCTAAGAGCAAGGGGCTGAGAGGTGCTGAGAGACAGGAAACAATCCCCAACCACCAAGGAGCAGAAAGGGGGGGGTAAGAGCCACTGGGTACAGAGAAAAAGGCCAAGTGACGTGAGAATGTCAGCTAGGCATTTATTTCAATGTAGGGGCATCAAAACCAATCCAACGTCATGATGGAATACTGAATGTTGTACAACACATAAAAGTAGTATTTTCAAATTATATATTTTAACACTAGAAAACAATATTTAGTGGAAAGATGCAGGGTTTAAAGTGAAAACTAAAATAAAAACTATAGATAAAGTTTACTCTGTGCTTACCATGTACCAGGCTAAGTACCTTTTCATCTAATTTCTACAACAACCTTACAAAAAATAGGTACTGGAAATTACCTTCCTTCCGAGAAACGGTGGAACTTAGTTAAATCCTAACACCATGAGGCCAACGAGTAACCAGGCCACATTCAAACACAGACTTGACCTAAAGTCCATGCCCTTTAGGATTATATCAATATGGCCGAACAAACAAAAATGAATTCTACATTTACCTTTTTTAAAGAGTCAAACATTAGAGAACCATGACATTCCAAGTCTGGAGCATATCCTGAAGATTCTAATCCTTTCATAGTTCTTTGAAAAAAAATCAGTTTAACTGACCATTCTGTAAATGAATTGTCAGAAAATGCACTAAATGATCTGAGAAGCAGTATCAAAAGTGACACTGTAAACAGAGAAGAAAAGGTGACTCAACTTTGCCCTCACCAGGTTGAGGGGCCAGCTTAAAAAGACAGAGACATGAGAAGGGCAGAGGAATGAGGAAGTCACAATGGAGGAACGCTGAGTAGGTTAACAGCGCTCAAACACGAGATCTGGGAAGAACTTGGACCTGGAAACAAGCCCAATCTGTATCATGAAGGGCCTAAAACTCAAAATTTTGCATTTGAGATCTACAGATATGGAGGCAGATCAACTATAAAGCTACCACATAAATCTAAGAATAAATGAGGGTCTGATAATGGAAGACAGAATGAAGAGATGGCAGTCAAACACTGAAACTATAAAATCTACACAATCAGAAAAGAGAATATAGGTCTGTGGTTATCAGACTTCAGCGTGCACAGGAATAGGAATGCCACTCAAGTTTCTTGCTCTGGTGACAAGGGTTAAGGAAAGTGATCTAAGCCATGTAAAGATAGCATATCCTTTCAATGTCAAAGGAAAGAGTACTTAACAGGAATTAATTTTCTAGGAAAGAAGAGCATTAACTTTGCTATATACTATCACTGAGGGGTTCGGACAGTGAATTCACATGTTGCCTTGCAGATCTGTGTCTGGTGGAAATAGAAATAACTTCTACAACAGCTGACAAGATAACCCCAAAGACTGCAGTTTGCTACCCTGGGCGGCATCAGTAATCTTTTTCTACAATTTTTTTTTTTTGAAGATTTTATTTATTTATTTGACAGAGAGAGACACAGTGAGAGAGGGGACACAAGCAGGGGGAGTGGGAGAGGGAGAAGCAGACTTCCCCCTGAGCAAGGGAGCCTGGTGCGGGGCTCGATCCCAGGACCCCGGGTCATGACCTGAGCCGAAGGCACACGCTTAACGACTAAGCCACCCAGGCGCCCCATTATTCTACAATTCTTTATTAAATATCCTATAAATATCCAATTCCCCAAATACTTTTAAACCAGCCTCACCCTAAGAGGTCCCCCCCTTCATTAATTAGTGAGATGAATAAAGTCTTTACTATGTGTTCATTCTATTGTTTTAAGTTATGCTTTTAACTCCAGAAAATCATACAAGAGATGGTAGTAACATTACCAAATGAAACATATAGGGCAGAAAAATGAAGTCTAATGCCAAACGTGTCCAGTTTGACTTATTATGTAGGATATCTAGGTAAAGAGTTCCAGTATACAGATGGAAATAAGGATCTGGAATTAAGTAGTTAAGTGAATGTGTAGACGAGAAAAATTATCAATGTGCAGAAGGTAGGCTGAAACCAAAATAAGGAGATTTCACCTCCTCGATGAAACGTATGCAGAGTAAGAGAAGAACAGGCCCAGGATGAAACCTTAGGAAACACTAAAATCAAAGGAAAACAGAAAAGGAAGAATCCAGTTGAGCAGAATCAAAGACTCATCTGAAGTATGAGGAATAAACAATGAAGGTATAAAACAAAACAAAAAGTATGGTGGAAAAATCAGGAAGGTGGTATTGCAGACACCGAGAGGAATAAGACAAGCAGAGTTCAAAGGTCACAGAAAGGACACACAAGACTGAAGTGTCCATCAGATTTGAGGAGGAGAACGTATGGTTACGTTCAATGGGCAGTAAATACTAAATGCTGGACTATAAAGAGGACAGAAGAGACAGTCAACGAAGGAGGGGCAGGCAGGTTTGACAAAGGACACATGGGCAGGAATGTGTGTGATTTTCCTTTCTAAAAAAGTAAGTCTTGGGCACCTAGGTGGCTCAGTTGGTTAAGCGACTGCCTTCGGCTCAGGTCATGATCCTGGAGTCCCTGGGATCGAGTCCCACATCGGGCTCCCTGCTCAGCAGTGAGTCCGCTTCTCCCTCGGACCCTCCCCCCTCTCATGCTCTCTCTATCTCATTCTCTCTCAAATAAATATATAAAATCTTTAAAAAAAAAAATAAGTCTTGAACACGTTTATGTATTTAAGGGAAAATCTTACTGAAAGGGCTGGAAATCGGGTATAGTCTGCTACAGGAAGAAAAAGAGAACTAAGAGCATAAGCCTCAGGGGCGCCTGGGCGGCTCCGTCCTTGAGCGTCTGCCTTCGGCTCGGGTCATGATCCCGGGGTCCTGGGATCGAGTCCCGCATCAGGCTCCCTGCTCGGCGGGGGGGCCCGCTTCTCCCTCTCCCACTCCCCCTGCTTGTGCTCCCTCTCTCACTGTGTCTCTCCGTCAAATAAATAACATCTTAAAAAGAGAAAAAAAAAAGAGTATAAGCCTCAGACAATTAGAAAGGCACATCAATCTCCAAGGCAAGATAAGATAAATGAAGGCAAGGAAGCGCATGCCTAGCTGGACTGAATCTGTGACTAACATGTATGAGAAAAATAAGAGAAATGGAGAGTTCAACGAGTTTCCCTGATGAAGGACCGGGAATTGGGCGGACTATGAGCAAGGAAGACCGCCCAGCAGCACTAAGAACCTACGTAAGAAGATCCATAAACCTAAGTGTCAATCCACACCTGATGTGATTATCTCATTTATGCAAGAGGAAATCCTCATCCAAAGAGTCAACCGCTCAAGAGCGTACATCTATTTAGGGACACACCTAACAGTGGAATCCAGCTCTCCAGAATGCCAGTGAAAAGTACATTTTCTGTTACGCCATTCTACTCCAAAACACCAATTCAACCACTTTCTGTCTGATTTGTTGACAGCTGATCCATTTACAGAGGGGAAACAGAATACACCTGAACCACCAGCGTCTGAACTCTGAATAATTTCTATACTATACTTTCATTTACAAAGTACAAATTAGAAACGAAAGTGCCTACAACAAACACTTCATCTTGGGGCGCCTGGATGGCTCAGCTGGTTAAGAGGCTGCCTTCGGCTCAGGTCATGATCCCAGGGTCCTGGGATGGAGCCCCACACTGGGCTCCCTGCTTGGCGGGAAGCCTGCTTCTCCCTCTCCCACTCCCACTCCCCCTGCTTGTGTTCCTGCTCTAGCTCTCTGTCAAATAAATAAATAAAATCTTAAAAAAGATGCATAAGAAAATCCCATTTGTAATGAAACTAGAGGAAAAACGGACTATACCCTAAATCATGCAAGACCATTTGCCAGATACAATAAAATCTATAATAAAAAAAACCCTATAACAAAAACAGGAAAGAGGTAAAGATCCCAGAGTTTTTGTTTTGTTTTGTTTTTTTTAAGAAGAAAAAGGTAAGAAGAATATCTTAAGGGTTCCTATCAATGACCTTTTCCTTGAAAAAACTAAGAACTATAGAGCAAGGGCAACAAAAGATCAAAGCACCTCCTCCTTAGGGGCCAGTTTCACAAGCCAGAGTAGCAAGGAAGGTGTGGCTACTAAAAAGGAGGCAGGTGCACCACTTGTATTTAACAGCACCCTGATTAACCAAGACAAAAAACGGGCTAGAACCAGGAAAGAAGCAGGTAAGGGAAACAGCCAACTCCAAAATTAAGATCAGCTGGGCAAACGATCACTAAACCACCAGGCCAAAGGTAGCACAACGGCTTTGCACCGAGATGATCCACTCTGCTCAAAGGGAGAACAACCAAAAGCAAAACTGAAAATTAACTGCAGGGCAAAGAAGAAATTCGAATTGGTGAAACAAATGAAGGAGACAAAAAGGAAGGACATGATTAATAAAAGAAACAAGAGGAAAAAATAATACTATTGCACAATTTTAAAAAACTGATTATCAAACAGGAAGACAACCTTCAGATTTTGAGACGGAAAATGCTCTATGCATTTCAAGTGGAACTACTGTCAAGATTTTGTTAAGCGAAAAAGCATGTACAGAATGCTGGGCACGGAATACATCTACATATATAACTTTGTATAAATAAGTAATCACTGGCTTAAATATTACCTATAGAGAATACATTTAAAAATTTTTTTAAATCATCTACCTTTTTAGAACAGGACCCATTGAGACCTTTTATATTTTGAATCATGTACCTATTTCCCTACTCAAAAAATTCTCTACACAATTACGTATGTTGTAATTTTAACTCTACAGAAGATGACAGTGGGTAAAAATAACAAAAAAAAATACATGAAAAACTACCCATTTTTAGCAGATTATTTTCTCATTTTCTTTTTTTAAATCGTGGTCTCTTTAGTAGAAACTGCAGAAAAATTCAAAATCTGATTATTTTCAAAGGTTTCTATACCCCAGATACAGGTTTATTAAAAAAAGAAAGTAATTTCGTAATCCAAATCCTGTTTCCAAGAAAATGGAGTTTTAACTGCCTAAAAACACAGACCACAGAGAATGACACACTGAAAGAGCCAGAGATCTCATATCCATCACTGCACCAAAGTCTGTTTTGTGGAACACTGTACTATGATCGATTTATCAGAAACAGATACAATCTAGCCCAGCTACTTCTAAAATAGCACCTCATTCCCTAATATGGGTCCTGTCCTAGCTCCTATCACTTGCATAATCCTTCAAAATACTAACTGCATTTAATAGAGTGTTTCCTTCTAGTTGTTAAGGTCTCAGGGATTACAGACTAGAGTCAGCAAGTTTAAGCCCATGTGCCAAAGATGGCTCATAGACCCAGTTTTAAGAGGTCGCAATCCTGCTGGCTAGTGCATCCTCTTAAAGATGTTCTTTTCCACCTACCCAGGAATGAAGAGACAAAAGGGAAAGGTTACGTACTAGATAATCTCTAAAATCTGATTCTGCTCTAAATTTTCTAACACTCTAACCTAACATTTATTTTAGCTTTTCTTAAATGGAGTATATTGTGTAAATTCTTCCTTATAAAGACCTAGTAACACCATGATCACACAGAGGGATAATCAAAAGAGAAGAGCTACTGAGAGAGGGAGGAAGGAGTAATTAGGGAAATGCCTCTCTCCACCCAGGGACAGAATGATGCCTGCTGCGTAAGAATCAGTTATTTAAAGTAAAACACAAAGTATCCTGTAGTTTACAGCAAGGTGCTCCCGGTGGACAAAAATAATTTTATGTTTGGTAAATGACCGTTAGAGCACAGGGACACACATAATAAGGCAAATTACTTTCAAAATATTTTTTTCAATACATGTTGTCACTGCTGCAAACTCCACCATAATAATGAAATCAAAGAGGTTAATTTCTTTAACACTGCTTGTATTAGAAAGTCTACCTAGCCTTCCTTGCAACAACAAAAACTATTTCAACACTGTGATAATCATGGATTGGTACCAACTTCTTGAAGCAACAATATGTAACCTGTAATCAACAGTGTTAGATCCTGGAGAATTTTCAGGAACAAATATTACTAAATTTGTGGTTAGGCTCAAGGCAAAGTAAACTAAAAAATGTAACTCAAAGTTGAAGAGACAAGATATGGACTGTAACAAGGTAGAACAGTGCATAGTGCCAAATTTTTGTTTAAAATCATGTCATAGGAAATGTATCTAAATTTGGAAACAGTCTCAGAAAATATTTTTCAAAAGTTAAAAAAAAACCTCATATTTAGAATGTTACATACTCTACAGAGCAGTGCCCCACATTTCTATAAATAGTAGCATTTTTACCAAAAATAAGTATAATGACTGTATCTACAATGAGCCAGAACAAGTAACAAACCTATAATGAAGGAAAATATTAAAGCTATTGCTCCCAAACCTAAAGGGTTTTTTTTTTTTTTCCATATCGATCCCTGGGCCCTATCAGAATGAGGGTAAAGGGAAATCAAGCTGATTTTTTTTTTTAAAGCTCCTTACATTATTCTAGTATCAGCTAGGTTTCAGAACTGACACAGGTTCCATCATTTTTTTGCTATCATTACGTATCACCTAATCCTCTGCAACCTTTACAGGAATCTCCTCCTTCCCATAATTAAAAACTGCCACTCATCTTCTTAGAATCCAGCAATTCCACTTCTAGGAATCTTCTGGGAATCTAACCTATAGAAACGCTTGCACAAGTATGCAAGGATGTATGTAATCAAGATGCTAGCTGCTGTACACCAGAGAGGATAACCGAAGAGAATCCAAATGTTCTCAGTAGGGAACGGTTAAATAAGCGCACTGTAGCAAGTCTACAGCATGCTTAGAGGTTCTAAAAACAAAGAGGCAGATTTGTACATACTGCACTCCTATGAAGGGCAGAACTTACTTAATTCCCGCAACAAATATTTGCGAGCCTTGACAGGCATCAACAAACATAATCTTTGCCTGGATGGAGCTCATGCTCAGTTGGGAAGACAAAAACTAATCAAGTTATCTGCACCTTGTGCTAAGTACCGTGGAAGATGGAATAGGAGAAAGAGAGGACAAAGCAAAGAACAACAGGAAGTGGGCAGGAAAAAGCTACTTCAGGTTGACTCATCAGGTAATACCTGTCTGAAGAGAGATTTTTAAGCTGAGACCAGAGGACAAGAACGAAACAGGGGGAAAGATTCTATGTATTTGTCTGTACCTATGTAAGGGGAAGAAAATCCAGAAATATATACCTAAATGTCAACAGTAAAGAAGAGAGGGAAGCTTGTAAAAAGCACCTATTGCTTTAATCAGTTTGAATTCTGGCTCTACCATAAACCATGTTACCTGGGAGAGATTTATTACTTATCAAAGGCTTAGTTTCCTCATCTATAAAATGAAGATACGTAGATCTCATCAGGTTAATAAAAATAACTAAAAGTATAACATTTAGAAGATACAGTAAGCAGGGGCACCTGGGTGGCTCAGTCAGTTAAGCATCTGTCTCGACTTCGGCACAGGTCATGATCTCAGGGTCGTGAGACCAAACCCTGCACTGGGCTATGCGCTGCGCAAGGAGCCTGCTTAAGACCACCGCCCCCCCCCCCCGCCCCGCGTGCCCTCTCCAGTCTCACACACACGTGTGCTGTCTTGCACTCTCAAAAAAAAAAAAAAAAAGGCAAGCAAACTGCAAAGAAGGGGGAAAAAGAGAGCATGTACATATTAAGTTTTAAGAAACACAGAAACAAAATGCAGTATGCAAACTGTGAACACGATATTTACAGATCGTAAGGAACTATTTTTTATTGTACAGTCATGGGATTAAGCTTATGTCTTTAAAAAGAGTTCTCATCTTTCAAAGAAACGGACTGAAATATATACAGATCAAGTAACAACCAAAGTTTGCTTCAGAATAATTGAGGCGGGGCTAAGAGTATGGGTGAAAAAACTGGCCAGGAGTTGACAGTGTAGGATCTGGGTCTTGGGTGCACGGAGGTTCATTAGACAGTTCTATTTCTGTGTATGTTCGAAATCCTCCAGAATAAGTCTCTCACAGAAAGAGTAAGCACCCAAATATATGTTGTTAGGAACTTTGGAAGGGAAAGGAGACTTGCTTTTGTTTTCAGAGTCATTACCACTTGCTTTTTTAAAAAATATGTCCATAGAGATTTCACTTTTATCAGAAATGAGAAAAATTAAGCTTCTGGATACAGAACAAATCATCCCTGACCTAAATGTGTCAACCTACATTTCATTCATTCATCCTTTAAATCCTTGCCTCCCAACTCTTAACACACTGGAAGATTATCAAAGAAGACGTGCCTTTCAGAGGTAGACACAAAAGAAAACAAACCCTGTCCCCCATCATTTGAGAAATGGCCACAATGACCCTATACATCGTGCTACAGCCCTGTTTTCCATAGTTT
Source organism: Zalophus californianus (assembly GCF_009762305.2). Taxonomy (NCBI): domain Eukaryota; kingdom Metazoa; phylum Chordata; class Mammalia; order Carnivora; family Otariidae; genus Zalophus; species Zalophus californianus. The sequence continues at coordinate 185,835,318 of NC_045597.1, forward strand.
CTAAGTATGGAAGTACTCCTTCCTTATAGAAGCTGAGCACAAGTCTTCTGATACTGTAAGATCCAACTGCCTAACAGCAAACTCCAGAGGATGCAGAATCAGTTCAACCCTTCACCCAATTATTTTCGGTGGAGCTAAACAGTTCTCCATACGAAAAGACAAACACCTCCACTTCAGGGAGTCTGCACGTCAGCGTCCTGCTAAATCTCAAGTACTGACTAACAGCACCTTTAGCAAGAACATGTAAATAACATGTAAACATGGAATACAATGAAAACAAAGTAAACTGGCCCATGTGGACCAATAAAGTATATTAACAACAGCCCTTCTCAGCTGAGCACTGGATCTTTTACACATATGTAAGTGGATACAAACAGCAATGATGGTGAGTTCCAACAATCTTTGGCACATTGAGTAGTTATGGACCAGCGGATCTCATTTCTAGCCTAAACAAAATTTTCTCAGCTGAAATAAAATGATCAAAAAATTAAAAGCCATTTAAAAAATTTTTTTTTTTTTTTAATTCATGAGAGTCAGAGAGAGAGAGAGAGAGAGAGAGAGAATCAGAGGGAGAAGCAGGCAGGCTTCCTGCCTAGCAGGGAGCCCAATGCGGGACTCGATCCCAGGACCCTGGGATCATGACCTGAGCCGAAGGCAGACGCTTAACCATCTGAGCCACCCAAAAGAATATTTACCACTCTTAAAATAGCACAAATACAAATTGAACAAAATGTGTGAAAACAGGCTAGTTGTACAAATCCAATTCCCTTCCTGAACTCATTGTAATCTTTTTTACTTCTCACTCACAACTTCTCCCCAACAATTATGAAAATTTTCAAAATACAGAAACTTGAGAATTGTTCCATAAATACCCATAATTCCATCACCTACGCTTTTACAAGTAGCAGTATGCTAATCTCCTTTATCACAGATGTATCCCTATTTATTTACCTATTCATCCCTGTCTGTCTGGCCAAATACCCATCCTATTTTTGAAGCATTTCAAATTAAGCTGCAGACATCATTATACTTTGTATCATTAACTAGGGTGCAAATTTTGTTTCAAGTTTTCAGTTAAATTTACATACAGTGAAATGCACAAATCTTAAGTATAAAGCTTAATGAATTTTGTCAAGCTTATACACCTAAATCCTAAATAAATGTGTAACCTAAACCCTTATCAAGCTAGAGTATCACCCAAGAGTTTTTTTGTGCTCCTAGCCAGTCAATCCTGCATTTCTCCCAACTCTAAAAACCATCATGCTAATTTTTCTCACCAGAGATTAGTTTTACCTCTTCCACAATTTCCTGTAAATTGAACCAAAGAACGTGTACTCTTTTGCACAAAGCTTCTTTGACTCAGTATATCCTGAGATTCATTCATGTGGCTGAGTGCATGAGTACGTACTGCTGAGTAGTATTCCACTGTGTGATTATCATTTGGTTTATCCATTCTTCTGTTGACGGGCACATGGACTATTTCTAGATTTCGGCCATTAAGAATAAGGGGCTACAAACATTCTTCTACAAGTCTTTCAAAGGACATATGCTTTCATTTCTCTTAAGTAAATACTAAGGGTAGAATCCCTAGATCATCATGAAGGTTATGATTAACTTCTAAGGGAACCATAAGACGTTTCCCAAAGCAGCTATATTTTACAATCCTACCAATAAGAATAGAATTTCCAGTTGCTCCATGACCTTGTCAACATATGGTGTTATCAGTCTTTTAGAAAGTTAGCTATTCTCATGGAGGGGTAGTGGTATCTCACTGTTTGAATTTATACTTCCTTTCTAATGATGTTGATCACTTCCTTAAAAAGATTTTCCCACTTGCCTCTCCAAACCCAAACTTCAAGAATCTAATCTTATTTCAAATTTTAGTCTTTATCATTAAAACAAAACAAAACAAAAAAACAAACTACCACTCTGGGCTATACTGTGAGGACTGAGATGACCAGATATATGCCTAATCCCCAATGCACCCAACTGCTAAATCACCTTGCTGCTAAGCGGTGAGGACAGAGGGACTCATCGAGGGAAAGAGAGAATAAAAAAAAACTGTATCTGAAAATCTCTACATGTATGGCCAAGATTTCTAGTCATAATCTGAAATTTCAATAATCTGAATAATCCAAAATACTTTAAACCAGAGTTTTCCAAATCTTGTCAATTTTTTAGTGCAGGGCTGCTTAATATTTAGCCTGCCTGAGAATGCCCTAGGGATCTCATTAAAATGCAGATTCTTATTAAAATACAGGTATGGGCCTGAAATGCTGTATTTCTAACAAGCTCCCATGCCAGCCCAAGGGCTACACTTTGGGTAGGAAAGTCTTGGTGCCCCTAAATACCTGCCAGAAGCAAAGCACATCTTCTCTATTCCAGGCTTCAGGAAACATCTACAAATAAACTATAGACAGTGAACACCACATAGAGTACACATAAATAAACAAGGCACCGTGAACAAGAATTTGCAAAAACAAACAACAGAAACAATCACACAGATTTCAGATATTAAGAGTTATCAGACAAATCTTAAGCAAAGCAGTCTCTATGTTTAAAATACAAAGGCCAAAACTGAAAAAAGTAATAAAGGTAACAAAAAAACTATTCAAAGGGAAAGATTTGAAAGAGAGCCAAAGAGAATTTCTAATATGTGAATAAAAATAAAACTCAATAGACAGGTCTGGCAGCATATTAGACAAAGTTAGGCAAAGCATTAAGATATAAATTGCACAGAATGCAGCATAGAAGCCAAAAGATTAAAAATAAAGAAGAAATAATGAGGATAAAAGACGTTCAAACATATGTCTAGTCACAATTTCAGAAGTACAAGAACGAAGACATGGTGAGGCATATCTAAACATTTATTGGCTTGGAATTTTCTGGCACTGGTGAAAGATACCAATCCTTAAATTCAAGAAGCCCAAATGATTATTTAAACAAGATAAATAAAAAGATATTTACCTAGACATGTCATAATGAAACTAAGTACCAAAGACAGAGAAAATATTCAGCAAAAGGGAAAGGAGGGAAATTTTTTACAGACTATCAGCTGACTTCTTGAAAGCAACAATGGAAGCCAGAAGACAGAAGAATTCTTATTTTCTTCAGGACACTTAAGATACATGCCAGTTAAGAATTCTATACCAAATGAAATTATCTTTAAAGAATCAAGCTTTTGGGTCCCCAGGGTGACTCAGTTAAGCATACAATTCTTCGTTTCCACTCAGGTCATGATTTCAGGGTCATGGACCAAGCCCCACGTTGGACTCCACCCTGGGCGTGGAGCCTGCTTATGATTCTCCTTCTCCCTCTGCCCCTCTTCCCCCCCTCCTCTCAAATAAATAAAGTGTTAAAAAAAAAATTAAGCTTTTGTCAGACTAAAAACTGAGTTTTTTCCACCAGCAATACAAAGAAAATGACCTTGATATAGTACTGAGATTCAAGAAAATAAAGGTGACAAACAGATAAATGTAAATGAATGTTAATGCTATGAAATTATACTATTTACTTAAGGTTTTAAGAACTGATTAAAGTAAAATGACAACAATATCTTAAAGCCAAGAGGAGCTTGGTAAACTGAGTTACTATTCTAAGGTCTTTGTGTTTTCTGCAAGTAAAGGTACCAATTAATTACAGACCTTGTTAGATATACTATTTTAGTTTTTAAAGTAACCAAAGACTAGAATCATACACCTATGAAAAACAATAAATTCAAATGAGGGCACCAAATTAGAAAATAAAATGGTAAAACTCAATGTCTAGTTGGATTTTCAAAACACTTCAACCAGAAGCAACAGATCTAAGTTAGAAAAATACCATGCAAACACTGGACAAAAAAAGCTGGTGTAGTTTATTAGCATTAAAAAACTGACATTACAAGTTTTTAAAAAGACATTACTAGAGATAAAAATGGTTTCTTCAGTCGTGCCTGGCTGGCTCAATCAGTGCATGCGACTCTTGATCTCATGAGTTCAAGCCCCACAAAGGACATAGAGCTTACTTTAAAAAAAAAAAAATTAAAACTAAATAATTTTTAAAAAATAGTTCCTTCATGATAATAAAAGATTCAATTCAGGAAGACAGCAATTCCCTTTTTTTAAAAAGAATTTTTTTGGGGGCGCCTGGGTGGCTCAGATGGTTAAGCGTCTGCCTTCGGCTCAGGTCATGATCCCAGGGTCCTGGGATCGAGTCCCGCATCGGGCTCCCTGCTCCTTGGGAGCCTGCTTCTCCCTCTGCTTCTCTCTCTCTCTATCCCTCTGTCTCTCATGAATGAATAAATAAAATCTTAAAAAATAAAATAAAATAAAAAATAAATAAAAATAATTTTTTTTTAAATTTATTTGGCGGGGGGAGAGAATGAGCAGGGGAGGGGCAGAGGGAGAAGGAGAGAATCTCAAGCAGACTCCCTGTTGAGCACAGAGCCCAACTCGGGGCTAGATCCCAAGACCTGAGATCATGACCTGAGCAAAACAAGAGTCAGATGCTCAACCAACTGAACCACCCAGGCACCCCCGGGAAGACAGCAATTCTTCATCAGCTTTAAAACCTTAAAACAAAAACTGAAAAATACACAAATCCAGAATTTTAAAACTCCTCTCTCAGTAACTGATATTAACTAGACAACCAAAAAATAAATTAGTTTGGATACAGATGTGAACAATATTATTTATAGACCTAATGGGGACAAATATAATACTGCAAATACACATTCTTTTCAAGCACACATAGAATACTGTCAGAAACTATCCATACACTAGGCCTCATAAAGTAAACCAACAAATTCAAAGAAATGAAATCACACAGAGCATATTCTCTGACCACAATGAATACAAATGAACAGAAATCAATAGCAAAAATAGGACTAGAATATCCCACAGTGGGAAAGTAAGCACACTTCCAGAGCAGTATCTAAATACTTTTACCAGGGCGCCTGCGTGGCTCAGTTGTTAAGTGTCTGCCTTTGGCTCAGGTCATGATCCCAGGGTCCTGGGATCGAGCCCCACATGGGGCTCCCTGCTCCGTGGGAAGCTGCCTTCTCCCTCTCCCTCTGCCCCTGCTTCTGTTCCCTCTCTGTGTCTTTCTCTCTGTCAAATACATAAATAAAATCTTAAATACATACATACATACTTTTACAGTCAAATGGCAATTAACTCTAAGTTCATTATCCATTGGCAAGGTTTAGATCGCTTTTTCTCTGATTGCCCCACTAAAGTTCACCCGAAATATTGTATATTCAAGTTTTTAAAAATCTTGCCTTAAATCTCTGTGTTTCTGCATATTACAACTCTGAAGAGCTCCACAGCATTTTGCAAATTTAGTTATGTCATTAAATACTACAAGGGGACACATGTACTAGACAACCATGTTTCATCTATTTCTCTCTATTCAATATAGTCTCACAGATTCTTATAGAAGCTGTAACATACTACCTGACAAGTCTATCCCACAACACCCACCACAAGTTAACTAGGGTTCAGTACTCTGTAAATGACCTATGCTAGATCACTCAGAGTCCTTCCCAAAGGTACTTCAGATTGGGTACCTAGACTGTCAAGTGCAAAGTCTGGCATTATGTTTAAGACAGGCACATTAGGAAGGAGTCTTGAGAGAGAGAGAGATAAAGCAGACACACACACACAGTAGAGACAACAGGTTAAGAATATCTGAACTGTTGGCTTCAGTTAATTGCTCCTGAGGCTTAGCTTCCTGATTCCATCCTCAAAAGATTTCATCAGACAAACATGGGTAGTTGATCTCAAGTAATAACTCTAGGTGACCCAGTATCCAATTAACACTTGAATGTTTTTTTAAGTCCTAGTTTACTTTTAAAATAAAATCTTAAAAGGAGGGGAGGGGACACCTGGGTGGCTCAGTGGTTAAGCATCTGCCTTCGGCTTAGGTCGTGATCACAGGGTCCTGGGATCGAGCCTTGCATCGGGCTCCCCGCTCAGCAGGGAGCCTGCTTCTCCCTCTGCCTGCTCTGCCTGCCACTCTCCCTGCTTGTGCTCGCTCTCGCTCTCTCTGACAAATAAAATCCTTAAGTCCTAGTTTCCTTTTTATGCCTCCAAATTCAGATGTTCTTTCAAGTCTAACTCAGTCATGGAGATTCACTGTTTTCTCCAATAGCAGTAACAAGGACAAAACTATAAAGTTTTTGTATACTGTTTTTCTATATGAATACTTGTAACATAGGTCTCTCTCTTTAATCCTAACAATCCCAGAGTTGTAGCAAGAACAAATATTACTCATATCTAACAGAAGAGATTCAAAGGAAATTCATCTATGCTTAAGTATCTAAAATTGAAATCAGATTATTATTCCAGTTTCCTGACTCTCAGACCAATAATCTTGTAAGATGCCTTTTTTAAAAGTATAATTTCAGGGGCGCCTGGATGGCTCAATCAGTTGAGCAGCTGACTCTTGATTTTTGGCTCGGGTTGTGGTCTCGGGGTCGTGGGATCAAGCCCCACATTGGGCTCCACGCTCCACAGGGAGTCTGCTTGGGATTTTTTTCCCTCTACCCCATCCCACCCCCGCTCTCTCGATCACTCTCTAAGATAAAAACATAAATCTTTTTTAAAAAAGTATAAATTCATATGCATCAAATCCAGTTTGTAACTTTCGATATGTAACCCTAAGTGAAAAAAATTCAACAGTAAGTGATAACATGTACAGTTCCACTAAAATAAGATACCACTCTAAAAACTGTACCAATAGCATTGCTGAATACACTAAAATCAGTATCAAGAAATCATAAAATTTAGTATTCTTTTCCCATCCTTTATTAAAATTTAAAAGAGAAAAATATTAAGATGAAATACATCTAATACAACTTGTAGTAGCAGTAAAAGCAAGAGAAAGAGAACTGAACGAAACCACAGCCACCGAATTTCTATGTGCAGTCATTTCTCACCCACAAATAAAAAAATAGCCAAAACAAACTAGAGGAGAGGTAGAAAGAGGAAGCAGTGCCAAAACATAAAAGAGGACAGTTGCGTCTGTTCTGGAAAAAAAGAGTCACCAGGAAGCATAAACCAGAAGTGACAAAAGGGTTAAGGACGATTTCGTTTTGTGCTGAGACATCAGCTAGCCCTGGCCCTCTTTTAAAGTAAGGTGAGCAATGATGACGTTAGAATGTCTGGTAGGATGCAGGCAAGACTCAAAGGAACTCTGGGAAGCTCAGACCAGTGAAAGAGCAAAACTGTGGAGTGAAAACCGATAGACTACTACCAGAAGCACTTATTTCAGAAGAAAAATCCAAGCCTTCCTTAGGGGAGGAGATACATCTCTCAGGGTGTGGAAATATGAAAACTCTTCCTGTATCTGCCCAGAAGAGAGTGGGGTGAGAAGGCAAAGAAAGAGGGCATTTCAGACAGAGAGACAGCTTCAGAAAGGCCTGGGGGAGAGGGGGGAGGCCTGGGGAGGTAGATAAATGAACGAATGAATCAACAGGAAATAGCCGGAGGGGAGTTTAAGAGGAAAAGTCTGAAAGCACCTCAACAAATGAAATGACAAAAGAAACTCCAAAGAAGTAATGCACACCTAAACTCTGCCAACCTAACTGCATATCAAAGACAATAACATAGAAAGTGCTAATATGTCTTTCAAAACAAAACATTCTGTATAAACTTCTAAAAAAAATAAGAAAATGAATGGAAGTTTGTAGAAGCCAATCAAAAATTCAATTTTTACATGTTGGACTTCTACCTTGAAATATCAAAAAGAACTGGCAAACTGCTCCCTACCAGGTAGAACCAGCACTCTTGAGTTTGGTTCTGAAGTAAATATGGCATCTTCCAAGAATAGTTTCCTATCCAGCCTTCTCCAAGTGACACTGTTACAGCCAACAAATAAGCATAGTTTCTAGCTAACAGGCTGTTTAAATTCAAATAATAGTTTCAAGTAGAAAAATTATCAAAAGGGGGTTTGAACCCTCCTTGGAGGATAAATCCAAGTACCAAGTAGTTTCCATCTGCAGTCCCATACTACAAAATGGGCAAGGCTACTTTTTTTAGTTGGTATGATTTTAACTAACAGAAAGACAGTACATCACATTTGAATCGTCAATTCTAAAACTTAACCCTAAAAGTTTACAGAAAATCCAATGAGTACAGGGTTTATTTTGGAGCAATGAAATGTTCTGAAATTAGACCATGGCGATGGTTGCACAACTCTGTGAATATATTAAAAACACTGTAGATTTTAAATGGGTGAATTGTATGGCATAAGAATTATGTATCTGGATAGAGCTGCTTAAAAAAAATCTGTTTTGCTTTGAAAGTGTTTCCTGCCTTCCAAAGTACTGCATAAAAAGGAAAATTCTAAAGCTGTTGCTTTTAGATCTTCAAATATGTCAACAAACAAAATGTAACATGCCAGGCTCTTCCCAACAGGTATTGAAAGGTACTATAAACCAACTGACATTTTAAAGACAAATAATCATCATTTAAGAATGAAAAGGCTCCTACGTAGAACGGAATATTTTCTAATGCATTTACTAAACCTGACTGATAATCCAATTTCTTCACTACTTATACATTTTCCTATTCTCTATTCTAATAAAGTAATGATGCTTTTTACTTCATAGTCCTTACACTGGTTAGAACGTCATTAACTTTTTCTTGTTTCCCAACAATGTCATTAAATATAAAAATAAAATGAAAACCAGAAGTATTTACATAGGAACTGACAACTATATTCCACAATACCTAATAATGGATCAATTTAAGCAATTGTTAATTTTTTCTAAAGCAAACAAAACAAGAATAATTAAATCCAACATGGATACTATCACTTACCTGTTCCAAAAGAAGTTCTTCTAGGACTCAAAAAGTCCAGTGATCCAAATGGAAGTACTAGTTTACTTTCTATCAAAACTTTAACAAACCTAAAGACTGAGGGACAGATATTCTAGATATGTAGACTCGTAAAAATGTACTCAATCAACAGATGTTTGCAGTCCAACTGTGCAAAAGGCACTGATGTGTCTTTTAAGTCAGAAATAATTGCTTTAAGGAAACTTTAAAATTTTTAAATTACCTTTAAACTTTAAAGCTTTAAACTTTAAAATTAACCACCTAAGTTAAAACAAAAAACCCAAAACTATAGCAACCAGTTCTTCAAGAATTTTCATTGATCAGGTTTGGGGCCACCCACTTTAAAAAAAAGGAAAAGAAAGAATGCCTGCTGAAGGAAAAGCAGATTGCCCTGAAGTGAAAAATAAAAAAATTTAAAAATGAAGGTAGGGTGGGGGAAGAGGGGAGGGCATACTATCAACTCCAGAGAGGTTTACATTAATGTCCTTAGACTAGAATTCTTTACTGAGTACTTTTTTTATTCCTCATATACAAATTAAAAAAAAGATATCTCTGCTCCTGGTTTATTAACTATATGAGATGTACCCACACATCTAAAAACCAAGGGCGGGGAACCACACGAACACAGGTCATTTTACACCAGGAGAATCACCTCCTCTATGTAGAGCACTTCGGAGCAGTGCCTTTACCTACATTTCCTCACATTTCAGCCTTTGCAATGGTCACACCGGTTTTTTGGAGGGGAGGGAAGAATGAGGGGCACCAAGGCCAAGACTTACTAGTTGGGATATGGGAGTGCCAGGTCTTACTCAGCTACTCAATTACTGAAAGGGCTAATCTCTCCCCAATGGTTATTTACCTACCATTGGGGAAGCAGACAACAGTAACACTGGATAGTACTGGGAGGAAAATTAAGCAATCAGTAGAGAGAATAAAGGAGGGGGGACTACACACAGGAGAAGGCAGAAGGTAACATTCCCTACCCAAATTCCATCTATCCCACACTCTTCCCTGCTAAAAGAATCCTGCCTTATAGGGGGTAAAAATCCCTTCACCTCTGAGGAAGGAGGCTACTCCCTGGCCCCTAAGGGATGAGTCATGATTGGGCCAAAGCCAGTATTTTTTCTCAAACTCTAAGATTAGAGCCTTGAAATCAATTTAGACCAGGGGTTCATAATCAGGAGTTCATGAACTTGGATTGAAAAAAATTTCACTAACCTCTAACTGAAATTTAACATTTCCTTCCATCCTGAATAGGCAACAAACCACAGCATTATTGGCAGTAGTGTTGGCTTTGCACCAAGAGAAATCACAGATATTATCCTATCACATTACAATTGTTGCAGATACCTCAAAATATCATTTACACCCGTCACCGCTTTCAACAGCTGCTAGATCATGTTATTGAAAATGCTAATAAAGAAATGTCTTACTATTTTACAGCATACTAATTTAAGTTTAACTAGATTTCAACATTTGATATACTGGCAGTTTTGTCTTATGCAATTATTTTAGGAATTTAAAATTATTTTGAGGAGTCCACAGCTTAAGACTGTGAAATGGTCCACACGACAGAAAAGGTTAAGAATTCTCGGACTTAAAAGGTCGTAACCAGAAGTTTTAAATTAAATAGAGAATAGCAGCATGCCGAATGCTTAAGTACTGTTTGACATTTACTTCAGTTACATACACATTTCTACACATACACTGGTGAAGCAAAGTAGGGCATTTCTTATCATGGACTGAAGATCAAAAGAATTTAAAAGCCAGTGGTTTAAACCTATATTCATACAATTACACCATTACTCTTATTTTTGTCAGAGGTATGCCCTAGCTCTCCCCAAATAAAAGGTATGATGAAGTATGCTCAGCATCCTTCAGGAATACTTTTGCTTTCTCTCCAATAAACAAATAGTCTTCAAAAATTAAAAAAATATATATTAAAGTGTCATTTTAATTGCCTATTAAATTTACTAACACCTAAATTATGACATCTGAAAAATAGTAAATTCACACTGTTGACTGTAATTTCATACATTTATAAAAACTGTGAAAATAAGTCATTTAAAAAGAACTATTATATGGTTCTTTTATATAGAAAAAAGCTATTAAACTCCTTCCAGGAGCCAATACCCTAATCAAAAAAATTGTAATACAGCAACTATCATTTGATCACCTCACTGGGAACAAGGCTCTGTGCTAAGCACTTCTCTCTCACTAAAAACTCAAAAGAATCCTACAAAGTATGATTTTCCTATACTTTATACCTTAATAACTTGCCCAAGATCAAACAACCAGGAAACCAGAACCCAAATTCACCCTGCTGATGCGTCCACCCATACTATCAAATGATCTCCTTCAACCCTAAAACTCTAACACTCAGGGAATTCCAAGATGTTATCAGAGAAATCCATCTTCTCAAACCTGTCTTTTTAGATAGTCTATCAACAAAGGAAAGAAAAGCTTCCTCTCAAAAAGAATGGTTATTAACAATAATAACGCATGGAGCACTTATCCTTTACCCGCCATTGTTTCAAAGTTTTACATAGTAACCAATTTAATCCTCACAACACACCTAAAATAGGTATTACTATCATTCCCATTTTACAGATGCAAAACTGAAGCCAAAAAAAAGGTGACTGACCCAAGGTCACAAAGTTAATTGTATCAGAGCCAGGGTTTAAGTTAAATCCCAGTCTTCGCTCTTAGCCACTTACACCAAATTCCTTTATCACTTACGTATTATTACGTTACCTCTTTTTTTTAAAGATTTTTATTCACCTATTTGAGAGAGAGAGAGAGAATGAGAGACAGAGAGCACGAGAGGGAAGAGGGTCAGAGGGAGAAGCAGACTCCCTGCTGAGCAGGGAGCCCAATGTGCGACTCGATCCCGGGACTCCAGGATCATGACCTGAGCCGAAGGGAGTCGCTTAACCAACCCAGGCGCCCTACATTACCTTTTAAGACACACAGATGTCATTTCCAAATCCTGTGAACCAAGTAAAGGCAGCAAGTAATACTCTGGAGCAGGGGGTTGGCAAACTATGGCACACAGGCCAAATCTAAATCTGGACCACTGCTTCCTTTTGTAAATAAAGTTTTATTTAAACAAAAGCAATGGCTGCTTTTGCCCCACAACAGCTGAGTAATTACAACAGAGAAGACATGACCCACAAAGCCAAAAATATTTGCTGTCTGGCACCTTATAAAAAAAAGTTTGCTGACCCCGGTTCTGGAAGACAGTGTAAAAGCCTTCCTCTAAACCATCTAAATTAATATACATTTTTTCTTCATCATTATAAATAAAAACAGCAGCAGCTATCACTGAAGTATATACTACTTATGCAAGATCCTAAGGGCAACCCATTTTATACAAAAGAAAACTAAGCCTCAGAGGGTTTAAATGACTTATCCAAGATCACCTAGCTAGCACAGGGAGGAACTTGTTTAAATTAGAGTTCCTTGCACCAAGGCCCATATCCTTTGTACAGGGAGGGCACTGCCTTCAAAATATGTAAATGTGTATAGTATAGCCATGAAAAAGCAAAATTGTTTATGAAAACTGACTAAAGTTTCACGATAAAAACACCAACTTTAAAAAGAAAAATGTTCATGTAAATGTATGCACAAATATTAATTGGCTCATACTTTCATCTTATTTTCCATTATACCCTATTTATATATTTCCAGTTATTCCAATTGGGTTTATGAATAACCCAGGAATACTCAAAACACAGGAAGAATATATGGTACATTCTCCCTATGTAAAGTTGTGGGGCAAAAAACTCACTTAAATAAACACAGAAAATAAACCACAGCATGTAGAATGTATTTACTCAGTACAATTAACTCTCCTTGGCCACCGAAAAATTCTACCCTCTTCTGAAGCAGACTCTCATCCACCCTCATTACACTTCTTGTGCAGAATGTCCAACTCTCTTCTATTTACCCCCTTACCTACCCATCCCCAGCCCACCTACCTCCCCATTTCCCATCCCTCCTCCAGTGGAGACTGACCTAAGTACCAGTAAGCCAAGGGAAGGATTCAATAGAGGTTGGTTGCTGTTGCTGTTATTCATAGAGCCTTTTCTTGTTATTCTGAACCCATTCATCTCCCACACTAGACTGGTCTACATCACTGTTAGACTATACTATACATATTTATAGTGAAAATCACAACAGAAAGATAACAAGGAATTGAATTTGGAATTAAATGTGATCAAGTATACATGGATGAAGATAACTATTCTGAGAAGTATGTGAGTGATATTTTTACCACATTCTCTGTTCTTAACAGCTAGTCACCTGATAAGACATCTGAATAATGTCTTAAAATTCAGTTTAAGAGTTTCTATAGTTACTTTTATTCCCAACTTTATCTCCTTCCCTAATGAGACTATAAACTCAAGGCCAAGGACCACATCTTACATATCTTCCTAATCCTAAATCTTGATTTAGGACTTTAGTATTCAAAAAGATCTGTAATAATACATACCATTTGCTTATTACTCATATACATTAATTCTATGTCCACCACTGACTTCAGACTACCTACGCTGAGAGCAGACATCTTACGTATTTTTCTAGGTCTGAGTGTTGCTAATGCAATTTAAGCAACACCTCTAAAAGATAAATGCAGCAGTTGCTGAAACCAGCCTAATTCCTTCCACTGGACCATGACTCTAATACTGGACCCTAAGACAGACCTAATTGCAGAATGTTTTTTTAGAACCACTGTTTTACTAAGTCTCTGACTGTATGTTCCTTAAAAGATTAAGCCATTCCTAACTTTAAAACTCTTAATTAATATGGAAACTTCCCAAATCCTTTACTATCGCATTAAAAATTTAAATAAACTCAGCAGGCATCCTGTAAAAAGTTCTAAGTATCTCTAAATATAGTAAACCCTGAAAAGTTAATTGGGCATTATGAATCATCTTATTTTTCTTTTTTAGTAACAAGGAAGAATTAACGCATGCTGAATGGAAGTAAATGCAGGAGTTAAGCTGAAGGTCCATCCCACAGAAAAGAAAACGCTGGTATTCCAGCAAACACGAAGTTTACAGATTCTTTAGCTGAATCAGGAACTAGGAACTGAGGGGCGCCTGGGTGGCTCAGCGGTTAAGCATTTGCCTTTGGCTCAGGTCATGATCCCAACATCCTGAGATCAAGCCCCGCATCGGGCTCCCTGCTTGGCAGGAAGCCTGCGTCTCCCACTCCTACTCCCCCTGCTTGTGTTCCTGCTCTCGCTGTCTGTCTCTCTGTCAAAAAAAAAGAACTAGGAACTGAGTGTCATTTAACACCAGTGCCACAACGGAGATCCCCAAATGATGGGGGTTTACTATCTCTTCCATAATTCCTTTCAGAATCCTTAGTTTGTGTGATGAGAAGATACCTGGAGGATAAATGGCATGGCCTAATATACAGGCAGCTGAAAAGTAATACTAGATGGTTCAAAGAGGCAGAAGCGGATTATCTTACAGTACCACACCAAAGGCTGAAATTCCCCAAGTCTTACCTCATAGCAGCAACTGGAAGGGCAAACTTTTCAAAAAGACCGGGTGAAGAGTAAAGTAAAAAAAGAATGAACTCTGCAATTAACAGTCTAGTTTTCCGAGAAAAGTATTTTGAGGTCAAGATGTGTAAATTAACACTGAAGTTCCTAATGACAGTTGAGAAATAATTAGGAAACTAGTCTGATTACATACAAAGCTACAAACTACTGAAATCTTCTAAAAAAATCAGCCTAATTGTTGCCATCTACTGGGAGAAAGGCAGAAATGCTTGTGGGTCTGGGATGGAGGGGTAGACTTCAAGTCTAATTCCCTCGAGACTAGGCTGCTTTCCCTAGGTGGATACAAGGAAATGTGTTTAATAAAGGAAAAATTAGGAAGCTGCACGAATGCCTTGAATTAAAAAACACTCTTGTCTCTTGTATTAGTAAAATACACAGCCTTCATAAACGTTTTTATTCCAAAGTCCACGAACCCCCACAAATTTTGTGCTATACAGCTTTAACAGGTGTAAGTCATGAACTTGCACTAACTGCTAACATCTCTCCTATTTCCACACAAGAATAAAATGAATTCAAACTGCAATCAGCAAAGTCTACAAGAATACTCTAGGAACAAAAGCTGCTGTAAGAAAACTAAATATTATTGCTACCAGACCCCTGAATGAAGTTTTATTCTCTGTATCTTTAGTTTCCCTTTAGCCACCAGCTAACCTCATTTCCTAATTTTGAAATCCTGTTTTGTGTACTTTTATAAAATAACAGGGATAACAAATAGTCTGCTATGACATCAACCAAAGTGCTAGGCAAATATTTTACTAAGATATTTACCTTGATTAAACAGGTAATATTGGGGTGCCTGGGTGACTCAGTTGGTTAAGTGACCAACTCTTGATTTTGGCTCAGGTCATGATCCCCACATCAGTCTCCTTGCTGAGCATGGAGCCTGCTTGAGATTCTCACTCTCCCTCTCCCTCTACCCCCGCAACCCCCCCTCAGGAAAAACAAACGAAAGACCCCAAAAGAACAGGTAATATTAACTTGCACTTTTTAAAAGTATATAAATACTGGGACGCCTGCGTGGCTCATTCAGTTAAGCGTCTGACTTCAGCTCAGGTCATGATCTTGGGGTTGTGGGATCAAGCCCCACATTGAGCTCCCCACTCCTGGGGCTCCAGAATCTGCTGGAGATTCCGCACTCATGAGCTCTCTCTCTCAAAAGAAATAACTAAATTTTTTTTCTTTTTTAAGTATGTAGGGGCGCCTGGGTGGCTCAGTTGGTTAAGTGTCTGCCTTTGGCTCAGGTCACCATCCCAGAGTCCTGGGATGGAGCCCCGCGTCAGGCTCCCTGCTCAACGGGGAGTCTGCTTCTCCCTCTCCCTCTGCCCCCCCACCCCACTCGTGCTCTCACTCACACTCTCTCTCTCAAATAATAATTTTTTTTAAAAAATTATGTAAACACTCGGGCGCCTGGGTGGCTCAGTTGGTTAAGCGACTGCCTTCGGCTCAGGTCATGATCCTGGAGTCCCGGGATCGAGTCCCACATCGGGCTTCCTGCTCAGCAGGGAGTCTGCTTCTCCCTCTGACCCTCTTCCCTCTCGTGCTTTCTAGCTCTCATTCTCTCTCTCTCAAATAAATAAATAAAATCTTTAAAAAAAAAATTATGTAAACACTGAAGCCACAATTTGCTTTTCTTAAAACACCGTGTTTTTTACTGCATTACATGCTTAGCAAAAGTTTCTCTTATAAAGAGGGCTGACATTACTGAGGAACTCAAAAAATCAAGTATTAATTTTGAAATAGTACTCTGAATTAAAAAAAACCTGAATATAAACAATTCAACAAAATTACATACAATACAACAAAACATAGATGCATGTGTTAAGACAGAATGACTGCCACCT
Source organism: Zalophus californianus (assembly GCF_009762305.2). Taxonomy (NCBI): domain Eukaryota; kingdom Metazoa; phylum Chordata; class Mammalia; order Carnivora; family Otariidae; genus Zalophus; species Zalophus californianus. The sequence goes on from NC_045597.1 coordinate 185,851,556, forward strand.
TCCATTAACGGGGACGAACTCTATGACTAAACAGAGGAGTAACAGGAGTCATTAGACAGCTCCTGCTTACTTAACAGAGGTACTCTAACTGCTAAGTAGGGAAACTAAACAAGGTAGGGAAACTAAGCAAGTTTTACCTCCACTGCTTCTTTCACCCCCAAACTTAAAATAACCCCTATAGTATACAGTCCCAGAAAGGGAAGCCATTTCATAGAAAGGTAAGATCCAAATAAGATCTGAAAGCACTTTTTCTTTGTAGATCATTTACAAATTAAATATTTCTGTATACTTTTTTCATGTCACCGCCTATTCAGGGATCAATAAACTCAACATGTCTGTTCGTTAAATCTAATTTTGTAATTTCTCCCATTTAAGAACCTCAATCATCTCAGCCTGACTTCCTATTTCATAAATGTGGACCCTCTACTCCAAAGAGCCAGTTTATCTGATCATTAGACCCTCACCTCAATTTCACCTTTTTAAGCTCCCCATTCTTCTCTACCTACCCAAACAATTGAGGCCAGTTCCAGTCCCTCGTCTCTCCATAAAGTCTTCCTCAACCTAGTCAACTTCAACCTAGGACTGAATCTCTAAGCTTCTGAGTACCCACTCTGTAAAACTCAACTCTGTACTTAACAATATGCACAATGTTAGATGTTGTGTTCTGTCGTCAGAGTTTGAACTCATCTACAATAAAGTACCACAACTCTTCAACATGAGATCCCATTTTATAAATCTATTTCTCCTCAGAATTTTTCAAGAGGGTTTGGAACCAGAAATGCACATGCATTACTTGCTGAGGAAATATTTTCACAATGAAGGCACTTCCACCAATTTATTCAGTAAAGCCAAATTTCGTGCCCTAATTTATCAGTTTCTTAATTTAGATTCTCATATTCTACATTTAGAAAACCTGCATTTAGAGTATCTACAGGAGGGACACCTGGGTGGCTCAGTCAGTTAAGCGCCTGCCTTCGGCTGAGGTCATGATCCCAGGGTTCTGGGATCAAGTCCCACATAGGGATCCTTGCTCAGAAGGGAGCCTGCTTCTCCCTCTGCTTGCCGCTCGCCCTGCTTGTGCGTTTTCTCTCTCTCTCTGGCAAATAAATAAATAAAATCTTAAAAAAAAAAAACAAAACAGAGTATCTACAGGATATTTCTCTATGCTAAACACTATACTATATATAGTTATCAAGTAGATTCAACCAGCTAAGTGATTTTCAACTAAATGAAACCATGGAACTCAGGACAAGAACCTTCTGTATTCCTCCCAGCAGAGACCTGGCACGCAGTAAGCACTAGATAAATATGTACTGATAAACACCTTTTTACCTGCTAGTAAACATAATTCCCAAATGCTAAACCTAAGGTAGCAAAGTTAGTAAAATAGTCTAGTGCCTTAACAATCCCTTAAAATGGGGATTTTCATGAGCCCTAATTCTGAAAAATGTATATTCTAGCATCCTACACACAGGGCTGAGAAATGAAACCCTGAGAAATGAAAATAAGCAAGCTGACTGAAACTATGGCAAATGGTGCTACCATTATTTCACAATATAGTTCCTCAATGTGTCACCAAAACAAACTATCACTGCCATGTACAATGCAGGTCAGGAGCCTGTGCCAGCCACCGTGGTGATGGCAGAATGAGAGCTTTATCGCAAGAAGCCGAAGATCTAGTTAAGAAGAAGTAAGTGACTAATTAGAAAACAGATGGTGAAAGCAGTAACTAAAACTAACAAAATGCTAGGGAAGGGAGAAGTGAGGAGTAAAACTCTTACAGGAGATACTGGAAGAAAGTGAAGTGTGTACCTGTAGCTACAAGAGACCCAAGATGAGGGAAGGGTGTCGATCCAGGTAGACTTAACAGTCAAAGTCCATCAAGAAAGCTGAAGTTGCTGGAGTGTGTTCAGAGAGGAACAAGCAGCTTGATCTGACTGCAGGCAGCCAAAGGTGCAAAACAGACAAGATTACAAAATACTGGGGCCATGGCAGAAGTTACAGCATGTTCATGTATTTACTATTTACAAGGCAACCACAAGCATTTGGTTTTCAAGAAGATTAAAAGAAAGGGGGGGAGGGAGAGGCCCTCCATATGATCTCCATGAACCTACTCTCTAAGGACACAAAGCAGCTTAAATTACAACTCAACAGTGAATTTCAGACGGGCTATCTGTAAAAACTCATTGTGGGGTTCCAGGGCATCACACATGTTTTACCAGTAGGACCTCACATTGAGTTAATCTGACCTTAAGAAGATATAGCACAAGGTACATCTATTTATTCAGAATGCTGCCCACGGGTGGAATGAGTAGGAGTTTTGAAGTCAGGGCAGAACTCACTGGTTATGACAGCCAACAAGTTGATTAAAATACACACTGAAATGCTGTAACTTCAAATCTTGAAGACTTGCTGATAGACACTTCAGCTTATAAATAGCCTTCAAAATCCACATATGGGTAATAACATCGTATTTATAGAAATAATATATCCTTTCTAAAAAAGAAACAAAGAAACGAAACAAAAATGATGTATAAAACTCAACTGCATAAATATATATGCATCGTATCGATATATTTAGGGCCTCAGTGTAGAATTTAAATGATCAACTATTATATGTAAATAAGGGATTATTAAAGATTATGAAATGGCTTGTCCTCATTTTTTTAATACATGACTTAAAGTAACTTGTAGTCTCTAAAACATATCCAATAGATTAAAAAGAAAACTTTCAAAATCTTTTTTAGCATCAACTATGATTCAAAAAGTTTGTCAAGGGGCGCCTGGGTGGCTCAGTCGTTAAGTCTGCCTTCCGCTCAGGTCATGGTCCCAGACCTGAGATGGAGCCCCGCATTCGGCTCCCTGCTCAGCAGGAAGCCTACTTCCCCCTCTCCCACTCCCCCTGCTTGTGTTCCCTCTCTCACTGTATCTCTCTCTGCCAAATAAATAAATAAAATCTTAAAAAAAAAAAGTTTGTCAAAACAAGACGTTAAACCGTTACAAATTATTTTCACTTACAGCAATATTTTGTTCTCACAAAACTTGTTCCTTTAATAAGGATTCAAAGATTCCTTTATACAGGCCAGGCACTGTGCTAGAGGGATTTAAAAAAGGGCGGGAAGATGGACTTGAAGGAATTCATAATCAACTAAAGAACACTATCGTATCTTCAAAAACTCTCCAGTCTACATATATAAGTATGTTCTAGGTAGAAGGGTGTTACCAAATAAGGCAATGGCAATGAACCAGTGAGGAAGGGCCCTGTGTTCCAATCTAGCTTCCTAGCCTAACCTCCTAAATACATTGTCTAGCATACAAATGACAATTAAATCTAGGTTAGGTGGCAATAACCACACTCCGGATTAGGCACTTGAAACTCACTATTCGCTCAAGGTCACAAAGACGGAAAAGGCAGTCAAGACCACTACCCAAGTCTTCTACCTTCAAATCAGATGTTCACTTGAACAATAAATGCTGTTCTCTAATGAAAAGGACAGAGTGGCAAGCAGTTTTTTTCACTCTAGACCACTAAAATGACTTTTTAAATCAAGCAGAGCTGCAAAACTATTACTAATAGCTTCTGCACACTCAAGACAAAACATGTAGGTCTGGATAATGGACAAGTTCCTTTTTCTTCTGGCCAACCCAGTTTAATGAAACTATAAGAATCACAACCAAACTCTGAAAGGCCTCAGAGAAGAACTGTGAAGCAGACTTAACTCAGCCTAGGAAACAATTTCTCTTGCCCATCACCTAAAATCAGTAAGTCAGGGTATTAGATTTAAAGAACTGCATTGTTAAAAATCCAGAACACTCGCCAAGTTAAATTTTACTTAAAAAATCAAGAGACTGGGGCGCCTGGGTGGCTCAGTTAGGCGACTGCCTTCGGCTCAGGTCATGATCCTGGAGTCCCGGGATCGAGTCCCACGTCGGGCTCCCTGCTCGGCAGGGAGTCTGCTTCTCCCTCTGACCTTCTTCCCTCTCATGCTCTGTCTCTCATTCTCTCTCAAATAAATAAATAAAATCCTTAAAAAAAAAAAAAATCAAGAGACTGGTTCAGGATCAGTCTATTCACCTATTTACTCTAACAGTGAGCACCCACTGTGTGTCAGTGTAACCTAGCAGACCAGGTAGCGATTATAGAGAATAACTGCGAGGGGTTTAGGTGTTAAAGAAATCTGTATGAACTATACAGAGGCACTGAAAGAAAACACACAAATGTAAAGTTAACATTATATGTTAAGAACTACAAGCACCAGGATTATTGAACAATCTATAGATTCTATCTATGGTGTAATATCCATCAACTTCTTTCTTACTCTTCCTCCCTTTCCCGGCACTCAATGGTACAGCAGTCAGGAAGACATGAAGAGGCTGTGATCACAAAACCAAATAGCATCCTGAGGAATCTGTCGAGGCTAAGAAACTTCCCAAGCAGGAAGACTGGTTGCATAGTCAGCAAGACTAGGCTAACATTACTGGAAGGAAAATGGGTATTATTTTCAATCAGGCATATGAGTGCACCTTCATGCAAAACACAGTGATACAAGATAATCCTTGACTTCGGGAAGGCTATAATCCAGTTAGGGAAACAAAAAGAACACATGTCAACAAATTCAGCACTATAATCCCAAAATGGAGCTTATTTAGATAACCAAGAAATAAAAAGGAAAGGTCATGGGGTAGAAGTTTTTGAGGAAGTGATATGAAGGGTTGAGTTGAAGTGAACCTAAAATGGTTTAAATAATCGAAAAGTGCATGTCAGGCTGGCAGTAGCAAGAACATGAATGAAGAGGAAAAGCAACAAACAGGTTGCTTTTTCAACTTGAGTCCATTCAATTACCTCAGCAAACGGAAAGATAAAGGGTCAACTGGTATCCTATTTGCTCAGAAAGATCCTCACCCACCCACTTAAAAGAACTAAAAAAAAAAAAAAAAAAAAAAAACCCCTAAATCCTGTAAAGAAAACAGATCAAGATTTGGCAATATTTTCCCTTAACTGTAGTCTCTGACATTAGAAATCTATTTCTTAAGACCCACAGACCTGAACACATACAGGTTATCAATAATAAAAATGTAAAGAGATTTCTCTAAGGATGATTAACAAATTTATTCAGTAGGAGATATGGTGAAAAAGTATCTACCATGCTGATGCAAATAATAATAATAAAAAAAATAACAGAAATTGAGCCCAAGTTCCACTACCAATTTGGCAGCAGTTTCAAAATATAAGTTGCTGTAACTTCTTATCTGCAACCTACCTTACATCAAGGTCACCCCCCTATCACCATCACTGGTGAGAAGCTCTTGTTTTTAACGACCTCAAAATAGCTACTGTAATTTTCTAAAACTAATGATAATATATTACACTTATTTAGCAGTTTGTAGTTTTTCACAGCCACCATATCCACTGGGTCTCAAAACTACCCAGTGAGGTAAAACAGTGATTACCCATCCCTACTTTACAGATAAAATAACTGGAGACCAGGGGTACCTGGGTGGCTCAGTCAGTTAAGCGTCTGCCTTCAGCTCAGGTCTTGTTCCTGAGGTCCTGGGATGGAGCCACACATGGGACTCCGTGCTCAGTGGGGAGTCTGTTTCTCCCTCCGACCCTGGTCATGCTCACTCGCTCTCTCTCTCTCTCAAATGAATAAAAAATCTTAAAAAAAAAAAAAATACGTAACTGGAGACCAAATAGGGTAAATGAATAGTTCAAGGTCACACAGCTACTAACTGGCAGTGTGTGAATTCCCAAGCCATTGTTTGTCTCTTTGCTGGGATGATGTGCTTAAAATAAGATCATAAAATCTTATCTAGATAACATAAATCCAGTAATCGTAAAAGTCAGAATGGAAAGGTAAATATTCAAATTTACTTTGCTAGGTGAAAACACTGATTTTACACTGGCTTAGGATCCCCTTAATTTTTAAAATAATTATTTTAGCTTAGCAGCTTCTGGAACTCTAACTGCCAAAAGTATTCTAAAACTTTTAGAAAGTAAATGAAAAACTAAAAAAAAAAAAAAGCCTGTTCACTCACACAAACTAAACAGTAACCATCAACTCAGCAGACTTAAAAACCACTCAAACTCCTTAAAAAGTGGGAATCGAATAGAAACAATGATAACATTAATTACATTCTACATTAATTACATGGCAATTCTTAAATCCTTATGGATATTGGCACATTCATAGAAAAGCAGATGTGGACAAAGCCCACAAACTCCAACCATGTTAATATGTTCTCTTAAGCGTAAAATAAATGAAATAAAAACTCCCCAATCTCACACAAAGGCACACTAATAAATTAATATTTCTGGGCCTGAAAATGGAGCAGGGTTACTTCAAAAGAAATTTTGTTTACTTTAAAATTCACACTTAGTATTGATCTCTTTGCATAATGAAAAGAAACCTCAATAAAACCATCTGCCAACTGATTGTCTCTAAACCTGATAATGCCATTCCTCAACCTTAACCGCCCCCCCCACTCCCCTCCACCCCGAGTAAATGCGACACACACACACACACACACACACACACACACACACACACACACACAGAGGCCTCACATATAGGCCTCTTGCCTTTTTCCCCAATAACTAGGACCTTTGTTCCAAGCGTCGGTTTTTTGCCCCACTCAATAGCTCTTTCAACTTTCTACCCTATATTTTTTGTTTTGTTTTGTTTTTAGAGAGAAGATCCTCAGCCTCAACTTTCTGGGTCTTTAAAAAATGAAATGCCAAAAATATCTACAGAGACTGGAGAGGAATAGAAAGTTGAACACAGCACTAAAGGGCCTACAAAACGGAGTAAAGCCCGGGGATCGGGTGATTTGGCAGCCCAGGCAAGATCCGGGGAAGGCCGACTAGGAAAGGAGACAGCAGGGGAGCAGTTAGACGTCCACTCAGAACACATTCACTGCGCTATTAAACGTACCCCCGCACCCCTCACACACGAACGTTTACTCACTGACACAGTCCCTCCTTCAATTACCTAACGAAGCAATTAAACTCTACCCACCGCCAGACACGATGCTTAAGCTAACCATCTCCAAAGTAAAACGGCGTTATCAAAAACCAACCAACCTGTCTTAAGGGTTTAGGAGCAGCCTCTTCCGTTCTCTCCTTACCACACAAGGGTAACCAATTCCCTCCCGTCCCCCCAGCGTTCAAATGTGTTAAGTTATTTCCTCCCGATTTGCATGTGTTTTTAAGTCTTTATTAATCTTCTTCCCTGTAGCAAATTAAGGATTCCTGTTATTCTGAGGAAGGAAGCGCCACCAAGGACAGGATTTGGGATTTTCCAACCTTCGTTATTTGAACTCCCCTGTAACTTGTTTCTGAACTAGAAACCCACTCACCATGGAGGAGGATGCAGAAGAGGGGGAACTGAATGGACAAACGATGTAATAGGTTTTATGTAATCCACATATAAATAAATTAATCGCCTGATTCGCTTTGAATGCTAATAAGATTGGAGCGACAATTGGTCTACCTCCCTCCCAAGTCCTGGACCCCCACCCCCGATTTCCATTCTGATCTATTTAGAAGCATGCTCTGCTCTTCTCAGCCAAGTTTCTCGGCCTCTTTTCCAGCCCCCCTGCATGCCCGTCTCTTCGTCATCCTCACTCAGCCTCAACTTCCCACGGCTAAAGAAACTGCCCAGCGCAGACCCCGTCTCCGGCCTCGCCCGCCCACAACCCTCCCCCCTTGGCAGGAAACCCCTTACTGCGGTCTAAAGTCGCTCCGGCCTCTTCCCTCCTCTGACCCTCGCTTCCCACAACTGTTGTCACTCGAGCTGCTCCCTAGTTTCCATTTCCGGGCCGTCCCCGGGCCTGGAGCCTCCTCTCTCCCGGTTTCCGGGCCCCCCATCCCATTTCCGGGGAACCCTTGCCGTCTTCACACCCCCCACCTGCACTTCCGGCCCCCCACTTTCTCGCTTCCTAGACGCCCCCCAAGCTCCAAAGCCCACTTCCGGCCCCCCCGGCCACCACCGGGCTCCCCAAGACCCGCACGCCTTACCCTGGTTCCGTGAAGGGCCCACCTCATCGCGGGGGGCCGGAGGGGGAACCCAGCTAACCCCCCGCTCCCGCCCGGCCCCGGTCTCCCTCGAGCGCCTCGCCCGTCAACCCCCAGCCCGGTCCTTCCGCGGCCCCACCGCCGCCGCCGCCGGGAGCAGGCCGAGCGGGAGCCGAATCGCGGCGATGACACAACCAGGCTTCCTGGGACTTTCTGTTCCAGCTCCTCCCCACCCCCCCCGGCCGCCCCCCCAACCCCTCGGCACAACCCCCTCCCCCAAGCCTGGCCCGGCCGCTCAGAACTGCGCCCCAATTACCTAGTTAGGCCCCAAAGTCTCCGGTCCGGACTCGGTGGCGCGGCAGTAACTTCCACTCGCTCCCCCCCCCCCCCCCCGGCGGCGGCGGCGGCGGCTCCTCGGGTCCCTTCAATTATCAGCTGAGCCGCAGCACCACGACCGGCGTGCGCCTCCGCCCGCGCCGCCTCCCTCCCCGCCCGTTCCAACACCCTCCGGGAACTATTTTGCCCGCCGGCTCGGGCTGACGAGCTCGTCCGCGGGAAAGGCCCCGCTGCCTACTCGCGGCCCATCACATCGCCCCTCCCTCCCCCACCGCCCCGAGCGACTCTCTCCCAGCGGCCTGAGATCTCCTCCCGATCGAGGGACCAGGAAGGGGAATGTGAGGCTGTGCTTGGTATCCCTCCGCCGGGGTCACCCCCTCCCCTCCATGGTAGCAGGAACTAATTCCCTTTCGGGTCACCGGGGCCTGAGGGTTGAAATTTCACGGACCAGAGTTCCCTCTGACTCTTGGGAGAGAGGTCGATCACCCCAAGGCAGAAACCCCCTGCTAGCCCAAAAGCGGGGTTGATTGAAACTAGGGCTTTGGCCCCATGACCCCAATCAAGCCCCGCCCCTTCCTGGTTGTCTTAGCGACGGCGGTGGCGTCCCAAGATGGCGTCGTGGCTGCCAGAGACTCTGTTCGAAATTGTAGGACAAGGCCCAGCGCCGAGCAAAGACTATTACCAGTTATTGGTCACCCGGTCCCAGGCAAGTGCGAGGCGCGGTTTACCCTCTCTAACTCCCTGCCGCCCCGGTGGAGCGCGGAACGCGAGCCGCGCTAGGCCGAGAGCGACTGTGGCCCGCCGGAAACGTCCGGTCCCACCTCCGAGCCGGGAGATTTCCCTCGTCACCTCGGCCACCTCGGCCTCCTCGGCCGGCTCCTCGGTGGCCTGCGTGTCTTTTTCCAACCCCAGCCCGGCTCGTCCCTGGCGAGCTTTCTTTGCCTTCCCACATCGCCGCCCGCTCCCTTCCTGCCACCCGGGGTTCCTACCCGCAGAGTTCTCTCCGCGCGAAGAGAAAAACAGGCGTCCCTGGCTTGCGTGCAGCCTCACCTCAGCGTGGGAAGGAGAGAAAGAAAGACTCAGCCAAGTGTCCCAAGGAGGAGTCGGCAGGGGAGGGGAGAAAGGGACGATCTCTTTTCCAGGGTAGGAGTTAATCATGGGGGGTTTTTAAAATCTCATTGTGGTCTTTATGCGTACCACGACCACATCAAAACTTCCTTATTTCTAGTAAGAATTCATTGTTGAGAGCTTTCCCCTTACCTTCTTGGAGCCCCTTCTATCCCATTGGAAGTGTGCGGGGGGTGGTACAAAAATGTTTCAGCTGCTCTGCGCGTCAGCCCCACCCATAATGACATCTGCTCCACAACAATAAGACCGAGGATTATGTTATCGCTGGAGTAAAGTAACCATCAGCCTATTTTTATGACTACTTTAGCTATTTAAGGTGGGCTTTTTGGATGATTTATTGTGTTCATGAAATGATCAAGTTGAACTGGGCCTCCACTCGGAATACGTTTTCTGATTCCTGGCTGAGCTTAAGCCTGTCACTGAGATAAAGCACCTTGTTCTTTAATAGATGGTATTTCTATAAAATGAAATTTAGAACTTTGTATATATTTGTTTTGGTGTAGATATTGAACATTGCATCAATTTTCCCGTGAGCCCTTAGGTAGGCAGAGAATGCTTTTTTTTCATCTTCAAAAGCATCTTTTAAAAATAATATATATTTTATTTTTTTAAACCTGAGATTTATAAATATTGCAAGTATATCAATAATAAAACATGACAGATAGCCTGTCATACTTAAATATTTAATTGAACATTTTTGGGAGGGGAGTTTTTACACATTAATTGGAATTTCTTAAACGCTAAAATTCATTTTTTGTACATTTTTAGGACCATTTTCCATTTGTCTTAAGATGTATGATCCTAACAATTTTTCACATTCTAACATTAATGATTGAAAGCAGTAACATCTTACCATATTCATACTTCGTTTTCTATTTTCATCTACCTCACCTAAGTTAAAATGTTCTAAGTTTACAGTTTTTTTCCATAATTTGTCTTTTAAAAAAATTTTTTTTTGAGGATTTCTTTTTCTTGAAGGTCCGGTATTACAAGTGTACTGTCATGTGTACTATCATGTCCTGAGCTTCAACAAATGAATACTTGTTTACCTTTTTATTTTAGTAAATTAACCATAAGAGTGCTCCTGGCATTAGTTTTCCCCAAGAATGCTTCTGTTGTTGATGTTCAGACTTTGCTCTGTGGTCTAACTTGGGCACACGCCTTCTTCTAACTACTGTGTTTTATGAAGTTCCCCCTCCCCCACCCAAGGATTCTTAAAGCTTTCTCTCCTCTTTTCTTTTTCATTTTCTTTTCTTTTTCTTTCTTTCTTTCTTCCTTTCGCAGATCAAAAACTGGCTTTCATTTCAGGCCCTATTCTTCATGTCAATTGGTTCTATATAAAATCCCTTTCAGGCTGATTCATTTTCTTTTTTAAGCAGACAGACTATATCCACTACAGTTCTCAAATCTGATTAATTCACTCTCTTTTTAAAGTAAAATTTGTTGTAAAAAATAGTAAGCCAAAAAAACAGTCTTTTCAGTCAACCGACTTGAGAATATGCTATTTTCTGACCACAAGATAATTTTTCTAAGGCTCAGCACAGGAAACCAAACATCCACTAAAAGGTGGTCTGACATAAATAAGTACTGAAAGACTAGAATTAAAATGAGTTTTATAAGATGGACTTTTTCTGGAGTGACTTTCTAAAATTTTTCCTCTTTCTTTCTTCCTTTATTTCCAAAAATCTTGTATATTATTCGAAATATGCCCCAGATTTAGATGGATCTTTCTGTCCCTCTGATTCTTTTTTATTCTTTTTCACTGCTTTTATTTTTATTGACTTTAAATTCAAATAACTAAACATTTGACATGGATATGAAGGCAGATATCTCTCTCATTAGGGTCATACCACCGTTCTTATAGCCCAGAATATAAATGTTGTACATAAATATTTTCTTTGCCTTCTTGCTTATACAGTAACATTAAATACATATTTCTATGCTTATAGAGGCATTCCCAATTAACAACTCAATGCCATGATTTTTTTTTTCCCCAAAAAGGCGCTTACAGAATATAGTTTGCGGTCAATATAGTTTCCACATTTGATCTTTATAATGATCTGAAGACTTAGAAAAATCACTGCACTGCTTTCTAAATCAAAGATTTACCCAATTATATTCACTCTAGTTTTAGTAGTATATATATTTTCTTATATTGGATTCTAATTCTTTGAAAACTACTAGATTCATAGTAAGTTAGAGCTGGAAAGAACCTTGAATATTATTTAGGCAAGGGATACTCCACACTTTGCTTCTAAGAAAATCTTAAATTGTGTTCCTAAGTGAAGATCCTTTCCTTAATTTAATCAGCAAGTTGGCATTTACTATGGAGATGCAAAATATAAGATTTCTGCCTTCAAAGAATTCATCTTTCCTTCCACAAATATGTACCAAGCAACTTTTATGTGCCAGGTACTGTCCTGGATGCTGGGGAAACATCAGTGAACCAAACAAAATCCCTCCTCTTGTGGAGCATATAATCTAGGTGAGAGAATATGGTTAGTGATTTGATTCATATAAACACTGAAATGGCTTTTTAAGAACAAAGGAAGTTCATCACCTTGTTAATGAATAGGACAGATGATTTAAAATCTGAGTCCAGGGCGCCTGGATGGCTCAGATGGTTAAGCGTCTGCCTTTGGCTCAGGTCATGATCCCAGGGTCCTGGGATCGAGCCCCACATCAGGCTCCTGGCTCAGTGGGGAGCCTGCTTCTCCCTCTCCTCTGCCTCTCTCCCTGCTCATGCTTTCTCTCTCTCTCTCTCTCTGTATCTCTGTGTCTCAAATGAATAAATAAAATCTTTAAAAAAAATAAAATAAAATAAAATAAAAAATAAAATCTGAGTCCAGAGGAAGCAAAAATCACTTTAGAGTAGGAGGCTTGGGACGGTACCATTATCAGTCTTTTACTGTTGAAATTTTGTCATCTTCATTCTCTTGAAGTGGAAGTATTGCTTAAGATGGTCACCTATGGTGACTTAAGCTTAATGTGACAAATACTGGAAAACTGCTAGAAACAGTAACTGTATGCTAAATAGATGAGAATTGGCAGATTCTTGCGCCTGTGTTAAGCAGTTGTCCGAAGAGCATCTATATGTGATAGTCACTCCAGGGAATGAAAGGAGGAAGAATGAGTGATAGATTACCTTAATTTGCCTATTTTACTTAAGTCTACTAAAAACTCCAAAAAGATACCTAAAGCTAATGTCATCTGAAAAAAAAAATTCCAAAAGCTCACTCCTCAAAAGTAAATATTTTTAACGTACGTTAGAGCTGTAGCGCTGACAGACAGAAAACACATGAGGTTCCATGCCAGCCTATGACAGGAAACTGTCCTCTCCAAAGACTTCTGAAAAAGGAATTAAAACTAGATTTAGTGGCTGATGTTTAGACTTTGCAACGAAGAATCAGGCCGGTACTGTTTCAAACTGCACAGCAATTTTAAAGATTTAAGATTCAAGCACAGCCTAATAAAAATGTTAATACACGCACCTTTGATCCTGCAAATCCATTTCTAGGATTTTAAATGCAAAAATGCTTTCACCTATGTACTAGGATATGTGAGCAAGAAGTTCACCAGAGTGAAATAATTGTAAAAATATTTTTCCATTAGTGGAAATCTGGTTAAATTGAATCATTCATACCAGAGAATGCTATACAACCTTTTAACAATATGATGGATCTCTTTAGTTAACCAGATCTTAAGCAAGAAAAGTAAGTTGCTGAGTTAAACATTACTATGATCCCGCTTGAAAAAAGGACCACCGCAATAGTTTTATTTTGTTTTAAATAAATGTTAATGAAATTTAAATAAATGTTAGAGGAAACAGTTGAAGCGCTTCACTCCAAGGGATGGAATTTTGATTGCTTTCACTTTCTGCATTACATATTTTTGAAAGATCTGAGTTTTTCTACAATGAACATTTACTTTTATAATCTGAGAAAAGCAATAAAAATTGAAAATGAAAATGTGAGTGGATAGCACATTCTCTGAGAAATTGTCCTGCTCAATACTTGAACTTGCATCTGTTCCACCGGTACCATCTCTGAGCCACCTCCCACGTTACATGATGGGCAGCATTAGTAACTGTGTCACCAGAGTCTACTGACTGGGGGAGGGAGTGGTTCTAATTCAACAAATTTAGAGGGTACAAGTGGGCTGATGGTTACTTAGGAAATTTTAATGTCTAGAAACTCCTGATTTTACGTGTTTTTGCTTTTTAGTTTTTAATGTCGGTAATAATTACTTTTGAGAAAGTAAAGGATTATCTTCTCTTGCTTTGTTGGGGGTGAGATAGTAGTAATGAACTATTAAAGAACAGAATTCTCAAGTAAATTAAAATTATATTAACTAGACACCAGGTTGCACACTCTGGAAGGAGGATGGGGTGCAGTCAAATTGATATGATGGTATTTCTCCAGGGGACCCAGGAACTCCTAAATCATCCTCTGCTCTAGCCCCGCTCCCTGCATAAGGTCCCCAAGAGTAACATACATGGAGAAGATAAAGCAAAGGAGAATAAAACATACATTCCTTTTTTGTTTCCGGTTACTCTTTCCTTGTCGCTAAGGGAATGTCTCCCACTGATAGACTGAATATGTCTGCAGATGTCAAGCTATTTCACCCATTCAGCCACAGCCAGAATGTTGCTACACAGAGCGACTGCTGCTCCTTTTAAAGTCCAAAATTCAGTGGAATGCTTGCATTTGCTTATCTTCCTCTTCCCTGTTACTTCGATGGACTTCTCCTCCTCTTTTAGGGGGCTGGCTCTTTTGTCTCCCTAAGTCCCTCATTTTTCCCTCTGCTGTGAAATAGAGGCTTTTCCTTTCCTCACTCTTAGAACTTTCAGCCCAGCCCTGCTCGAGGCCCTCCTCACGAGTGTTTTGGTTTTCCCCTCCTGCTCTTTCCGACAGTAGCACCTGCCGTGAACACCCTTCCCTGCCCTACAGGTTTGGCCAGGTGTTCATGCCTACTGCATTATCCTTCTAGTCCTCAGATCTGACACACTTCAGAAAAATGATTCCCAACCTGTGACACTCCAGGATGTACCCAATTCCAGCTGTGAAATTGCTTTGGATCAGAAATTTAAATTCCTTTTAGTTTTTCAAAGTGACATGTGCAGTTTTTGGGAGAGAGGGATAAAATAATACAAATAAGGGTTAAATTCTTAAAAATGACAATATTCAGTGCTCTACCATATTATAACCCAGTTGTCAAGTGGCTCCTAAACCCTCATTTCAAAATTACGTGACAGCCTGACAGAGCTCCAGTATCTTCTTTTCTCAGGTAAATCGTTCATTCAGCATCTGTGAGCACCTACTCAATCTGGGCAGTTAATTTGGTCTCACCCTACATTGACACATATTTGTCTCCTAATTATATGGGGCAGTAGAGCACTTAATTGGGAGTCACTGAGTCATGGATTCTTTTATTCCTCCTGCTCATCTGTAAGCTCTTGACCTGGGGCAAGGCACTCAATTTGTCTGGGCCCCAGTTGTCTCATCAACATTATAAGGTTACTACTCCAAGAGATCACAAAGGTTTATTCCATTTCTAAAATGCTATTTTGCATGTAAGTAGTGTTTCATCCCGGAAAAAGTACTAGATTTTTTTTTTTTTTATAGATTTGCATTGAAGATTCTGTATTAGTAGCTATGTGACCTATATAAGTCTTTAGCTGCCTGAGGTTCCATTTCTTCATCCATAAAATGAACAATTCAACTCTTGGCTATTTCACAGATATGGTAAGAACAGATACATATAAAAAGCACTCCAGGCCAGTGTTTCTCAAAGAGGGCTTGTATGATCAAATAAGATTGGAAAATCCTGGGTTAAACACAATCTATTTTCTTTTCTTCTCTGGAATTTGTCAGAGCCTTTAAAATCCTGCTGTCCACCATGAATCTCCCAAGAGGAGACTGTACCATGGAGCTTTTCCTATAGGCTTGTGACTGTGGAACCCTTTTATCTCTGAGCACCTCATGAGCTGAGGTTTTGGGGAATGCTAACTGGAAAATACCCAGCAGTGTGCCTGGTACAAGAGCAGCAAATACTGAAGAGTTTAAATATTTACATTGTATTGTCTTCTTCCAATGCCAAATCAGCCATATTTCACCCTTTTTTTATTTAAGATTTTATTTATTTATTTGAGAGAGAAAGAAAATGCGAGCAGGGGGAGGGGCAGAGGGAGAAGTAGGCTCCCCCCTGAGCAATGACCCCTGATGTGGGACCCGATCCCAGGATCCTGGGATCATGACCCGGGCTGAAGGCAGACACTTTACTGACTGAGCCACCCAGACACCCCTAAATTTCACCTTTTACATGAAAATGATTATAGAAACTCTTGACTCCTATTTTATTTTATTTTTGTTTGTTTGTTTTTACACTTAGCTTGTATTTCCACAAAAATACCTATTCGTGTTTTGATTGGGATTGCAATGAATATATAACTCCATTTATGGTGAATTAACATCTTTACACTATCAAGTTTCCAATCCAAAAATACAGTATATCCTTCTTTTTAGAAGTTTTTTTTTTTTTTTTTTAAGTATTCCTTAATTTTGGTTAGGGATTTCTTATAGAAATCTTACATATATTTTGTTAGATTTCTAGGTGTTTGATTAAAGTTATATTGCTTCTTAAAATTGTATTTTCTATTTGTAGCTACTAATAAAAACGATTTTTGCTTCTAGTAAATGTCCTTTTATTTGGTGATCTTACCAAGCCACTTACTAATTTTAATAATTCATATTTTTTTAGATTTTCTGGCACATTCATGTCCTCTGTGAATAGTGACATATTTCTTCCTTTCTAATCCTCATATCTTATTTGTCCTTGCCTTATGACATTGGCTAAGACTTCCACTAAAATGTTGAAGAAAGAAGATGACACCAGGCATTCTTGTCTTATGGGAAGGCTTTCAGTATTTTGCCATAGAGTATGATGTGTGCTGTAGGTTTTTTCACATCAAGTTTAAGGTATTTCCTTTTTTTTTTTTAAAGATTTTATTTAGTTATTTGAGAGAGAGAGAATGAGAGACAGAGAGCACGAGAGGGAAGAGGGTCAGAGGGAGAAGCAGACTCCCCGCTGAGCAGGGAGCCCGATATGGGACTCGATCCCTGGACTCCAGGATCATGACCTGAGCCGAAGGCAGTCGCTTAACCAACTGAGCCACCCAGGTGCCCTAAGGTATTTCCTTTTATTCAAGGTTGCAGAAAGTTTCTATTCTGAATGGATAATGAATTTTATTTTTTAAAAAAATTAAAAAAAAAACAAAAAGGTTTAGCTATATACTAAAATTCAAGGTTGCTGTTTTTCTTTAAATTATTATTTTTTTTAAGATTTTATTTATTTATCTGAGAGAGCAAGAAAGAGAGAGAGCACATGAGAGAGGGGAGGATCAGAGGGAGAAGGAGACTCCCCGCTGAGCAGGGAGCCCGATGCGGGACTCAATCCTGGGACTCCAGGATCATGACTCGAGCCAAAGGCAGTCGCTTAACCAACTGAGTCACCCAGACACCCTAAATTATTATTGAGGTTATTATAAACTGAGCACTTCCTGGCTCCAGGACCACCACACTCAGCATTCCTTAAAGAACACCCATCATTTTCTCATGCTGTCCCTGTGAATTTGGCCCCAGTCATGTGAGTCAATTCCTGTCAGACCCCCACATCCAAATTCTCCCCCTCCTTTGAGTCTCATCTAAAATGCCTGCTTAAGGAGCAACTGGGTGGCTCATCAGTTAAGCATCTGACTCTTAATTTTCCTCCAAATCATGATCTCAGGGTTGTGAGATCGATCCCCATGTCCAGCCCTGCGCTGTGCATGGAGCCTGCTTAAGATTTTCTCTCTCTTCCTCTGCCCCTCCTTTCCCAGCCTCTCCAATAAAAATAAATAAATAAAAAATAAAATGCCCACTTAACATTTGAAATCAGTGGGGAAATGAAGAACCATTGAATAATTATTGTAACAACTGGCTATCAAAAAAGCCACAAAATAGAAAAAAATAACTAAATCCCTATCTTATACTATTAAAAATATTTTATATGGATTGAAGAAGTAAATGTTATACACACAAATATACACTAGGAAAGTACCATAAGAAAATGAGGGAGAATATTATTTGAGCCTGGAAGTAGAGTCTACACAAAACTCAAATCTGGAAGCCATAAAGGAAAAGAATGGCAGATCAAGTACATTTAAAATAAAGTTTTGGGATGCCCGAGTGGCTCAGTCAGTTAAGCGTCTGCCTTTGGCTCAGGTCATAATCCCAGACTTCTGGGATCAAGTCCCACTTCGGGCTCCTTGCTCACCAGGGAGCCTGCTTCTCCCTCTGCCTGCCACTCCCCCTGCTTGTGCACTCTCTCTCTCTGACAAATAAATAAGTAGAATCTTTTTTTTAAAAGATTTTATTTATTTATACATGAGAAACAGAGAGAGAGAGAGAGAGAGAGAGAGAAGCAGAGGGAGAAGCAGGCTCCCAAGGAGCAGGGAGCCCGATGCAGGACTTGATCCCAGGACCCTGGGATCATGACCTGAGCCGAAGGCAGATGCTTAACCATCTGAGCCACCCAGGTGCCCAAGTAAAATCTTTTTTTAAAAATAAAGTTTTGTGGGTGCCTGGTTGGCTTACTCAGTAGAGCATGTGACTCTTGATCTTGGGGTTGTAAGTTTGAGGTCCCATGTTGGGTATAGAGATTACTTAAGCATAAAATCTTTAAAAACTAAATAAATAAAAAATAAAGTTTGTTTCATGAATGATACTTAAAATTAATAAATTTCCTGGGAGAAAATGTTGGCTAATATTTTGCAGGCAAAGAGATAATATACTCAGTACCTAAAGATTATTAATTGTATAAATTTGACAAAATTCAACTTTCATTTATGATAAAAATTCTCAGCAAAGCAATATAGAGGAAACATACCTCAACATAATAAAGTCCACATGCTGTATTACAAGCCCGCAGTTAACATATACTCAGTGGTAATAACTGAAAGTTTTTCTTCTAAAATCACAAATGAGACAAGGATGCCCACTCACTAGTTTTATTCAACATAGTATTGAAAATCCTAGCCAGAGCAATTAGGCAAGAAAAAGAAATAAAAAGTATCCAAATTGTAAAGGAACAAATGAAACTATCACTATTTGCAAGCGACATTTTCTAGAAAACTCTAAAGATTCCATCAGAAAACTGTTAGAACTAGGAAAAGAATTCAGAAAATTCACAGGATACAAAAATCAATACACAAAAACCCATTGCATTTCTGTACACTGATAATGAACTATCAGAAAAAGAAATTAAGAAAACAATTCCATTTATAATTACATCAGAAAGATTTAAAGTACCAATAAATAAATTTAACCAAGGAGGTGAAAGGCCTGTACATTGAAAACTACAAGACATTAGTGAAAGAAATTGAAGAAGACACAAATAAATGGAAAGATATTCCATATTCATGGATTGGAAGAATTAATACTCTTAAAATATACATATTACCCAAAGCAATATACATATTCAGTGCAATCCCTATCGAAATTCTAATGGGATTTTTTGCAGAAATAGAACAAACAGTCCTAAAATTTGTATGAATTCATAAAAGACCTTGAATAGCCAAACCAATCTTGATTTAGAAAAACAAAGCTGGAAGTGTCATGCTCCCTGATTTCAAACTGTATTGCAAAGCTATAGTAACTAAAACAGTGTGGTATTGGCACAAAAATAGGCAGATCAATGGATCAGAATAGAGAGCCCAGAAATAAACCCACACATGTATGGTCATTTAATTTATGACAAAGGAGACAAGAGTATACACTGGGGAAAGGACAGTTTCTTCAATAAATGATGTTAGGAAAACTACTCACCTGCAAAAGAAAGAAAATAGACCACTCTCTTATACCATACACAAACTCAAAATGGACTAAAGACAAATGTAAGACCTGAAACCATAAAAGTCCTGAGAGAAAACAGAGGCAGTAAGCTTCTTGACATAAGTCTTGGTGATAATTTTTTTCAATCTGACACCCAAAGCAAAAGCAAAAATGTAAACAAGTGGGACTACATCAAACTTAAAAGCTTCAACGTAGCAAAGGAAGCCATCAACAAAATGAAAGAGAAACGTATTGAATGAGAGAAGACATTTGCAAATGATATATCTGATAAGGGACTAATATCCACAATATATAAAGAACTCATACAACTCAATAGCAAAAAACAAAAACAAATCTAATTTTTCAATGGGCAGAAGATATGGACAGACATTTTTCCAAGGAAGACATACCAGTGGCCAAAAGGTACACAAAAAATGCTCTACATTTAATCATTAGGGAAATACAAATCAAAACAACAATGAAATACTGCCTCATACCTGTCTGAATGGAAAGACAAATAAGTGTTGCTGAGGATGTGGAGAAAAGGAAGCGCTTGTGTGCTGTTGGTGAGAAACAGTATGGAGATTCTTCAAAAAATTAGAAATAGAACTACCATATGATCTAGCAATTTGACTTCTGGGTATTTATCCAAGGAAAAGAAAAATACTAATTCAAAAGACATATGCACCTCATGTTCATTGCAGCATTATTTATAATAGCCAAGATATGGAAACAACTTAAGTGTCCACCATTGGACAAATGGACAAAGATGTTGTAGTACACACACACATGCACACACACACGTACACACACACAAACCCCAGAATATTATTCAGCCATAAAAAAGAAATCTTGCTACTTGCAACAACATAGATGGACCCAGAGGGTATTATGCTAAATGAAATAAGGCAGACAGAGAAAGACAAATACCATATGATCTCTCTTATATGTGAAATTTAATATATATATATATATATATATATATACACAAAATAGACCACTCTCTTATACCATACACAAACTCATATATATATATATATATATATATATATACACACACACCAAGCTCACAGATAGAACAGATTGGTAGTTGCCAGAGGCAGGGGGTTGGGATTGGGAGAAATAGGTGGTTTTTTTTTTTTTAGTTTAAATAAATCGATTTTTTTTTAAGTAAATAACTATGCTAGTATTCTAACATCTACATAATATTTAGAATTTCTAGGGGCACCCAGGTGGCTCAGTCGGTTGGGCATCTGCCTTTTCAGCTCAGGTCATGATATCAGGGTCCTGAGATTGAGTCCCGTGTCAGGCTCCTCCCTAGCAGGGGAGTCTGCTTCTCCCTGTGCTCATCTTCCCAACTCATGCTCTCTCTCTCAAAAATAAAATCTTAAAAATATATGTTTAGAAGTTCTAAATGGCTTATAGAATTATTTAGGGATTTGGAGAGATTGGTTGACAGTCTTCACTTTCAAAAATCTTCACTGTGGGGGCGCCTGGGTGGCTCAGTTAAGCATCTGCCTTTGGCTCAGGTCATGATCCCAGGGTCCTGGGATGGAACCCCGTGTCAGGCTCCCTGCTCAGTGGGGAGTGTTTCTCCTCCCTCTGCCCCTCCCCCTGGCTGTGCTCTCTCTCCCTCTCTTTCTCAAATAAATAAAATCTTTAAAAAGAAAAATCTTCACTGTGGGGTTAAGGTATGATTTAGCATTGA
The DNA here is from genome assembly GCF_009762305.2 of Zalophus californianus. Lineage (NCBI taxonomy): Eukaryota > Metazoa > Chordata > Mammalia > Carnivora > Otariidae > Zalophus > Zalophus californianus. The sequence goes on from NC_045597.1 coordinate 185,872,614, forward strand.
AATAGACCTGATTACTTCAGTAAAAAATCAGTTTGTTGTTGTTTTCTGTTTTGGTCTCAATGAACAGTTATTCACCTAAGAACCATCTTAAAATCCACAGTCAATCAAATAGAATTTGCTTGATCCCTCTAAAGCCACCTCTTAATAACAAACCTAATCATTATAGTAATATTCAACATTATTGAGTGCTTGTAACCGGTGAGGCATTTAATCCTTGCAACAAGCTTATAAAATGGGTACCATTGTTATATACATGAGAAACTGGGATTTAGAGAGTTTAAGTAAATTGCCTGGGATCTGTACATTATGGTTAAGCATTTTGGCCGGCCTTACTTACTCTATCTGGGCTTTTTCCAAACGCTACCGCTATATCTCAGCTTTGTTTCCATTTTAAAAAAAGAAAAAAAAATTCAATGAAAACAATGAATGACTCAGAATGATTCAGAGATTAATATGCAATAAATTACTCTTGAAGTACTTTCTCTTCAAGTTGCCACCTTAAAAAAAAAAAAATCACATCCTTGACCCTACATCCCTTTCTGCTCTTACTCTTTTCCTTCACAAAGTACTCACTGCTTCCATGGCCCTTTCTCTCACTCATTCCTTAAGATAACTCTTACCTCCCTCTTACTCCTGTTATGTTACTTAATAACTCTATAATTGCCAAATCTAAAGGATATCTTTCGACTGTAGCATACTTGACATTTCATGCTGTTGATCAGCCTTTTCTTGAAATGCTTCCCTTCTTTATAGCCCATGGATTCTTATTTCCAGGTTCTTCTGGGTTTATGGCAACTCAATGCTGCTTTCCTAAAAAGATTAGGACACAGATATGTGCAGACGGAAGACCATGTAAAGACAGAGAAAAGGTAGCCATTTACAAGCCATGGAGAAAGGATTCAGAAGAAGCCAACCTGCCAGCACCTTGACTTCTATGTTACAGAACTATGAGAAAATAGATTTATGTTTAAGCCATCCAGTCTGTGGTACTGTGTTAGAACAACTCTAGCAGAATAATACAATTTCTAAAGTTAAAGGATGACCTGAATTAAAGCTTTAAAAAAAAAAAAACTTGGACAGATACGTGAATACTCCTGAAGAGAAAAGCCTTGTCAGACTCATTCTTTATGACCTTGAAAGGGGGATTTGGGAGACTTGATGCAGTCTATTTTGACTTTTAACATGTTTAAAATTATATTCTATAGAAAACACTCACCCATGTATTAGGGAATCAGGTTGCAACCATCCTATAAAGGCTCACTGGACAGAGGACCAAACTCAGAGCATGGTTATGAAAATACATGCTAACTTGGGAGAATGGGGTTTGAGGACAAAGTGGCCAGTAATCTAGGAAAAAAAAAGAAGAAACATAGCCATTAAATTTGTTTTAAAACCCATTTGCTAAAATGGTGTCGATTTTAGGGAATAGGATTGGCATTATTAATGTAGAATCCTTACTAATGTGGACAAATGGTAAGAAAGTCACAGAATTTTGATTAAGAGTGTCAGGTACTTGGGGCAGAGCAATAATTACTAAAAGGGAGTCTTTCTCTGTAATCTTCCTCAGTCTGGCTGATAGGTATTTTAGGAGTGATTATCAAGCAATGAAACAAGAATATAGCCTTGCAAGGAGTGGAGGCACCATAATGGGAGACAGGAATAGAAGTACAGACATCAGGAACCATAAGGTCATCTTCCAGTTATGCCTACAACTAGCCAGTCCCTGGGCCCCATTTTTAAGCTCTAGATTCTAGACCAAAGAATGTAGAGTTTAGTGATGCCTGGGTGGCTCAGTTGGTTACGCGTCTGCCTTTGGCTCAGGGTCCTGATCCTGGGGTCTTGGGATCGAGTCTCACATTGGGCTCCTTGCTCGGCAGGGGGCCTGTTTCTCCCTCTGCCTGCCACTGCCCTTGCTTATGCTTGCTCGCTTGCTCTCTCCTTGACAAATAAATAGAATACTAAAAAAAGAAAAAAAGAATGTAGAGTTTAGGGGCAGCTGGGTGGCTCAGTCAGTTAAGGGTGTACCACCTTCAATTCAGGTCTTGATCTCAGGGTCCTGGGATTGAGCCCCATATCGGGCTCCCTGCTCAGCAGGGAGCCTGCTTCTCCCTCTCCCTTTGCCTGCAGCTCCCCTGCTTGTGCTCTCTCTCTGTCAAATAAATAAAATCTTAAAAAAATAATAATGTAGAGTTTAGTAATAAAGAGAAAAATAATTAGGAAATAAGATCTATGAGTATAGGTTAAATAATTATGATTATTTAATTAAATAAGGGAGGCTTGGGTTATTTAATACTTTTTTTTTTAAGAATGATTTCACCATAATTGATGATAATCAGCTAGTCTCCATTTACACAGCAGGGATCAAAACAAGAGGAAATGAGTGCCCACTGCAGTGTGTGGGATTTAGGTTTAAACACAACGGGATGAAGGACTACAAAAGGTTATGGAATTTCCTACTTGGGAGATCTTTTTGAAATAGTCTTGCAAGTGTCAGGTCGCCTGGGTGCCTCAGTCGGTGAAGCATCTGCCTTCAGCTCAGGTCATGATCTCAGGGTCCTGGGATCAAGCCTTGCATCGGGCTCCCTGCTCAGTGGGGAGCCTGCTTCTCCCTCTCCCTCTGCTCCTCCCACCCACTCGTGCTCTCTCGCTCTCGCTCTCGGTCTCCCTCAAATAAATAAGATCTTTAAAAAACAATAGTTTGCAAGTGTCAAGGCAAATTAGTAAGATAAATAGCCTCATGGAAAAATGGGCAAAGAACATGAAGAAAGAGTTACCTAACGGGATGCCTGCGTGGCTCAGTTGGTTAAGCATCCGACTTGATTTCAGCTCATGTCATGATCTCAGGGTTGTGAGATCCAGGCCCAGGTCAGACTGCAAGCTGGACATGAAGTCTGCTTAAGATTCTCTCCTCTCCCTCTGTGCCTCCCAACCACCCCCCGCCTTGTGCACGGTCTCTCTGTCTAAAAAATAAATTAATAAAAAGATGAAAAGATGCTTACTCTTACTAGTGATCAAGGAAATACAATTGAAAACCACAGATAGAAATTTTTCTACTGGCAAAAAATTGAAACTATCCAGATCGGCAAGGCTCTGAAAAGGCTTCTTTCAGTGTTTGCTGCACACCTAGTCCTGGACCATGCCAACAATGCAAAGATGAGTTCCCCTTCCTCAGGAAGTGTGCAGTCTAATGGGGAGACAGACAGACAGACTATAGCAAGGTCACATACAGCAGAGATCCAAGCTGTCTGGTTAGAGCATTGGAGGGAATTCTGAGCTGGCAGCATGTCAGGGAAGATTCACAAAGACTAGAACAGAACAGAAAACAGAGACCAAAACAGAATAACTAGGGGCAGTCCTTTGGGCCTAAGGTACGTGAGGGCAGAGCTCATTCCAGGGGCAAGTCCTAAGTATTGGACAATTGCAAAATGTGAAGCTGGGTGCTGGGCCCACTGAGGAGCAGCCAGGGAACAGATCAGGAAGTCCCTGGTAAATCAAGCATGAAGACTTGATACAGCCAGGGGTGCCTGGCTGGCTCAGTTGGTAGAGCATACGACTCTTGATCTGGGGGTCATGAGTTCAGGTCCCACAGAGTTTGCTTTAAAAAATAAAATATTAAAAAAAAGAAGAAGAAAGAAAAAAGACTCAATAGAACCAGTCAGTGGTTTTCACATACCCTTTGGTTTTGCAAATAAATGTACCTCTGAGGTTCTGCAGGTGTTTTATTCAAATATCCTTTTTCGGAATATTTTTCACTAACTTAAAGCTTGTTATGCAAAAGAAATACGTACACCCTTAGATGTTTTATGTACCAGATATTAAAGCCTTAACTTGTGCTCCCATAATCTGGATGAACTAGATCTAGAAGATCTCCAGGCAGATGCAGGAGAGCATCTGTCATCACTGTGAACACAGGAGAATTTCTTACAAATGTGTCATTGTTTCAGAAGGCTGAGCTCTGACCAACCCACTTTGGGTTCGTGCCTGTACAAGGCAGGTATAATCAGAGCGGAGAGGGAGCCTGAGAATTAGGAGAAGCTCAGACATACCAGCTCAGCACAGAATCTTGGAACTGAGAGTTTACAAAAACACACTGACCACCTTCTGATAAAAACATTGAGCTAAGGGGAGTTTTAACATATAGTGAGTAATTTTCAATGCTTTTTGTCTAAATGTGGGATCTGTGAGAAGGAGACAAGAATTTGGTAGATACTGTTAATGATTCAACCGTGAAACAGAAGTCTTACTACTCACATTCATGGATCTTCGAGATCCTCTGAACTGAAGAGTATCCTAAAATCTGCAACATGAATTTTTAAAATTTTTATTTCAATTCATTTATTCAACAAATGTTTGAGTGCTTTCTGTGTATCAGACACTAGCGGTTGCTGTGCCAAGCACTAGGGTTACAGTGGGGAGCAGAACTTCATGTTCTCTGCCCTCGCCGAGTGAGATGCTGATCACATAAACACATAAGCCAAACTAAGATGGGAACCAAAGAAGATGTCAACCATGGGGAGTGTGGTCAAGGAGAGACACCCAAGTGCTCAAGGGTGTGGCCTGATCAGGGAGGTCAGGGAAGGCTCTCCAGAGAAAGTGAAGCTTGATCTGCCACCTGGAAGGCTGGGTGAATGGAAAGAAGGCCAGGGCAGCTCGAATGCAGAGAACACAATGGTGAAGCCATGGAGGTTTCCTAGAATGTCAGGAGCAGTGTCCTGATCCTGAGAGAACTAGACGCCACGGGTTTTTTTAAGAGGCTGAAGGGGCTGGCATACCACATTCCAATGATTATGAGACACACTTTTTTTAACATCTTAGTATCTCCCAAATCAACATTTAATTAGCATTTTTTTCTTTTTGGACTATACATAAAATAATGATGCAACTTACAATCGATGGCATTTTAATGAGTTGATGAAATATGTTAATTGGGTTTGCATTTTTTTTTTTTAAAGATACTATTTATTTATTTGACAGAGACACAGCGAGAGAGGGAACACAAGCAGGGAGAATGGGAGAGTGGGAGAGGGAGAAGCAGGCTTCCCGCGGAGGAGGGAGCCCGATGTGGGGCTCGATCCCAGGACCCTGGGATCATGACCCGAGCTGAAGGCAGACGCTTAATGACTAAGCCACCCAGGCGCCCCTTGGGTTTGTATTTTTAAAAGATCAGTAGGATATAATGTGGAGAACAGATTTATGATATCTGCATGGATTAGGGTTTTCTTTTTATTTTATCACCAAATGCTGAAATTAACTGACTACTGGTGCTGAGTAACACTAATATTCATCTTCATCTGTGTTTCACTGCCTAATTTCAAAGTGCTGTTTTTATGAGAATAGTTTCTTTGTTCTTGTTAACTTCATAATACTATTAATCTAAACTTTTAAAAATCTTCATAAAATACCCTTTTTGTTTATTTGGTAAACATAAATTGATATAAATCACGTAAGTTGATATAAATAACGTCTGTACAGAGTTTCCCTTAACAAAAGGGTTCTGCTATGAAAAGTCTGTTCTAGGTAATAGGAATGCAGCGAGGCTTCTTGCCGAGGAGAATGGCATGAATGCAGCTGTATGGATGACACAAGGGAGAGGGAGGAAGGTTCTGTGAGTATGGGAGAAGGGAGATGGGCACTCAGACTCTTGAAATGGTCTCATTTTCTTATCCAAAAAAAAAAGAGAGAGAGAGAGAGATAATACTTCCTACTGCATAGGAATGTTTTAAGGATTTTATGTATACAAATTATTGACACAATTCCCTTCCTACGTTACATTATGATTCTGGCACATTTCCTTTAGTTCCAAGATGAGTTTTTCTCTTCTCTAAAACTATTAAAATGTCTCTTTGCCATTTGTTTTTTTAAAGGGAGAGGTTGGCATTCCACAGGAAAAAGTTATTTACACATTCATATCCTTTTATGCCAAACTGCATTTCAGTGGCTGCCTCTAGCTTCTCCATTACTCTCTTCGACATGGTCATGACTTCCTGCAGTTACTCAAGGTTCTACCCTCCTTGAAGATGGCAGCCATCTTGGCCTTTATGAAGGCTCCACATAAGACACTATAGGAGCTAAGAGTTTGATGCATTCTTAGTGCTTTTGTATTTTGTCTACTGGATAGATTTATTTTTTCCAATTAATAGACTTTAAGCAGTGACTTTTAAAATATATGTTTATGAAGTAAATAAAAATTATTCCTTGATGTTACCTTTGAATACCGATTCTCTTTTTACCTTTTTTCTTTTCTGGAAGGAGGTTACTAACACCAAGACCACTTATTAATAGCATAACTAAGAACATTTGATGAATACAGAAAGACACAGTAAAAACATCTTTATCATAGTACTTGCTGCAGTGTCATATATCTTTTGAGTAAGGATTGTACTTCTGGTAGTAAGTCTGCTATAAGGGTTAGATGTCTCCCTGATTTGTGGAGAAATTGATTGTGCAACCAAGTAGGTATGTGTTAGGGTTGAATTGTGTCCTCCCCAAAAAAGATGTTGAAGTCCTAACCCCCATTACCTCAGATAGTGACCTTATTTAGAAATAGGATTGTTGCAGATATTATTAGTTAAGATGAGGTCATACTGGAGTAGGGTAGACACTACTCCAGTACAACTGATGTCTATAAGAAGACAACCATGTGATGACCAAAGATTGTGAGCAAACCACAGGAGCTAGAAGAGAAGAGGCAAGGCAGGGTGCAGAGGGAGCATGGCTCTGCCAACACTGTGATTTCAGACTTCCGCCTCCAGAACCTTGAGGCAATAAATTTCTATTGTTTTAAGCCACTCAGTTTGTGGAACTTTGTTAAAACAATACTAGGAAACTAATGCAATATGTGAGGACATCTGTTGCCCACCTACTTGATTCACCTGAATATGTCAGGGGAAAACACAGTTGTCTGGATATGTCAGTCATTACATACCTTGTCTCAACCCCATCTGAGATAAGTCACCATCTGTAATATACAGTCCCCCAGTCCCTCCCCTTGCCAGTTAATTGGACCAAGATGGACACCTGTCTTTAGGCCAGTGAATCCATTGGCAGACCAGCAATTGTATGACTTGTAGGGCCTGGTGTGAAAAGGTGATCCTTCATTTGAAAATTTGGACAAGAAGGGATATAGCCAATTAGCTGCAGGGAACTAAAATGGAAAAGTAAAAAGGAAGTTTAAGGTGGCCATTCTGAACCATATGAAAGCTACTGGACAAGAGAAGCAGAAAAAACACCACAAGAAGGGACATGGCCATGGGTGGCTGTGGTGGCACAGAGGAGGGGGAACTTGGATTTGGGGATGTGGCTGAGATGGCAAGTCGCCTCTCTATGACCATTGTCATTGTGCTTAAAGCTGCCTAGCCGAAAGATTGCATGTCCTACCTCCCTGGTAGCCAGGTATGACCTTGAAGCTAAGTATTCAAGACTTCCAGGACATTTCCATAAGGGTGAGGTGGGGGTGAGGGGCTTCTCCAACTGGCTGCTTAGAAATAAACCTTGGGGGCAAAGAAGGGGTAGAAAGGATAATGGGAGACAACTTACCCGCCCCCTTCCCCCCATATCCTGGCCTAGCACAGAGCACAGGAAGTAGTGCTCTCTGCCTCTCCCCCGTATACCACATTCTGTCCCTTTATCTCTTTTCCTTCTTGTTTGTCTTTACCTTTCCTGAATTAAATGTTGGTGAAGTCCTTGGGATTCTTCATCCCACTTACTTAATCTAGTGGGTCCTCATCTTGAGGCAATACCTGGAGTTAGTGATAGTAGGAATTCTTGGCAGCTCAGCTATGCTACAGAGACATGAGGATGTTGCAGGTCCCACAGGCCTCAGGACTAGCCTGGTTTCACTCAACAAAACTCATTGGGGCTTACTTGCTGCCCTACCACGGGACTCAGCCCCTCCATTTCCCTCCCTGTCTCTGGTCTCTGTTTCCTGCTTATGCTGCCCCTACCCACTACTCAGTTCTGGACTTCTAGTTCCCTTTTCTCCAGAGAGAGGATCTCGTGTTTTTATTCAGCCACTTGTCCCTGTTGGGGAGTTTTTCCCAACAGGCCTCCTCCTTGGCCACAGTCAAGCCTCTATATTGCCTATCCTTGGGTCATGTGTGAAGAGCTGATTTTTTTGCCACCAGTATCTGTCTCCCTTCTTGTGGTAATAGTGCCCTGATTTTCCTTGAAGAAATCACCCCTACCTTGTGTTCATGGTATATGGTCCAAATAGATGAACCCGACCTCGAGTGGTGATGATTATTGGAAAATGGGCTGACAACCCAGCTGAAGCCAATTTGATGTTAAAACTGTTGAGAAAGGAGCGTTCCCTTTACCCCTAGACTCGAAGCTGAAGTGATATGAGCCTAGAGCTACAAGCAGCCATCTTATCCTCACCAAGGAACTGCTAGCTTATCACCACCAGGGACAACCTGCCTGCAAATGCAGCCAACACAGAGGAAGAAGCCAAGAGGTGAAGAGAGAGCGGGTCTTTGTGGCCTCCTTTGCAGCTTCTGGAGCCAGCAGGCCTACAGCTGTGTAAGCCAATCGCCTTCTCTTTTTCTCGCAAACCAGGGTGACAGGGTTTTCCATCACCTAAAACTGAAAACATCCTCACTGGTCCGGGTCAGATGGTCACCCTGGTCCAATCTGCCGTAGTTGGGGTAGCAGGCCAGATGTCACCTGCAGAACAAAGTGTGCTCAAGGAATTTCAGCCCAGAGATGTGAGTGAGACAGGCAGTGTGATGCTCAGCTTCTCCAAATATAAATAAGAAGGGTATGCAAGGCAAGGTTAAAAGTTTTGGGTTCTTAAATTATGATGGCTGTCGTTTTAAGACAAAAAAACAACATAAAACAGTAGCCTCGAAAAGCACTTAAGTATGTGAAGCATTCAGGAGCCTTGGCCCATTGGCAGCTTTGCCAGCACACCGTGGCTGTGTACTTGAACCTAGACAGACTGCTGTTGTGGACATCTCCCAAGATCTTTTCATGAAAACTGCATGAGGTTGTGTGTGCTGAATAAAGGGGCTGCCACAGAGTAGTATGTGTTTGCTGAATTAAATACTTCCCACCTTTCTTGAACAAGACCTCTCCCTCATTCTCCACACCTAAAAACCAGCTATGTTTGAGGAATCAAACAAAATAAAAACTAAAAGCTGGCAAACAAAAGAGATGTTTGTGTAGATGTTCTAGGCAAATCCACATTAAAACATTTGCATTTATTTAAAAGTTCCATTTATTACTTTCCAGGATTTTTTTTGTTTCTGTTTTTGTTTTTGTTTTATTAAGTAGGCTCCAGACCCAGCGTGGAGCCCAATGCAGGGCTTGAACTCACAACCCAGAGATCAAGACCTGAGCTGAAATCAAGAGTCAGATGCTTAACTGACTGAGCCACCCAAGTGCCCCAACTTTCCAGTTGTTTTGTAAATACTAATTATTATAGTATTCCAATGAGAACTACTTTATTTTCTTTTAATTTAAATTCAAGTTAGTTAACATATAGTGTAGTATTGGTTTCAGGAGTGGAATTTAGCGATTCATCACTTTCATATAACACCCAGTGCTGATCACAAGTGCCCTCCTTAATGCCTGTCACCCATCTAGCCCATCCCCTACCCAGCTCCCTCCAACAACCCTCAGTTTGTTCTCTGTGGTTAAGGGTTACTTATGGTTTGCCAGTATTACTTCTTTAAACATGAGGATGTCAAATGAGTTACTTAAGGCAAAAAGAATTCTTTGGTTAGTACCTAAAAAGTCTAGATTATTACTGTTTTTTTTTTAAGATTTTATTTATTTGTCAGAACAAGTAGGGGGAGAAGCAGGCAGAGGGAGAAGTAGGCTCCTTGTTCAGTACTCCCGATGCAGGGTTTGATCCCAGGACCCTGGGATCACAACCTGAGCCAAAGGCAGACACTTAACTAAATGAAGCAGCCAGGTGTCCCTATTACTACTTAAATATAAAAGAAAAAGTGGGGCACCCACCTGGTTCAGTCAGTGGGCCATGGGACTCTTGATCTCAGGGTCGTGGGTTCGAGTTCCACATTGGGGGTAGAGATTACTTAAAAAAATAAAAGAGAGAAAACAACTGCTGATAGAAGCAAGCAACCTGGTATTGTTTAAGTATAAGAAAATGAAGAGTTTAGGCTTATTCAGAAAAGAAACGTGATACACAGGGATTTGTGAGCTATAGTTTGACATAGATTTAGGTAGCTAAAGATCATTGTTGGGGTTTTTTAGGAGAAAAATGAAGAAGAAAGAAATTAGGGTGAACGTGGTTTATTACTGTTCTATTTTTTTTTAAGATTTTATTTATTTATTTGACAGAGAGAGACACAGTGAGAGAGGGAACACAAGCGGAGGGGAGATGGTTAATGACTGAGCCACCCAGGTGCCCCTATTTTAGATGAGAAATAGTAAGCAACATTGACAAAGCCATACATTGGCTGGAAGGGAAGTGGGGGGAATTGGCACAGGCAGTGGGGAGGCAGGGAGACAGCGGTGTGGTACAAGAGAGTTCATAAGGAAACCATAACCGATGGGGCGCCTGGGTGGCTCAGTCAGTTAAGCGGCTGCCTTCAGCTCAGGTCATGATCCCAGGGTCCTGGGATGGAGCCCCACATCCGGCTTCTTGCTCAGCGGGGAGCCTGCCTCTCCCTCTGCCTGTTGCTCCCCCTGCTCATGCTCTCTCTCTGTCGAATAAATAAATAAAATCTTTAAAAACAAAAAAAGGAAACCATAACTGATACCGCCAATATAACATGGTAGTTAGACACACAGATTCTATAAGCAGATTCCACCATTTACTCGCTGTTGGATTGCAGGCAAGTTACTACCCTCCACTTCAGTTTGTTCATCTAAAAATGGGTCTGATAATGATGCCTCATAGTCTGTGAGAAATAAATAGGCTAATAAACATAAAGGGCCTAGAACAATGCCTGGCATATAGTAAGTGCTGTGTGTGTGTTTTATTACCATTATTATTATAGGTTAATTAGTTGATTAATTGGTTAATTAGTTGATTGAAAGTGGAGACATGTAATACTAGAACAGTACTTGTTCCCTACTTTTAAGTCAGTTGAAGTACAGCTTTTTTAAAAATCTTGGAGCAAGGAACACAAAAGCGTCTGACAGGACCAACAAATGGCTCATTACAGAACTGAAGTTGGGCCCCTGGCTGGCTCAATGGGGAGAGTGTGTGACTTAATCTCAGGGTTCAGGAGTTCAAGCCCCAGATGGGGCGTGAAGTCTACTTTAAAATAAATAAGTTAAAAAACAAACAAACAACTGAAGTCAAATTCTGCCCTTTGAAGTCAGATTCTGTTCCAGACTTGGTTCTTCGTTCTTCTACACTCAAGCTGCTGACTCCTCCCTCCTCCTTGATGTGGCCTTCCCCCGCCCTTTATGTCCGGTTGGGAATCAGGTCTGTCCTCCCTTCCTCTCGTGTTCATCCCTTACTGCCTCCACATTGCTCCCTCAGGGCCTCCCACCAGCACTGCTGCTTCTCGCACTTGATCTCTACATCCAACGCCATCCTCCTTCCTGCCCACCACTGCCAGGGGAATCTTCCCAAATACTGAGGGGGGAAATACAGTCCATCCTCATTATTCATAGATTCTGTCTTTGTGAATTTGCCTGCTTGCTAAAATTTGTATAACCCCCAAAACTGATATTCTCCTGACAGTTCTGCAGTCATTCTTGGACCTCTGCAGAGCAGAGAGAGAAACCGAGTCCACCCACTGGCATGACCCCAACTGAGGCGGAACGGGGCAACACCTGCCTTCATGGGTCAGCTCTCATTCTGTAAACAAGCCAGGGTCCGTTTCCTGGTCCATTCAGTGCCATGGTTTTCTTATTTTTGTGCTTTTTGTTGGTGATTTCACTACTTAAAATGGCCCCAAGTGTCGTGCTGCGGGGCCGTCCAGTGTTCCTAAGTGCAAGAAGGCCTCAATGTGCCTGATGCAGAAAACACATGTGTTAGATAAGTGCCCTTCAGACACGAGTGATAGTGCTTTTGCCTGTGAGGCCCATGTTAATGAATCAACAATATATATTAAATAATCTTTAAGCAGAAACACACAAAACAAGGTTATGCATTGATCAGTTGATGAAAATGTGACCAGAGGCTCACAGGAACCTATTCTTGTATTTCCTGTAGGGCAGTGATTTGCTAATTCAGCAGGAGCAGTGACTTTCTAGAACCTAAGTACTGTGCATAACGAGAATCAGCTGTACATGTGTATGTACATACACATACACAGACTTTTTGGAGTCTTTGGTGCTCCGTTTCAGTTACGGGATATTGATCTACACAATCTGGCCCCATTTCCCACTCCTAACGCATCTCCTGATGATCTTTGCCACAAAGCCTCTGTTCCAACCAAATCACATTATTTTTTGTCTGCCCAGAATTATTTTCAGCCACTGCTCCTCCCCCCTACCTCCACCTCCACACCTGTGGAGAATCCACTGAGGTGCCAGCAGTTGGATGGGCACATGACCCGGGCCTGGCCCATCATGAACCCCCCCAACCCCCACCCTCACCTCCAGGACACCTGTGGGTACTTGACAGACAGGCCCCATGCAATTATTCCCTGGGATTTTTCACCCTCAATTAGAAAGAGTTAGTTTCTCATTTCTTTGGGAATGCTCCAACTGGGTGATGTAGCCTTGGAGTTTCTAGTTGCCAGGCTCCCCACTTGCATGAGTGACACACATTTGCAATAGAAGATAATGAGGCCAACAACAGAGAGGGACAGAAACAGAAGGAAAGAGAGAGAGTTGATCATCTGAGGCTGTCATTTTGCACCCCTGGATCCCTTCATGCCTGAGGCTAGCCACACCACTGTCTTTCCAAGTTATATAACCCGACACGACTGCTTTCTTATTTAAAATTCTCCGGATTGAATTTTGTCTCTTGAGACCAGGCAGTCCTGAGTAATACACCCAGATATTTTTGATCTATCCAGAATGCATTCTAGTACTCTACACTAAATCATGAGTTTCTCCCTAACTGGGATTTCTTTTTTGTGCAAAATTTAGTGTACCTGGATTTCCTTCTGTAAATCTTCTCTGCAAGATTTTTTTGGTTCAAGTCTATTCCTATTTTGGATAGACGGTAAAAGAGGAAACCGGGAATTGGGAAGATTTGAAAGGGAAGGAAAGAACACTGGAGTAGCAAGTTTGTAGTACAGTCCTGGGAAAGAGAAAGGAAGCAGAGGCAGGTGATGCAGGCCTTAGAATTGCACTTCCATGGGTCATATATGACCCACGTGGGTGCAGCCGAGTCTCAGTGCTCTGCTGTGTCTAAAGCATGCTGTGAGCTAACCCTATGCAGTCTGTTTAGGGGGCGCCTATCCTCTGAAAGATATCATCTCCTCACTTCTGTCCTTAAGCCTTTGCTTACACTGCCCCGCCACACCTGGACCACCCTTTACCCCAATCTTTGCTTCGTTATTCATCCTGTTCTTAGGTCTACCTTCATCTCTGCCAGGAATCCCCTTAACTGGGCCTTTGTCGGGTGTAAGTTTGAGGAAAGAGCTTGAGAAATAATAGGTCAAATAACGTTCCCCCCAATTTGTCCTTCTTAAACATCCAAGTGACTTGAGAGTGGCAGCCAACAGCATGAAGTCATAAAAGCACAATAAATGAATATTTGAATAAGCAACAAGACACTAAAGAAAATGTCTCTTGACATGATCAGCAACAGGGCAACATCAGTTTCTTAGTCTCTCATGGAGATTAATGGGAGAGAGAAGTAATTTCTTTTCTAGCAAACCAAGATGATGAATGGAAATTAGGTTTACTAATGTAAGCTGTATAGACTAAAAGTTGCAAGTACCTAAGGTCTATGTTCAGCTTACACATGGCCCTGAATCCAGTGCTTAGCTTAATGCTGAGCGCACAGTGGGAATTCAGTAAATATTTGTTGGATTAATAAATATTAACCCCACTTACATAACATTTTAGAAGGAAGTATGGAATACAAAAATGGCACGAAACAAAGGAGTGGCCACAAGGTGGGGAGTCAGATCAGGAAGGGTTTTATTCATGTGTCTACAGGATCTGAATCTCAAACAAAAAAAAAGGGGGGGGAGAGAAAGGAATAGATCTTTTCCAGGAATTCTAGGCAGGAGGGATCCACTTTACCAAAGTCACTGGATTGTGGAACTGCAAGTAATGTATTGAAATATGGGGCACAGTCAGGGGGTTAACGCAAGATGATGCTGATGAAGGTCACTGGCTGGGGGACCTCACGTGCCATACCAAGAATTTTGACTATGGAAAGCCTTTAAAGGACTGGGGGTGGGTGGGTGGGAGAGAGCCATCACATTCACCTTGCATTTTAGTAAGAAGCCTTAGGCTGCTGTGTTAAGGGTAGCCTGGATTGGTTCAAGCATGGAGGCAGAGAGTCATGAGATTTTATCTTGATCCTCAAGAGCACACTGGAGATGAAGGGAATGTTGAAAGTTGTTATGGAAGTGAAATCAATAGAATTTGGCCATGAAGTCAGTGTTTTGATGAGAGAAAGGTAAGAGTCTAAAATGACTCAACTGGTGCCACCAAAATAAGGAATGCAGGAAGAAGGGTTTCTTTTTTTTTTTTTTAAAGATTTTATTTATTTATTCATGAGAGACAGGGAGAGAGAGAGAGAGAAGCAGAGGGAGAAACAGACTCCCCACTGAGCAGGGAGCCCGATGCGGGACTCGATCCCAGGAGCCCGGGATCATGACCTGAGCCGAAGGCAGACGCTTAACCATCTGAGCCACCCAGGCGCCCGGAAGAAGTGTTTCTAAGACAAGATGATGGGACCAATTTTTTTTTATAGTTGATTGTAACATGCTGGTGGATTACCCAGATGAGTATACACAGTAATCAACTGGCTAATTTACTAAGTCTCTGGAGATCAGGAATGAAAATACAGATTTTTACTCAACAGCATTAAAGCTATGGAAGATTACCTGGAGGGAGGAGAGAAGTTAACTAAGGGCAGAGCATTAACATTGAAGCACAAATCAAGGCACGTTTGGATTCTTTATACTTTTGGTGGGGGGCTGAGGGGTGGGGCAGTGTACATCACTGATGTTGGTGGCATGAACTACACAGGCTATTTGAGAATAGGCTAAATATTTGTCCTTGTAAGTAATAAAATGCAATGGCAGTGGGAACAGTTGGATAACAGGGTTGGTAGAGATGGGAAATGGCGCCTCTTGTGTGATGTTCACAGGGGTATACATTGGTACATCCTTCCCATGGCAGAAACTGTTGGTGGTCCCCAATATTTATTTTCCCTTGTCCTCAGTAAAAGAATACCTGACTTTTAACTGAACATAAGGGCATCCCAGAAAGAGACTATGTTCCCAGTCTGCCCTGTAGCTAGATGTAGCCACATGACCAATAGATGTTACCAGAAGTGGTGAGTTTAAGCAGCCACCTCACACCATGCAGAAGAAGCCAAGTTCTGAAGATGATGGAGTACCAAAATGGAAGGTGCCTGGTCCCCTGGGTCATAAACTGCCTCATCTTCTATATAACCCTCTGTCTTGTGTAAGCCATCTTGTTGGGTCTTGAAGTCAACTGAACTTAATCCTTACCGATCTGCTTCCCAAAGGCAGTTTGGCAATATTTAGTCAAGTAGTGTGTGTATCCTTAACCCTGCCACTCCACCTCAGGGAATTTACCTTGAGGAGTTAATTACCCACGTTGGAAATGACACATAAACTGGATATTCATCACAGCATTGTTTATAATAACCAAAAAGTAAGATGGGGCATCTGCTGAAAGTCCTTCAGTAGAAAATTGGTTAAATAAATTATGTATACTTCTGTATAAGAGAACACCGTGAAGCCACTAGAGACAAAGCTAGATGAAGCTATATTTAGACATTGCATGAATAGATGTCTGTGACATAGAAGAAAAGAAGAGTTCACAAATGAGCATGTTTACTATTATCCCATTCATGTAAAACTGATACATACAGACACGCGCGCGCGCGCGCACACACACACACACACACACACACACACACACACACACACACACACACACACACACACAAATCTGTAAGTGTAGAGTCTGAGGAATGTTTGGAGAATGTAAAATACGCTTAATACCTGGAAATGGGATTTTAGATTTTGGTTTCTTTTTAACTTACCCACCGTGCTTTGTATTGTTATTTGAACTGTTTGCAATCAGCTTTATTGCTGTTATAAAAACTATCAGGGCTTTTTGATGTTTTAAAATGTTCTCTTTAAACAATTAATATCATTAAGAAAGTAATGTGGGGAGTTGTTGCCAGCAAACTGTTCAGGAAGAGGTGCGGCCATTGTTGCTAAAAGCCGAATAAATGAAAACACACTCCAGGAAAACTGACTCAGCTTTTGGTGGGTCGTCTATAGTAGGTGGAGACATCCTAATTGGCAGATTTTTAAGCTTTTTACTGAAAAATAATTGGAACTTAGTTGATTACCTCCTTAACGGAGAATATATTTCAATTCTTCCATTTTACTTTTTATAAATCTGAGGAGTTGGGACGGGGGAAGGAAATATATTTATGGTTTCAGCTTAAACTTCAGTCATTTAGGACTCCTCGTTTTTATTTTTTCTTTAGAAATATATCCACAGTAATTTTAGTACATCTAGGAAGATATTTCTTTATGCACACAGTATAAGAACGTGCAACGTCATGAAGTTTTGGATTTTAAAGATGGGCTCCTACCCCAGAGTAACTCTATAGTTTATCTCCCCACCCCAGTCTCAGGTTATTTATTATATTTTATGTTTTATGTCATTTTATTTTTTGGTATGAAAAGCTTATTTACAAAGAAATGCTATGTACTTATGCAATTCATAGTTAAATGCAAATAAAATAGTGGAGCTCCCTAAAGAGGTAAGGCTAATTTTAATGTATTTATTATAGACCTGTTCACAGTAGTACCTCCCGATTTTACAATTCTAAAACATATCACCTCTTTTTTTTGTTTGTGTTTTTGAGGGATTGCCTACCACTTTGGAAATAGGCTGCAGCCCAATCTGCAAAAGTTTTAGCCCTTTTGTGGAGTTTAATCTTCTTTTTATGGCCATTTGAGTGACACTGCAGGAGAATCCCTTCTTCATTTTCCTTATGTTCATTTCCCCAGCACTTGGCCTTACTTAGCATTTCAAAAAAGAAGAAAAGCAGCAGGCAGTCATTATTTGCCCCCCATCCCACTTCTCGTTAGCTCCCTCAGCTATAAAATCAGAAGATGTGGCTGAATTGCCGTCTTAATTTTTAAATTATTTAATATGCTTAAATATGATTAAAGTATTTAATTTTACTTAACAGAAAATAGTCTGCTCATTCACAGAAAAGTGCATTTCTGGTATTTTCATAACAATAAGAATGTCTCAGTTGCTAGATTTCCATTGCTTGGTATCCCTAGTTTATTCTTTTTGACTTTTAAATGAAATACCATAAATGTGTAATGAGTGTACATCCTAAGCTTTGTTTAAATAGAAGTAAATTACTGCAAAGTAAATCTAAATGTTTGTGAATATAAATCTATAAATAGAAATGTTACTTGAATTTTGTATCATCCAAAGTATAACTTTATGCAGTTTATATCCCACATACTGATGACTTCTAAAACCTAAAAAACTTGCTGTCATTTTCAACGTATCGTCTCCTGGAAAAATCTCTGACCTCTCTTGATTTGATTTCTGCCATTTTCTGGCTATGTGCTGTTGGATAAGTCAGTGTGTTCATTTATTCAATAATTCATTCAGCAAGCACTTATTGATATCAACTCTGTGTCTTTCACCACGGGTGCTCTGCAAGCTACAAAAAAGTCTCCGACTAAGACATGGAGATCGTCTTGGAGGGCAGTAATAGTCACAAAAGATAAACAGATAGTTACAGTTCGATGGGCCATATACAAAGCCAGTAGGTAACATGAAGCTTGGGTGGAATTGGGGCCATAGAAGATGAGGGGATTTTAGGCCATCCTGTGCAAAGACAGGGAGACATTACAAGGCAAGGAATCCTTAGAGAACTTAACCTTAGAAATCAGGGAGGATTCTGGAAAGAGGAGAAATGCTGCAGAATATAGTAAAATAAAGATGGGGAGTTGCCTTTTGATACAGAGCTGGGAAGATCCTGGTAACATTTGCAAGATGGATTCAGTGACATAATGGTGTGGATGAAAAAGGAGGAAATAAAGACAAGGCAAGTGGACATTTTTCCAAGAAACTTGTTTATAAAGGGAAGGATCAGAGAAGGCTCAAATTTAGGGAAAGCATGGCCAAAGGGATTGTTAGGAAGGAGAGATTTGAGCGTGTTTAAGGCTAAGAAGAAGGAGCCAGTGGAAAAGGAGAAGATGACAAAACAGGAGGAAGAGGAACGTGGTATATAATTTGAGTAAGATGAGCTTCCATGTTAGACAGACCTAAAGTAAATCTCGGTAGCTGTGTGAACTTGGCCCTCTGAAACTCACTTTCCTCTACTGTAAAATGACAACCTGATACATGCCTGAAGTTTCTTCATTCATTCATATAATTCACTAGGATGGCAGATGGTGGACACGCAGAGAAGACACTTGTCCTCTCTTTCTAGGATGTTACAGACTGGTGGATGTAGTTGTGAAGAATAGAAATAAATTCAAGAGATATTTAGGAGGCTAAAAAATTGTTTTGAAGACACAGTTACTATTTGGATCTGGGGTGAGAGAGAAGGTTATACAGTAGACAGGGGGGTGGGGCATGTTGTCCTGTTTGGCTCGGTCCTACAGAAGTCCTCCTATTCCATGGTTGAGGAGTCTCTCCCGCTCTCAGCAGATGTTCGTGAGAACACATGTAGCCCCAGTTGCCACTGACAGCCAAGTCCATGACCATACGGGAACCAGACTTTAGCTGCAGTCAGTACTGCCTGAGCTCCAGAAAGCAGAACAAGGGAAATACCTAGGTCCCTGATGACATAATTGAACCACTGATCACATTGTGCCTGAGCCTTCCCTCTCTCTAGACTCCCATTTCAGCCTTCTAGTCAGGGTTTCCGGTTAAATGTGGCCAAAAGTACCCTAACAGTTAGAGGTTGATAGGAGAATAAAGTGAAATATGTACAACATCCAGTGTTTGAATAGGGTAAACTCAATTTCTGCTAATTATTACTATTAATTAATACTATTATTGATACCCAGGTTCTTTGGCAAATGGTAGTACCCATGAGTTGGCAAACTGTATATAGGGCCAGATAGGAAATATTTAGCGGGCCACATTGGCCCGCATTGTGGGCCACATACGGTCTGTACTGTATATTCTTTTTTGTGTTTTGTTTTTTCTTTTTTAAAAATGCAGGACCCATTCTTGCCTAAGCTGTGGGCATAGCTGGCCTATTGGCTGGAGTTTGCCGACCCCTCGTAATGCCATTCACTGACACAAGAACCCAGGAGGAGGAGGCTTGGAGAAGATAATTGAATTCTGTTTTAAATATATAAAGGCAGCATATCCAGGTAGAGATGCTAATGAAGCCAAGAGATCGGGGCTGGCAATATAAATGGCGAATCATTAACACACAGATGGTAGAAAGCCAAGGAAGTCAGGGATGGATTAGATCACCCAGAAAGACTATGTAGTCTACGAGTAAGATAAGGAAAAAGCTAAGGAAGAGCCTACAAAAAGTCCTTTCGTCCAGGATTGGAGTGAGGGTCACAGTCCCACACAGGTTAACCAAGAACTCGACAAGAAGGAAACCAGACTCAGTGCAGTGGGTTATGTGCTGTGATGGACTTATGCAAAGGATCCGTAAGTGCACACAGACAGGCATCTAACCAGCATGAGCTTGAAAGGGGAACTCAAAATGTCATGCCTGTTAAAACAGTCTTGTGAGATGCCCGGGAATTAGCCATGTATCCCAGGCAGAAGGAACAGCCTATGCCAAAGCACAGAGGAGAGGGAGACAAATACAAGTGCTGGTATGTAGGTAGGGGCACTAGGGGGGCTCAGCTGATTAAGCATCGGCCTTCAGCTCAGGTCATGAGCCTAGGGTCCTGGGATGGAGTCCCGCATCAGGCTCCTTGCTCAGCAGGGAGCCTGCTTCTCCTTCTATCTGCCGCCCCTCCTGCTTGTGCGCTCTCTCTGACAGATAAATAAATAAAATCTTAAAAAAAAAAAAAAAGTGCTGGTATGTAGGTAGACCAAAATGTAACATCAGACATAGGCTGGAGAGATAAGGGCCAGATCTGGAATGTTTTATATGCGATGCTAACACTTTGAAAGGGATGGGGATCTCTGAAAGAGTTTCGGGCAGAGGATTGAAACAATCATGGTGATGTCTTAGAAGCCTAGAAGCGGCATCCTAGCCGCAGATGTGTGAAGGTTGACTTCCAGGAGGGTAGCATGGGGAAGAGGGAAGAAACAGAAAACCTCTGTACCTGATCAAGGGGAAAACATTTAAGGTGCTTAATCAGTAATGTGCTGGGAGATGCTTTACAACTGACTCTCTAGGGGCGGAAAAAACCTGCTTTGTGGCAATTGCCAATTTTTGCATATAAATATTTCTATCGTGCCCAAACTAAGGCAAGTAGTAGCAATACAGAGAAAGAGTGGATTAAGAGAAAGATTTAGGAGTTGAATTGAGACTTGATAACCAGTTGAATGGAGGGTGAAGAAGTACAGGCTCTTTTAGATTTCCATTTTATGAGATGGTGACTGGTATGTCACTGAAATGGGGACAGTAAAGAAATAAGTCTATATGGTCCCTCTCCCCCTGCTAGAATGTTCCATGGATGCAGAGACTTTTCATCATTTCCATACACTGCTGTATCCCTAGCACCCAGAACGGTGCATGGCACATGGTTGACACTCAATAAATATTTGTTGAATGAATGAGTGAGTGTTTCCCCATTAAACCATTAGAGATCACTGCTGGTTTAAGCCGTGTCCCCAGAGCAGTGCAGAGCCCTTTTACAGTGGCCTGAAAAGTGATGGGATGAGGAATTGGAGACAATGCCTAGACTACACTTGGAAAAGGCTCCTCAGAAGAACAGGAGATACGTGGCCAACTGGAGGAAATTGTCCTTTGTCTCGGGAAGAAAGAATCTTAGCATGTAGTTTGAGGACTGGCCCCAGGGGAGTGGGTGAGAGCTGTGGGACCAAGACCTTGCATTAAAATCACGGCCCAAATAAAAAATCAAGAGCTGAGTCTGTAGGAGAGGGAAGGTGGGGGAGGAGGTGTGGAGTGTTAAATGTAAAAAATTCTACCGAGTCAATTTTTTAAAGATCCAATAGACTTTATTAATCAGTTCATGCATCAGGCCGCATCCCATCTAGCAAATAGGAGATCCAAGGAGCTATACAAAATGGAAGGATTCTACAGGCAGAAAAGGGATGAGACAATAAAATGCCTGACTGGTTAGGACCCTATATGTGGGGGAGGATGAAACTGCCATTGAGTTGAGTAGTAAGCTCTGGTTTGGGGACGTGACCTGGCTTAAGTGACGCCATTTTGGACTTGTGGTTTTCTTTTTCACAGGAGATAAGGTGGGTTCTGCCCAAGGTCAGAAGTCAGGGGCTGGAAGCAGAAAAATCTAGATTGTGTAGCTTGTCAGATGCTTACAAATGGTTTTTGCTGATTCCAATGTAGCTTAAACAGAAAGAACCATGGGATGCTTGGCCAGCTGTTAAACTTAAACCCAAAAATGGAACCTCATCTATATTGACAAGAAAACTTCCCAAGTTTAGCACTATGGCCATTAATGTAACTTGGGAAAGAACTTATTTTGGGGGGTGGAGGGAAAACTTTTTGAATCAAGTATGTTTCGTTTAAACTTTCTCAAGAAAATGTTTTTCTGCCCAAGAGAACACTTCACCATAAATCATTTTAATTACTGTACCTAATATAAATACTTTTAGTCATTATTTTTTTAATTTTTTTAAATTTTTTAAATGTTTTACTTATTTATTCATGAGAGTCAGAGAGAGAGAGAGAGAGGCAGAGGGAGAAGCAGGTTCCCCACCTAGAAGGGAGCCTGATGCAGGACTTGATCCCAGGACTCTCGGATCATGACCTGAGCCAAAGGCAGATGCTTAACCATTTGAGCCACCCAAGTGCCAGCATTACTTTATTTTAAATTGTGCATTTGGAAGGTTACACTATCACAGCAGACTATAGGCCACACAAAACCTTAAATTTGATTGAGGGTGTCTTGAATTTTCTTATCTTGTTTTCCCTTCAAGATCTGCTTTCCTCCCTCAAATCAGCTTCATGCATTGCCTTCAGGGAGTTTCCCAAGATCAGGCTTTGAGATGCAAGGCCCTAGGATTTTAAATTTCAAAAGCCCAAACTAGGTGGGGGGGATGGGTGCCTAAAGGTTTTGGAACAGACAACAGTTAGAATGTAAGTGCTCCTCTCCCGAATCTCCAACTGAGAAAACCTTCCAGATTGCAGAGGGAAGCAGGATTCAGAGAGGAGGGAAAGAGGAGTTAGATGCTGCTGGTTCACCTGAAGAGCCCTTGGCGATTTCCTTCCAAGCTGGGTTGGGGGTGAAGGTCAAAAACCCAGGGACTCCCCAGGTAGACTGAAGTTCCAGGAGCTGAGCAGACCTTTGCCCTCCCCCTCCGCACCAGGTGAGGAATAGGAGAGGCAGGTGAATGGGAGAGCCTGCTGAGAGGTCTCAAGTGCCTCCCACCCCCGGCAGGTGGCCAGAGAAGGTGCTGTCCGGACTGGCTGACAGCCTCCCAGCCACCTTGGTCATAGGGCACCTCCTTCTGCAGGCCACCATTGGGGGGGAAATGTTGCCACAAGGGGACCAGGAGGAGACTGCTACAGCCCTTACCAGTTTCCTGCGCCACGAGAAACCAAGAACAGGTGGGATGAAGGCCATCTCACCTGTTGCTGGCTTGAAGATAGTGAATGGCACAGAGGCCTCACCGCTCCCCTGGAACTTGGACTCAGCCCCAGTAGAGAGGAGGGAGGTGCCAAAGGGACCGAGATTAGGTTTAGGAAACATGTTCCCTTGGGGTCGGGATGGAAAGAGATGCTCTTCCCTGTTTACCCTGCTCATTTTACCATGTGCATTTATTACCTATTCAAAAATAAAATATTCACATATAGAAAAAATTTTATTTCTTGCACGTGTGTTAAGCAAGTGAGTGTCCTATTTACTATGTTGTTATAACAATATAGATTCTAAGCAATTAAAGCCAGATAGTCGTTTTACAAGCCAACATAAATAATTGTTTTATATTACTTTGTATTCATGTTCTGGCTGTACAGATAGGATCTTCTTAAACAAGATTTATTCATTTTTTTACACTACCCTCTTTCCATACACAAACAGTTGGCTGGCTCACTGCTTTGCAAGTAGTAGGGACACAGAAAATATTTATCTGATTGATAAATATATTGATAAAGTAAATGGATATGTGACCATCACTACAGACCCTTTGAAGATTTGATTCAAATCATTTTGGAAGTTGACCATATATCGAGGGCTAATTGTTTTCCGGAGAGAATAGAGAACATTTCTCTATCTAGCAAGTCGTTTGAATAGCAGACAAATAAGACCTTTTATGGACTGTGATGACACAAAGAGAGTGACTCAAACTAAGTCTGAAGAATGAGTTTTTTTCAGGAGGACAAGGCAGGGGAGGACACTGTAGGCATTGGGCATGCGTGTGCAAATGCATGGCGGTATAATCCAAACATGGCACACACAACTCGCTGGGGTGATGATGAGAAATGATACTGGACAGGGAGATAGGATGCTGATCATCCAGAGGCCAATTTTTCATTGCGTTTGCTAGCATCTTAGGCATGGAAGATGCATTGGGCTCCAGACAAGATCTCCCAAGGGGCTGGCTCTTACAGAGCATACAGACATGAAAACAAATGCATGAGTGAATATCAAAGCACTTGAAGAAAGTGTTCGAGATTGCTTTTTTGCTCTTATTCTCCCTTTCAGTCTGCAGTTTAGCAGGAAAACCTGTTAGATGTAATCCTGGGGTTATGAGATATGATACAGGTACCATTTGTCTCCGGTGAGCAACTCAGCTTTAGGGTCAGTTGCTAGAAAGGGATTTTGCTTACCACCTACATGTTTGGAAAGGTTACATGGGGCATGTTGGGTGAGAAGCAAAGCAGTTTACTGGCTCCTCTCACCATCTGGCTTCGGAAGGGCTCAAATGACACCTGCTCCAAAACCCTATTTAATATGGAACCCCCAGCCCAGGGTCAGCACTCCCTGTCTGGCTTTCCTAGTTTGTTTTTCTTCGCAGCGTTTAAAAAAAAAAGATTTTAGTTATTTATTAGAGGGAGTGCATGCACAAGAGAGGGAGAGAGAGCAGGGGGAAAGGGAGACACAGACTCCCTGCTGAGCAGGGAGCCTGATGCGGGGCTAGATCCCAGGACCGTGGGATCATGACCTGAGCTGAAGGCAGACGCTTAACCCACTGAGCCACCCAGGCGCCTCTCTTCACAGCATTTATCTCACATTCTAACACACTATGAAATATATTTACTTGTTTTGTGGACTGTCCATCTCCCCCCACACACACCCCCATGTAATGCAAGCTCCATGGGCACAGGGCTTTGTCACTTTTGCTAGAACAATGCGATACCCGACGTACTTGTGGAATGGGGAGCGAGTGCATGAGATGCTGTGACTTCTCAGCGCGTCAGTCACACTCCCACCAAAATTAGGTGAGAAACCCATCCAATGTCAAGTCTTCATGATTTAAAGATTAACACCATTAGGTTTGTAAACACCACGGCTTCCCTGCGTATTGTGGACATGGAGAAGTTAAGGCCTTTCGTCATTCCAGTGAGGCAACATGTTGAACAGATGTAGAAGCGTTGGGGTCAGATAGACCTGGATTCAAAACCCACTGAGCACTGAAGGAGTTCGGGCCAGTTCTTCATCCGTAAAATGTACAATGAGGCTCACCTCCCAGGGTTGTTGTAAAGATTAAATGGGAAAAAAGTCCAAAGCACACTGCCTGCCCATGGCACGTGGTAGGCACTTGAAAACATCTGTTACTATCTTATCACTTTGGGAGCCGTATTAGTCTGCTAGGGCTGCCATAACAAAATACCACAGACTGGGGGGCTTAAAAAAACCCAGAAATTTATTTTCCCATAGTTTTGAAGGCTAGAAGTCCAAGATCAAGGTGTTGGCAGCACTACACCTTGTGAGGCCTCTCTCCTGGCCTTTCAGGTGGCCACCTTCTCACGGGGGCTTCACGAGGTCTTTCCTCTGAAAATGTGCATCCCCTTTGTCTCTTACTCTTCTTATTAAGGACTGGATTAGGACCCACCTTTATGACCTCATTTACCTGTTCAAAGACCCTGTCCCCAGGTGAGGGCTTTAGCATAGGAACTTTGGAGGGACACAGTTCAGTCCGTAACAGAAGGTGAGGAAGGTTTTGACAAAGTAACTCCAATTTTGATATATTGGATAATTAAATTATCTTTAATTCCCAGTAACAAAGGGACTTTGGTGGCTGTGTTTTGACTAGCAGATAGGCACTGAGAAGGAAAGAGATCCAAGTATTCAGTAGCAGGTGTTCATTTTACAAACAAGAAAAAGGAAACCATCGGGAAGAGGGAAACATTACGTGTGCAGAGAGCCCGAAAGGCTCCTTCCTGAGTGGTGGGACTCTACCTGAGGATGCATTTGAAGGAGCAGTGATACAGAATGGGTAAGTCACCAGAGGGTTTAGGGCTAGCAACAGCTGTTGAGAGAAAGCTGAGAGAGAGAGAGAGAAGGCAACCATATTTCTGATAGCAAATGTTTGCTATCGAGAGACACTGTCCATTTCTCCACCAGTTAGGTCTACACAGAGCTACTTCTAACTAGACCCCCGAGAAAGTTGGGGAAAATTAAAAAAAATAAATTTTCTGGGCGCCTGGGTGGCTCAGTTGGTTAAGTGGCTGCCTTCGGCTCAGGTCATGATCCTGGAGTCCCAGGATCGAGTCCCGCATCGGGCTCCCTGCTCAGCAGGGAGTCTGCTTCTCCCTCGGACCCTCCCCCTCTCATGTGCTCTCTCTCTCTCTCTCACTCTCTCTCAAATAAATAAATAAAATCTTTAAAAAAATTTAAAAAATTAAAAATTAAAAATAAATTTTCTACCAGCAAGTTACTCTTGTTACCAGAAGCAAAAGCAAAGACACCTTCGAGCTGTAAATAGTAATTTTATCAAGAAGGCAGGTTGCAAGCTTTAGGCACATACACCCGGAGATGGGGTCTGTGAAGTGGGGCCATAGACACCTGGGCCTTCTACCTGCTTGGTCACTTTTCCTGCCCTTATCTGGGAAGGTTTTGGAGAAAAGATTCCAGATTGTATTATTTTTTTCTGGGCATTGTTCCAGAAGATACTGTTGTACTAATACAAAAAAATAATAATTTAAAAAAGCAATTGCATCTGTGTTTAGAGGGTTTTGTTTTTTGTTTTGGTTTGAGTGTATTGTTTATTGAGTACTTTGAATTTATTTATTTATTTTTTAAAGATTTTATTATTTGTCAGAGAGAAGGAGAGAAAGAGCACAAGCAGGGGGAGTAGCAGAGGGAGAGGGAGAAGCAGACTTCCTGCTGAACAGGGAGCCCGATGAGGGACTCAATCCCAGGACCCTGGGATCATGACCTGAGCCAAAGGAAGATGCTTCACCGACTGAGCCACCCAGGCATCCTGAGTACTTTGAATTTCTTTTGAGATTTTCTGCATACCCATCTGGCAGACACAGTGTTTTAGGGTCAGGCCTCTGCAGCGTGTGTGTTAGAACTGACTGGTGTAGCCCTGACTCACACTGTCTCTGCACTTGGGAAGGAGCCTGCCGTCTCCAGCCTCAGGAAATTGTGGCTTTCATCAGGTTCTCCATCTAGAGCTGTAAGAGTGGATCTGTGCTTCTTTTAAACCTAGGGAACTGCATCTATATTTGTGACCTCTTATGTAAACAAATTCCAGTAATAATTTGATGGGATAGGAAAATAAAAACCTATCTGGTGCTCTGCTAAGCTCATTTATATGAATCATTTCATTTTTATCCTCCCTGAAGATGTGACTGATACGAGCGAGTAGGCAGAGATTATGAGACGGGCCCAAGGTCACCCTGATACTAAGTCCTAGCACTGGAATGTCCCTCTGGGTCCAAAACAACTGCTTGGACACCCTTGACATTGTGCCTTCACATCGTAGGAACACAGTCAGTGACATCCCACCCAATTTGGCGTGACATATGTTTAATCCTCTTATTGCTTATATGACTTTTTTCTCCCGAATCATAAGGACTCATGTGGGATTTTGCCCGTTTTCTTTTCTTTTTTTTAACAATTTATTATTTTTTTCTTTCTGGGGGTTGGGAGGGGCAGAGGGAAAGGGAGACAGAATCTTAAGCATGCTCCAGGGCCAGCATGGAGCCCGGCAAAGGGCTCAGTCCCACGACCCTGAGATTATAACCTGAGCCAAAATTAAGAGTAGAATGCTGAACCAATTGAGGCAGCCTGGCATCCTGTCCGTTTTCTTTTGCAAAAATATATTTTTTTAAGATTTTATTTATTTATTTGACAGAAAGAGACACACACACAGAGAATACAAGTAGGCAGAGCAGTGGTCAGAGGGAGAGGGAGAAGCAGGCTCCCCACTGAGCAGGGAGCCTGATGCAGGACTCGATCCCAGGACCCTGGGATCATCACCGGAGCCAAAGGCAGACGCTTAACCGACTGAGCCACCCAGGTGCCCCTCTTTTGCAAAGATTCTTATCATTAGTATGTGTGGTTTTCTTACATATCCTCCTTTGTGAAAAATCTTGTGCAAGTTTTGCTTTCAGAAAATCTTCATAATGTGATATTTTGTCTGGTGTATAAACACCCAGGTCTTTATGCAACGGTGAGGAGAAAATTACAGTCATTGTGAATTGTGTAGGGCCTCCAATTTGCTCTATTATAGTAGAATGTTTTTCTATAAAGAATACTGCTTAAAGTTGCACTTCTGGATCTCAAAATGAGTTGTGGAAGCAAAACCAAAAGCTACAACCTCTGTCGTGAATTACCTAGTTAAAATAACAGCTTCTAATCAGTCAGAATCTGGAGTTCTGATTCCGAGATTTCAGCGAGAGAATAAGATGATATTAAAAGCATGTATAATTAAAAAACAAACTCTTGAACTCAGAGAACATACGGTGGTGGCCAGAGGGGAGGAAGGCGGAGTGGTGAGTGAAACAGGTGAAGGGGATTAAGAGGTACAAACTTCCAGTTAAAATAAATGAATCACGGGGGTGCCTTTGTGGCTCAGTCATTAAGCATCTGCCTTCGGCTCAGGTCATGATCCCAGGGTCCTGGGATTGAGCCCCGCATCGGGCTCCCTGCTCAGCAGGTAGCCTGCTTCTCCCTCTCCCACTCTCCCTGCTTGTGTTCCCTCTCTCGCTGTCTCTGTCAAAGAAATAAAGTCTTAAAAAATAAAATAAAATAAATGAATCACAGAGATGAAAAAGTACAGCATAGGGTATATAGTCAATTAATATTGCAATAACGTTATATGGTGACAGATGGTAACTATATTTGGTGAGCATTGCATAACATTTAAAATTGCACTATGTTGTGCTCCTGAAACTAATAAAATACTATATGTCATCTACACTTCAAAAATAAATATAAAAAAGCATGCATAATCATGCTCAGTGTGATACTATCCCTGGTTCCTGTACCATTTTCTAAAATGAAAATGCTATTTTTTATTATTCTTAAAGTAATACATCTTACATTATTACTTTTTGCATTTATTATATTAGTTTATCTAGATTTTATTTTATTTTTTTTAAAGGAATGAAATCTTTTTTTTTTTAGATTTTACTTATTTATTTGAGAGAGAGAGAATGAGAGATTGAGAGCACGAGAGGGAAGAGGGTTAGAGGGAGAAGCAGACTCCCTGCTGAGCAGGGAGCCCAAGGTGGGACTCGATCCCGGGACTCCAGGATCATGACCTGAGCCGAAGGCAGTCGCCCAACCAACTGAGCCACCCAGATGCCCTAGATTTTATTTTTGAATGTAGTTGGAGGTAGGGGTTTAAATTTATTTCTTTTAGATGGATGGCTTATCATGTCCACACTTTTTTTTTTAGAGAGGGCATGCATGCTGGGGAGGGAGGGTGGAGGGGCAGAGGAGAGGCAGAGAAAATCTCTTTTTTTAAATTTTTTATTGTTATGTTAATTACCATACACTACATCATTAGTTCTTGATGTAGTGCTCCATGATTCATTGTTTGTGCATAACACCCAGTGCTCCATGCAGAATGTGCCCTCTTTAATACCCATCACCAGGCTAACCGAGGCAGAGAAAATCTTAAGCAAGCTCCACGCCCAGCACAGAGTCGTATACAGCTAGATTTCAACCCTCCTAACTCTGAGATCATGACCTGAGCCTAAATCAAGAGGCGGATGCTTAACCAACTGGACCACCCAGGCGCCCCATGTCAACATTATTTATTAAATAAATCATTCTGGGGTGCCTGGGTGGCTCAGTTGGGTAAGCGTCTGCCTTCAGCTCAGGTCATGATCCCAGGGTCCTGGGATCGAGCCTCCGCATCATGCTCCCTGATCAGTGGGGAGCCTGCTTCTTCCTCTCCCTCGGCTGCTCCCCCTGCTTGTGCTTGCTCTCTCTCTCTCAAATAAATAAATAAAATCCTTTAATCAATCAATCAATCATGCATCTCTTACTCTCTGTAATTTTATTAGATCATGCTTGATTTCCCTCCATAGCTTTTGTACCACATTGAGAGTACCTGTTTACCCACATTCTTGGTAACAGAGGGCATTTTCAGTCTTTTGGATGTTGCCAGTCTGGATAGATGAGAAATGAAATCACATTGAGATGTGATTTTAATATGCTTTTCTATTATTATGAGTGAAACGGAGCATCTTTTCATATGTTTCTGAGCTGTGTAAATATTTTTTCCTGTGACCTTTGTTTTCATGTCTTTTGCTCGTTTTAAAAATTAATTTGTTGGCCTTTTCTCTATTTCTACAAACTCTTTAGGGAGATTGGCCTGTTGTCATGATCTTAATTGCAGATGTTCTTTCCAGAGTATCATTTTTCTTTTGACTTTGTCTGATATGTTTTTTCAAAAAACCAGGCTTATTATGGGGTGCCTGGTTGGCTCAATCGGAAGAACATTGACTCTTGATCTTGGGGTTGGGAGTTCGAGCCTCATGTTGGGTGTAGAGATTACTAAAAAAATAAATGAACTTTAAGAAAATCAGGATTCTCAAGGTATGCTTTCAGTATAGTAAAAATCACCCTTTTCAGGTGATTTTTGACAAATGAAATACCAGCACCATAGTAAAGAGAGAGACCATTTCTATCGACCCAAGATTTCCCTCATGTCCCTTTGTGGTCATTCCCCTCTCCCACCCCCATCCCTTTGGTACCACTCACCTGATTTCTGTTTTGCCTTTTCCAACGAATCCTAAATGGGATCATACAGTCTGTAAGCCTTTTATATCCAGCTTCTTCCACTTAGCATAATTCTTTTGAGATTCAACCATGTGATTGCATGTATCAGCAGGTCCTTTTATTGCTGAGTAATATTTTGTCATATGGATCTATTTATCCATTTGCCAGTTGATGGATATTTTGGTTGTTTTCAACCCAGAGGTGTTACAAATAAAGTTGCTTTAAACCTTATCATGTTTCCAAGTTTTTTATGTTTATATAGTCGAATTTATCAATCCTCTCTTCTATGGCTTTTAGATTTTGAGACATAGAAAGATAATAAAGGAATTCACCATTTTTTCCTTTTAGCTCCTGTATGGTCTCATTTTTTGCATGCAGATCTTTGATCTGTTTGGAGTTTATCTTGGTGTTAGGCATAAATCAATTTTTTTTTTTTTCCAAATGGCTAAGTTGTCCCCAAATACCTAAATCAAACTTTTTAATCTGATGTAGGAAACTATTTTACAATTATTTGTAATTATTTATAATTTATAATTTAATACAAATACTTTGATTTATTACAGTTATTTGTGTTTTTCATTGCTATTCAATTAAAGTTAAAAATTAAAAACCTAGGGGTGCCTGGGTGGCTCAGTTGGTTAAGCGACTGCCTTCGGCTCAGGTCATGATCCTGGAGTCCTGGGATCGAGCCCCGCATCTGACTCCTTGCTCAGCGGGGAGCCTGCTTCTCCCTCTGACCCTCCCCCACTCGTGTGCACGCTCTCTCTCTCATTCTATCTCTCAAATAAATAAATAAAATCTTAAATTTAAAGTTTATTTATTTATAATCCCTATACCTGACATGGTGCTTGAACTCAGAATCCTGAGATCAAGAGTCCCAAGCTCCACTGTTCTACTGACTGAGCCAGCCAGGTGCCCCTAAAACCTATTTTTCTTTAAACATTCAAATACAAACCTAGTAAATTCAATTGTAAATCAAGTAATTTTGAATGACAATTCAAAACACTCAGTTTCATTATCCTTTTTTGAACGTTTAATGAACTTACTACAGTTAGCAAATTATAATCCTTTAAACTTTAAAGCACCGTTTACAAACTTAATTAGATTATCTTAGAAATTATTAATTAAAGCTATGGAACTTATAAATTTAACAAATTAAATTCTCTTAAATGTAAGTACTATTTACAAACTTAATTAAATCGTCTTAAACGCTTCAATCTATACCACAAAGTTAATGTATTTGATTTTCTCAAGCATTTCTAAAATCTAAAGAGACATAATCACAAATCTAACAAAATCTAGCCAAGTGTGTGCAAAGCATTAATGAAACAAATGTAAAAATGTAGATCAAATTCTTTTAAATATCTTAAAATCATTATAAGTGTAACAGATACTCCTAAGTTTAAATATTGACTACCAACTCAATCATTTACATTATCCTATGTATTTATATTAAATTGAGAAATACAGTATCTCAGATTCTCTATGGTGACATTTTAAACATCTTAAGAATACACAAAGTACAGCTTCTAGTTAAAGAACTGTTATATACCTTTCCTCCCTCTGGCAACACCACTAAAATGACAATTACAGGGTTTTTTAAAGCATAACCCACAAAGACAAAGAGAATAGGAAAGGCAACAATTTTGTGAGCTAGAAGGCAGATGACCTACTGGTAGCTGATTCAACAGCCCCAGAAAAGCTGAAATCTAAGCCAGTGGTGGCCAAGTCAAGAAGCAATCAGATTTGTGCCCCAGAAACTCAGAGCAGGGAGGCTCAGGAATGGGTAGAAATGGGTTCTTTTGAAAACAAGGGTAAAGAAGGACCTGAAAACAATAGGAATGATTAAAATTCTGTTTGGGATGTGGTTAGAACCACCTTCCTCACCTCCTCCCCTCCTCTGCACAACCAGCAACCGTTTTGCTTCACCCTCCAGAAGACTGGAAGTTTGGTCTCTGGAGGGTTAAGGAGGGATACTGTAGCCTCAAGACCCCAGGTCACTGGGACAGAGGAACTCAGTGTTGAATATGGCAAGAGATGAAAGGAAAATCCACATACTGATTTAGGAGACTCACTCTGACTTTCCCAAGGCTCACAGGATGCTGTAGGCAGCCAGCCTCATGCCCTCTAGGCAGAAAGCTGGAAGATTCTTCTCTAGAGAATCAGACCAAGCCAAGTGAAAAGATCAGAAGATATTCATACTCTGGATCCTCCAACCAAAGAGCCCCAGCAGATCACCCTATAATGAGGTCCTCCTCTGGACAAGCCCTGCTCAAATGCCAGAACTTACAATCAACAGCTTCCTAGCACCCCACTCCTGAATACACATGGACAGCTAAGAGTTATCAGGCTTCTGAGGAAAGGCAAAACAAATCATCAGTGCCACCATCACCAATAAAATCCAGGAAATATGATTTTGGAGAAAATAAAGACAATGCACACAGAACAAAATACTCATCAGTAATAGCCTCAGCAGCATAAGAAGAGGTATTGTAGCCATGAAACAAGAACAGCACATCATTTAAAAAAGTCAGAAAATTAACAAAAGCTTTTAGAAAATAAAAAACATGATAGGAAAAATGAAAAACTCAACAGAAGGGTCGGAAGATAAAATTGAAGAACTCTCCTAGAAAAAAAAAGAACCAAAGGCAAGAGATGGAAAATAGGGAAAAAAATAAAAGAATTAGAACAGGACATCCAATAGCTGGGAAAAAAAGGGGGGGGGGGATTCCAGAAAAAAAAATTATACGAGAAAATGTCTTAGACGTGAAGTATCCCTAAATTAAAACCTCTTACCAAGTGCCCTATATAATGAATGGTGGAAGATTCATATCAGGTCCACTGAGGAGACAGAAACCATACTGCTATTTTACCAGGGACAGTTTATTATAAAGAATTGTTAACGAATAGAAGATGGTTAACAACTTAAAAGGAGTCAAAGAGGGCAAAAACCAGTACACAAACGTTTATGGAAACTTTATTCATAATAGCCAGAAACTGAAAACAACTCAGAAGCCCAGGCATCAAAGCAGCAGCTTGGAAGAAAATCCAGAAGCTATGAGAGAGCGGGGTGAATCTGAGATGTTTACCTCATTCCCAAAGTAGAAATCAAAAGGAGGCTAGCTCTGCATAACCCCAAAGCCAGCTTAAGAGTTCAATATTTTAGGGGCACCTGGGTGGCTCAGTCTGTTAAGCGTCTGCCTTCAGCTCAGGTCATGATCTCAGGGTCCTGGGATTGAGCCCTGTGTCCCCCGATTGTGTTCTGTAGCTCGTGGTCTCTCTCTCTCTCTCTCTCTCAAATAAATAAATAAAATCTTAAAAAAAAAGAGGTCAGTACTTTATTGTGGTTATCATCATGTTATTGGTGTCACAGAGGACAATATTCTGAGTAAAATGATGAAGACTCTCATCCACAATGTGATCCAGAAGACTCAGACTCTGAATCTGGGGAAGTTTCAGGAATACCTTCATCTATTTATTCCACTTATATTTTCCTTTTTTAGATATACACAAGGACAGTATAAATTTATTATATCACAATTAACAAAATACATATATTGTGTCAATATAATTTATAAAATTAATGAAGTAATACAAATACTAAAAATAACAATAAAATACATGTCTAGTGACAAATAAAATAGCCTTTCAATAAATATAAAATAAGTGATTAAAAAAACATGCTGGGGCATCTGGGTGGCTCAGTCTGTTAAGCATCTACTTTCGGCTCAGGTCATATCCCCAGGGTCCTGCGATGGAAACCTCATCGTGCTCCCTGCTCAGCGGGGAGCATACTTCTCCCTTTCCCTCTGCTGCTCCCCATGCTTGTGCTCCCCCTCTCTCTCTGTCAAATAACTAAATAAAATCTTTAAAAAAAATGTGCATCAGTTTTTTTGCCAGTGTTATTTCTTTCTACATGGCACATAAAATAATGCTGTGACATGACATACAATGGATAGTGTATTAGATCTGATGAAATATGATATTATTTCACATGAACACATCCAAAGAAAAAGAGGTTCCCAGCACAGTGACGTGCTCAAGCTCCTCTTCTCCACAACTTACTGCTTCTGTCTCCTCCAGGTGACTGCTGTCATCTCAACCTGGCTCCCCTCATAGTCACAAAGTGGCTGCAGCAACTCCATTAATCACATCAAAGCACAATGGTTGGTGCCCAAAAAGAGGCTCTGTTTCTTCTTGTAAGTAATAAATCTTCCCAAAGCTTCTGCAGCCTTTTCCTGGTGTCTCATTGGCCAAAATTTTATCACATGCCCATGCCCACACCAATCACTGGCCAAGGGGAAAAACTACCAAGAATGACTTAGACCCATCATGTCCTGCCTCCTAGGACTAGAGATGAGGCCTGAACTCTGTGCATAAGCTATGCAGAAGAGAGAGACTGCTGGACAAATTGGGCTCTACTAGGAAAGGCTGGTGGGTGGCAACCAGCAATGTCTGCTATCAATTCCTAATCATATCCATTGTGTTTGAAATTTACTAATTTGACTCTCCAAGGGCAACTGCATTTCTGAATTCTTGAAGAAATATTTCAATGCAGTCAGCTCTTCCTTACTATAAATTTCAGTTTATTCCATTCCCATCTTAGCCTCAGACTCATCTTGTCCATTATTAATAATGTTGCTTTTGGGGCGCCTGGGTGGCTCAGACAGTTAAGCATCTGACTCTCGATTTCACCTCAGGGTTGTGACATCAAGCTTCACGTTGGGCTCTGTGCTGGGCATGGAGCCTGCTTAAGATTTTCTCTCTCCCTCTCCCTCTGCCCCTTCCTCCCTCTCTCTCTAAATACTACTACTACTAATATTGATAATAATGTTGCTTTTATTCCTAATGTATAAAAATTACTACCATTCCAGAGTGAAATTTTGGATATTTGAAAATCTAAGTTTTGCTGTATTTAGACAACTTGAACCGAACACAGACACACAGAGGGGAGCACATATTTGATGTTGTAAATTTGCACTGAAACCATAATTGTTGTCTCGTTTAAATGAGGTGAAATAAAATCAATTCTCTTCATAATTCACTTAAAAAATAATATCTTTCTGCCTTTCAGGAAACCGGTGCTTTGTGAGCTTTTGAGTAATATCAAAAGGTAAAGTTACATGTAGGGTTTACCTTGCAGTCCTCACTTCTCCATTTCTCAGTGTGCTGTTCAGATAACAAAATCCTTCTTCCCCTAATAAAAGATCTGATTCCACAAACTCTCCATGACATAGTATCTCAACCCCCACTCTGTGTAATCCCCTAATTATATATGATTTCCAAAGCAAGGAGCAATTTGATCTGATAGAATAACAGTAGTCTGCAGGAGAAAGCGAAAACAGCCGTGTGCTAACTTACAAACCTATTTCCTAGACAGACGCTTAGAAAGATTTGTAATCCCCCACTGAGTGTGTGGTATCTGTCAAGTCATTCCAACCCCTCATGAGAAACTTTGTTTTTTAACTGGATAGATGATAGATGATAATTATGCTGTAGAGGAAATACAGCAAAGAGCATGCGATTCTTAATGATTATTGATTAAAAAATCAAACACCAGGTCAGAGTGAAAAGCTGAAATAAATGTCTTTGAAGAATACAATCAAAAATACGGTCAAGAACCAAATATTGTTAGGTAGTTGATGAGGAAAGAGATATTTGGTATTTGGGGCTGAGCTGGCTGTTACAGATATGATGGACTGACTGGTCAGCAGGTGAACAAGAGGGGAAGGGAGAAAGAAAGAGGCAAGGACCTCCCTCTTTGGGGTGCACTCCATATCTGGCATCGGGCTGGGTGCTTTGGATTTATCTCATGTCATCCATCCGAGTCGGTGAGGGGGGCATCATCATTATTTCCATTTTGGAGATGAAACTGAGGCCAAAAGAGGCGAAGACATTTGCCCAAGGTAAAAGAGAACAGGTTTTAAACCCAGACCTGTCTAATCACAGACTCTCTCTGCCTTTGGTCCCAGTGGCAGGGTTTGTCAGTTAGGGCAGTCGTGGGATTAGCACAATTTCAACCGGGGGGTGAAGACAGGGTTGTGCGGGGCGCCTGGGTGGCTCAGTTATTAGGTGTCTGCCTTCGGCTCGGGTCATGATCCCAGGGTCCTGGGATCGAGCCCCACATCGGGCTCCCTGCTCCACAGGAGGCCTGCTTCTCCCTCTCCCACTCCCCCTGCTTGTGTTCCGCCTCTCGCTGTGTTGCTCTCTCTCTGTCAAATAAATAAATAAAATCTTTAAAAAAAAAAAAAAAAGACAGGGTTGTGCATTGTCCAGATATTCTCAGATGCTGAGATGCCCTGGTGGGCCCATTTCTTTCCCAGTGTCCCCTCAAGGGCTGCCTAGTGAGTTGCTGGCCCAATGGGGGAAAGGACCTAACGTTTAGGGACCTTTGCCAGGTGAACAAGAAATGCCTCATCATCTTGCCTTTATAAATGATGAAGAAGAGGTGCCCAGGGATTAATGAGAAACCTTTGACTTCTCTTTAAAAGTAAACACAATTTCCAAGTTTATTACAATGATTTACTGGAAATATATAAGAAATCTAAAAATACGCTAAATATAAATAAAAATTTTAAAGAATTCTACCAATAGTCACGTGACTTCTACTAAGCTACCAAATAATGATATGTACCTTCTAACGAGGTTCACTGCCCATCCTTCCTGGAGCGGGTATGAAGCAATGCACAAGAACTAGACTGGGGAAGGTCAGCAGATGCCACCGCGGCCAGAGCAGACACAAGGTCTCTAAGCGGTCTAGGGTCAGTTTCTCCTTTCATAAAAAGAGTCGTGTACTGCTCACAGGCGTTTGGGAGATTCAGGAGACCTGGGGAGAGCACGGCGAGCCCATGTTCCAGCCAAATCTCAACAGTCTTGCAAAAACAGTGCCAGCTCTTCTGTAGCTTTTCTTATAGGCATGTTCATTAGCAAAACACTCACAGTTAATAAGAACAAGATGTTGGAGCGCCTGGGTGGTTCAGTCTGTTAAGCCTCCGACTCTTGATTTCAGCTCAGGTCATGATCTCAGGGTCCTGGGATGAGCCCTGCGTGGGCTCCGTGCTCAGTGGGGAGTCTGCTTGAGATTCTTTCCCTCTGCCCCTCCCCCCAACTTGCACCTGAGTGCACCCTCTGTCTCAAAATAAATAAGAATGATGTTTAAAACAGTATTTATGGACTTCAAGGTTTTCAAAATAGAGATAAATATGTAACAATAACTATATATGAATAACTATATATGAATATATGACTTGATTTAAGATGAGATAATACCAGAATAGTTAGCAACCACTTCACAAATATTTGGGGGATACCTCTTAGCTCAGCTTCCTTCAAGCTATTTCTGTCATGTGAAACAGTTGTATTTACTGCTACACTGATGCTCCTTCCCTCTGTGTATATATTTTCCTTTCAATATTTGGATTAGTGGTGTATATACTTTTGAGCCTTTTCACAAATGATCATTAACATTGTTCTATGTTATTTTTTCACATATTCTTTTATTGGCTGCAAAGTATTCCATCATCTAAATGTGCCATAATTATTTAATTAGTCCCAACTTTCAAACCCTTAGGTCAGTTCTGATTTTTCATTGTCATAATTAACCTATGACATTCTTATATCAAAATGTTACAGGATTTCTTCTCCTTCACTGCCCACAGTTCTTGGTCATGCTGCTTAGAAGAATGAAGAGGTAGACCAGACAGACGAACAGTGGTGGGCAGCAAAGCAAAGCTTGTTAAGTGATAGTAAAGTTTATTGAGCGATAGTACAAAACTCCTGAAGAGGGAGGGGACCTGAGAGGGTTGCCGATTTGGCATTTAGACCTAGGTATTTTTGTTTTTGTTTAATGATTTTATTTATTTATTAGAGAGAGAGCACAAGTGCGAGCACAAGCAAGGGGAGCTGCAGAGGGAGAGGGAGAAGCGGGCTCCCTGCTGAGCAAGGAACCCAATTTGGGGCTCGAGACCAGGACCCTGGGATCATGACCTGAGCTGAAGGCAGATGCTTAACCGACTGAGCCACCCAGGCGCCCCAAGATCTAGGGGTTTTTATGGGCTCTTTGTTGTAGGCTGTTTTAATCTGATCAACCCTCTGTGTGCCTGTCATCTACCTATCATGTGGGAAAGGGTGGAGTGCTCCTTCCAGGGTGGTGTAAAATCCTTTTAAGGGTGGTTTCCTCTTGGGGGCGGGGTGCTTTTCCCTGCCTGCCTGTCTTTCAACTATCCTTCATGTTATAAGCATTTCTAATAAATTCCTGAGGATAAATTCTTAACAAGTAGAATGTTTGGGTCAAAGGGTAGGAATGAACTTAAGGTTTTTGATGAATATTGCCAAACCAATGCATGCCCTTCTCAGTGATTATTAAGGGCTTTTATTTTTCCTTGTCCTTACCAATACTAGGCTTTGTTGCTTAAAAAAAAAAAACCAAAAAGACAAAAACACAACTTTACCATTCTGAGAGACAGTAGGTGGTAGAGAATATCTAATATAATTTTCTATTTTAATAAGTATAGTATATGGAGCATAATTGCGTCTTGATGAGGCTAAGTAGTGATTCTGACTTCTGTGCTGTGCTCTGTAGGGGTGATCTGCTGACCTGTAGCATAAAAGTCATACTTCAAGAAAGCTTTGTGCCTCAGAACAAACCCTGTGTTTATGAGTTAGAAGTAAGGAGGCTTGGATTCCGGTTCTAACCAGTCATCTTTCCTTAGGCAAGTGTTATATTCTCAGTAATTTACTTTAAATACCTCAGAGGAGCCAGTGGGATGCTTATCTCTGTGCAAGTTAACTTGAGTCTGTGCCCTGAGGATCCTCCCTCTAGAGGCCATTATTGCAAGCACTTCAAATATTGCCTTCTAAATCAGTACCGGAGGGTTAATTAATTAGTCTAATGAATGTCGGAAATAATTTTTCACTGATGAAATGAGTAACGTGCAAGATATGAGACAAGTAAGATTGCAGATGTGTTTCTCTGCCTTTTTAAAAATTTATTTTATTTTATTTTATTTTATTTTGTTTTAATTCCAGGATAGTTAATGCACAGTGTTATATTAGTTTCAGGAATATGATATTGTGATTCGACAATTGTGTACATCTCTCTGCCTTTTTTTGAACAACATAAGAAATAAGCTCACTAACAACATTGCTGTTATATTAGTGCCCTGTCTAGAACTCTGTTTGTTCCGGAATCCTCCAGTTGCCCAAGGATTTCGTTGCTTGATCTGGCTAGAAGAGTAGCTGATTACATCATTGTAATAGAGGGGCACGTGCCCCAGAGGGAAACTTTCCTGTGAAGGTTCCTGCAGTGTGTCCAAGTGCACGGCGAGGAGGGGACTCCATTGAGCTTCCAGAAATGTAGTTTGGACTCTTGTGGTGCCTGCTTGCTGGTCTTTCTTGTGGCAGAATTCAACCTGAGACTTGCTTTCATTGTAACATACTTCCAGTGGTGTGGTCGTAGCGAGAGACAACCCACCACTTCTAACTTAACCTCTTGGAAACTTTTTGCTCTGCTATATGAGTTGCAAGAGGTGGACTAAATTATTTCTGACTTCCCAATTAGTTCTAAAAGTCCTAGATCATGTGATATAAAGAACATAGCATTAGATTCAGATTGCCTGGCATCTTTATTCAATAGAAAAGAAATATTTATCATATTTAATGTTAATTTCAATGATGTCTAATAGAAAGGGAATAAAAAGGGAATTTGAAGTATAGAGCGATTAAATAGCAAAGTTCTGCCTCTCTCCAGAATTCGTGCTCTTTCTACTGATGGCCCTGTGTATCATATAGATACAGTAACAGATAATTCTGCTAGGGACTAAATTGTGTCCCCCTAAGATGCCTATGTCAAAGCACTAACCCCCAGGGTGACTATATTTGGAGATAGGGGCTTTGAATAGGTCATTAAGGTCAAATGAGGTCATAGAGGTGGAGCCCTAATCCAATATGACCAGTGTCCTTAATAAGAAGAGACGGACACCAGGGATGCACACGCACAGAGGAAAAGCCATGTGAGAGGCTTCATTAAGAAGGTGGCCATCTGCCAGCCCAGGAGAGAGGCCTCCCAGACACCAAACCTGTCGACAGCTTGATCTTGAACTTCCAGCTTCCAGAACTGTGAATAAATAAATTTTGTTGTTTCAGCCCTTAGTCTTTTGTTATGGCAGCCCTAGGGACTAAAATGCCCCTCACCTCTGTGGAGATGGGGTAGAAAGATGTTTAAGAGGACAATTTTGGTGAGGCTCCTGCTCAGGAAAATCAAAAGTGGCAGGTTAACAGATTTGCTGAAAGGAATCAGCTACCACAATTTTGAGACTTTGGGGTTTTGTAACTTACATATTCTATAGTGATCAGCACAAAACCTATATGAACAGCAACCCTTTAAAAGGACCTACCTTCTGTTGGGCAGGGTGCTAGGTAAGATGGTATAAAAAGCCTCCCCGGCCCTGAGAGTTCAGTTATCTTTCGGATATCAGGGAAGGGGAGAAGGGCCTCAGGAGACGACAGGACACAGGGAGGCAGCTCTACAAGGAGAGGAACGCTGGCTGAAGTCCAGGCCTGCAAGCAAGGAGAAAGGAGTGAGGAGCCATGAGGTGGTCGGGCAGTTCAAAGCCTGTGGGGGAGGGGTTCCAGAACAACACCAAGAAGGGCCTGGGGGGCGCCTGGGTGGCTCAGTTGGTTAAGCGTCTGCCTTCGGCTCGGGTCATGATCCCGGGGTCTTGGGATTGAGCCCTGCGTTGGGCTCCCTGCTCAGCGGGAAGCCTGCTTCTCCCTCTCTCTCTCCCTGCTACTCTGCCTGCTCGTGCTTTCTCTGTCAAATAAATAAATAAATAATCTTAAAAAAAAAAAAAAAGGGCCTAGGGACAGGGGCGAAGAGCTGTAGGTAACAGGGCAGTGGCCCAAAAAGGCATACCCAGGACCTGTGAGGACCCCAGGGAGCGATGGGTGGGTGGGGACGGGGGAGAGGAAACTGTAAACAAGGGGAGGGCCCACAGCAAGTTTCACTTGCTTAACAATGTTGCCTTGGGCTGAGCTTTCCTGACCATAATTGTAACCTTACAAGGTGATGCTAGCGAGAATGGAAGCCAACCAGTTTCTCTGCACTGTCCCCTTCTCCATTTCTTCCCCCGTAGCCCTCATCTAAGTGTGGAAAGAATCTGGTTTGCTTGTCAAATTGGTGGAGGCTTTGTTATCTCAATTAACTACCCAGTTCCATGACAGGTTGAAGAGCGTGAGATAAATTGGATAAGCTTCAGGGGGCTCCTCAGCCAGGCCAGGAGTTGACACTGCCATGAAATCAACATAGAACTTACATGCAGTCCATAACCATGGAAATGAGGTTTGCTCCTGATAAACCAACAGGCTCATAGAAGTCAAACAGACTAGCGGCAGATCCATGACCAAGAAGTGTCCTGTGTAATGACACTTACATGCATCAGACAAAGCATAATGGTGCTTTCCCTGATGCTGGCCATGTAACTGTCTTTCTCTGTGAGGGAAGTATCCACGCATTGTGTCTGCCCTGTAGACAGGAAGGAAGGCAGAGAGTGGAGCGAGTTAGAGAATGCCTATTCTCAGAGACCCTCAAGAGACAGATAGCCATTTGGGTCTGCGTGATTTTAACATCAAGTGACTTGATAGATGTTTAAGATTCCTTCCAGCACTTTGGTTTTGTGACCCTAATCTCTGAGAAGAATGTTCACTGATGCACAGACCTCACTTCTAATGTGATGTGACACCAGATTGCAAAGTTACATATGATGTTGGACGCATAGCCTTATGTGCCTACTGCAGTGATCTTTCAAAATCCCAGGCCAAACTGTAGCTGTTGGTATTGGAATCAGTTTTAATTCCTATCCCCTTCTATTCAATCACAGGTGATCTTTAGATGGTGGAAGATCTCTCTGAGGAGTGAGTATCGATCAACAAAACCTGGAGAAGCCAAAGAGTCTCATGAAGAGTTCCTAGGGAACTCCCATCTTCAAGGTAAGGAAGGGAGCATGTTATGTACTTACTGCTCAGTTCCCTTTAATTAGTGATAGATTTTGTCACAGAAATATCCAGCATATCATCATTTGAAATATTGATATGTTATTATGTACTTCAAGACAGAAAATTGTTAAACATATCCCAAAATTTCTCTTGGGAAAGATCTCCAAGTGTTTAAGATTCCAGGCTGATGCGTTGATTCCATTAATAATCTTAAATTGCATAAATTTAATTTTTTCTTATAACATTTAATTAAAATGGCTTTCCTTTAGTTAAAAATAAATTAAAAGGTTATTTGAAAACATAATCAAATTCTCAAATCCATGAACTCTCATGCATTTGGGCAAAATTGCTACCTTTTCTTTTTCTATTTTTTTATAGATTTTATTTATTCATTTGTCAGAGAGAGAGAAAGAGAGAGCGCAAGCAAGGGGAGTGGCAGGCAGAGGGAGGAGAAGCAGGGTCCCCGCTGAGCAAGGAGCCTGACCTGGGACTCGATCCCAGGACCCTGGGATCATGACCTGAGCCGAAGGCAGATGTTCAACCGACTGAGCCACCCAGGCACCCCCATTTCTTTTTAATATCAAGGTTTGCTCAGAAGTAGCCTTAATCAGGTAGTACATGAGCTAAATACAAACTGCCCTCCAGTTTCCCTTGTGCTTTTTGCTTTCACAATATCAAAATTTCAAATAAAAAGCAGGGGTGCCTGGATGGCTCAGTCGGTGAAGCAGCTGCCATGGGGGGAGGGGCCCACTTCTCCCTCTGCCTGCCTCTCCCCCTGCTTGTCCTCTCTGTCTCTCTCTCTCTGACAAATAAATAAATAAAATCTTTAAAAATAAAAAATAAGTGATGCCTGGGTGGCTCAGTTGTTAAGCGTCTGCCTTCGGCTCAGGTCATGATCCCAGGTTCCTGGCATAGAGCCCCACATCGGACTCCCTGCTCAGTGGGAAGCATGCTTCTCCCTCTCCCACTCCCCCTGCTTGTGTTCCCTCTCTCGCTGTGTCTGTCTCTGTCAAATAAATAAATAAAATCTTTAAAAAATAAATATATAAATAAAATTTAAAAAGAATAAAAAGCAAACAGTGGTTTTTAACAAACTCCCATGTACCTATCACCTGGCTTCAATGAGACTCAAGATGTGGCCAAAATCTCTACACCAAGCCACTGTTCCCACTGGATTAGTTGGAAGCAAATCTTAGTTGTTACATCATTTCATGCTAAACTACTTCAGTATGTGTCCCTTAAAAGGATGCCCTTTAACTAAACTCCTTAATAATTATTTACTTTGAGTATAAAAATTGAAAACTAGAAGCTATGCTAGAGATTTTTATTTTATTAGGAGTTAGTATCAAATACTTTTATATATGCTTTCTCATTTTATTGTTACAATATCCTTGTGAAATAACTGGTATTATCCCCATTTCACAAGTGAGGTTCAGGATGGATGTGACTTTCCAGGGTTCCATAGCTAATTACGGACATTGCCAGGACTAAGCACCGAGAGTGGAAAAATCAAGTACATTAATCTTATTCTCAAAGACACATTCTGGGTGGATCTTTGATAATCAACACTCTTAAAAGACATTCTATTTTTT
This sequence comes from Zalophus californianus, assembly GCF_009762305.2. Lineage (NCBI taxonomy): Eukaryota > Metazoa > Chordata > Mammalia > Carnivora > Otariidae > Zalophus > Zalophus californianus. Next base: position 185,916,589 of record NC_045597.1, read on the forward strand.
AAATTATAGCATGTAATAGTTTTTTTTAAGACAGAGAGTAGGTTTGGTTTGGTTGTGCTTCCTTAACCAGTTGAAAGTCTGGATTGATTGCCTTCAATTCCTGATATTACATACATCTTATTTTGTTAACCTCTTTATAGCAAGTACTTATAAAATGCATTAGTGGTTTAAAAACAACCATGTTAGGGAAAGACTATCCACTTTTCATTGAATAAAAATCAGTCCAGGCACTCCTTACTTATTTAATTGTAAAATAGACATGTTTCTGCACAGTTATGAAGTAAACTGCTGTAGGGGAGCCTGGTTGGCTCAGTCAGTGGAGTGGGTGACTCTTGATCTTGGGGTGACTCTATATCATGTTGGGTATAGAGATTACTTACAAATAAAATCTTAAAAATAAAGTAAACTGCTATATAACACATTTCATTTTCATGTCAGGATCCATTTTACTTTCTTTTTTTTTTTTTAAAGATTTTATTTATTTATTTGAGAGAGAGAGAGAGAGAATGAGAGATAGAGAGCATGAGAGGGAAGAGGGTCAGAGGGAGAAGCAGACTCCCCGCCGAGCAGGGAGCCCGATGTGGGACTCGATCCTGGGACTCCAGGATCATGACCTGAGCCGAAGGCAGTCGCTTAACCAACTGAGCCACCCAGGCGCCCCTCCATTTTACTTTCTAAACATTGTAGTAACTACCACAAAGCTTATGTCTAAGTGATAAATATTCATTGACAGACCATGTGATTTTCTAATTGATTTCCACAAAACCTGGCAAGGAACATTGGCCTTGCTTGTGTTCTGAGTACAGTTTCTTGCTTGCCCCAGACACCTCCCACACTCCTGCCCCCTGCTAGGATATAGGGGTGAGGGTGGGGTAACAGTGGCTTGGGGATAACACTTGTGGGAGTCCTGATCCTGAGAAAATAGGCAATAAAGTGGGACTTTTAAAATTGCAGTTTGAGGGGCGCCTGGGTGGCTCAGTCATTTAAGCGTCTACCTTCCATTCAGGTCATAATCTCGGAGTCCTGGGATCGAGCCCCACGTGGGCTCTCTGCTCAGCAGGGAGTCTGCTTCTCCCTCTCCCCCTGTGCTCTCTTTCACTCTTGCTCTCTCTCAAGTAAACAAATAAAATCTTTAAAAAATAAAATAAAATAAAATAAAACAAAATAGCAGTGTGAGAACTGCAGTCTCAGGACTGGCTGGTGGCCTCTAGCCAGGAGTAGCACTGATATACTGAATTAAATCACCTGGCAAGTTCAAAGTCTCCTGTGTTTCACTTTTTAGATTTCCTACAGCATCCAGGTCTCTGGCAGAGGAGAAAACTCCAGACAATGATATTGTTTGGTCCCCTTCTCCTCCTTGGTCCTTAAGGGATCCCTCAGAAGGCGTCTCTACAGCAGAACAGGTGTGCCCTGGGCCGAGAGAGGGGCTCAGGGGCCAGTGGCCAGGATTTGAATCCCTGCTGCCTCTACCCAGCTGTGTGACCACAGGCTGACCCTAACTCCCTCTATGAGCCCACTTTCTCCTCATACCTGGGGAAAAAAAATGGTTATTCCACATGGTCGCTTGGGCATTCAGTGCCCTGACACATGAACAGTATTTAGAGCCGCACATAATACATAATCAACTCGTAATCACTATCTGCTGTTGTTAAGTATTGATATTTGACTGGGTTTGATTTTTTTCCATTCCTCCTTATCATATTCCCAAGATCCCCCCAAAGTTTTTCTCATCTGAAGGTCCTCTCCTACTCATATGGTGCACACTGGTGGTAGGTCTCTAGAATCTGGGTCACCCTTGGTGGCGGTCCTGGCAGAGGACCAGAACCGTGTTACTCTTGTTTCCTTGACCTCTCAGCAGCACTGAAGTTGGAGGGGACATTTTCTTCCCCTGGCTTCTGGGAGCTCCGAGCTCTTGGTTCTCCTCCTGCCTCACTGGCTCCTTCTGGGCCTCCTTGATGGCTCCTCCTCTTCTCTCTAAATCTAAACACTGGGGGCCAGGGCTTATCTCTAGTGCCTGTTCTCTTGTCTGTCTGTGCTTGACTCCTGGGGGATTGGATCCGGGCTCCGGCTTTAAATGCCACCATATACTGCAGTCCCAGATTGATATCTTCAGCTGGCCCATCTCCCCAGAAACCCCACACTCAGATATTTATCTGGCTGCTCCCTTGACATCTCCACTTGAGTTATTTCTAATAGGCTCTCAAATGTAGCATATCCCAAAATAGCTCCCGATCTTCCCTCCTGCAAAAAAAAAAAAAAAAAAAAAAAAAAGGCCTAAATCCCACGGATAGCCTTGCTCCCTTTCTTTCTCGCACACACTAGATATAATCCATCAACAAAACCAGAATCTGAACGGTGGTTCACAGCCTCCAAGATGGTTCCTAAAGATGCCCACCTCCCAACATTCATGCTCTTGTGAAATCCCCTCCCGCACTGTACCCGGTCAGTGTGTGTGACCAGTGCAATCTGGCAGGAGTGATGGTGTGTTACTTTTGAGATAAGGTTACAAGTGACACTATGACGTCTGACTTTTCTCCTTTCCCCATTTCTCTCATCACTTGCTCTGGGGGAAGCCACTGCTGTGCCTTGAGGCAGTCCTGTGGAATGGCCCATGTGATGAGGAACTGAGGCCTTCCGTCAGCCGCCATATGCATGAGCTTTCTTGAATGTGGACCCTAGAGGCACTGTCAAGGCCTCAGATGATGCAGACCCACATAACGTCTTGACTGAACCTCAGGAGAGACAGACTCTGAGCCAGAACCACCCACTCCCACATTCCTGAACCTCAGAAACTGTGTGAGACAATAAATGTTTGTTGTTTTAAGCTAGTAAATTTGGGGATTATTTGTTATGCAACAGTAGATAACTAATACAGAACGCTTCTCACCAATTCCAACTCTGGTCCAACCAACAACAACCTCTCACCAGATTATTGAATTAGCCTTCTAACTGGTCTCACTTTTTCTGCCCTTGCCCCACAATAGTGTGTTCTCATCACAGTAGCCAGAATCAGCCCTTCAAGACATATATCAGGTCACATTGTCTGCTTTAAGCCCTTCAGTGGCTTCCTATCTCATGTAGAGTAAAAATCCAAGTCTTGTAGTGATCTTCAGCCACTTTCCCCTCTTGCCTACTCTAATTCAGGCAGACTGGCCTCCCTGGTGTTTCTTGAACAAAGCAAGCATGTTCCCACCTCAGGGCCTTTGCACTTGCTATTCCCTTTGTTAAGAATGCATTTTCCCAGATGTCCCCATGATTTGCTCTTCATTCAGGTCTCTGCCAAAACTGCCTTATTAGAGAGTGTTTCTCTAACCACCATATAAAAAAATCACCCCCTCCTTCCTTACTGGGGAAGACTGGATCTCCCATAACGTTTTTCATCACATGAAATAGTCTATGTTATTTGTTCACTTATTGTCTGTCTCCATCACTAGGATGTAAGCTCCATTATGGTAACGACTTTGCTTTGCTTACCAATGGGTCTTTGGCACCCACCTAGAGCAATGCCTGGTACATAGCTCTGTAAATGGTTTTATGAATTATTTGAGAGAACTCTTAGGGAGTGGGACAAGGTAAATTCTAAAACAGATCCTTCTAAATTATAAGTCTGGTCCTAACAGAGTTCAGGTTTCTGATCAATGGTTTATTCCAGAGGCGGAAAATACCTTACACCAAGTCTGGTCACACTACCAGACTGATACTTTGAAGACGGTTTTTCAAACACAGGGACCACATCTTATTAATCCTTCCATTTTCAAGATCAGGTACCTGGTAGGCACTTAGTATGTTTGTTAAAATGAATGAAAATACATTTTCTGATGCAGGAATATTGTTTAAAATAACAAAATCACTGTGCTCAAATTATATTTTCATGGCTCTATATTCATATAAGAGCACAGGGAGTAAATTCTAGAACTTCCTAGTATTTTAATACTTAGGGTAGTTATAAGCAGCTCTGGAGGAATACATCATATAAATCTGCACGAGTGTGCTAAGTCTGCCATAACAGAATACTACAGACTGGATGACTGAAACACCAGGAATGTACCTTCTCACAGCACTGGAGGCTAGTTCAGGTTCAAGGTGCTGACAAGGTTGGTTTCTTTTGAGGCCTCTCCCCTTGGCTTGCAGATGGCCACCGCACTGTGTCCTCATAGGACCTGTCCTCTGGTGTCTCTCCAGGTGTCCAAAGTTCCTCTTCTTCTAAGAATACCAGTCAGAGGGCACCTGGGTGGCTCGGTTGGGCAGCTGCCTTCGGCTCAGGTCATGATCCTGGAGTCCCGGGATTGAGTCCCACATCAGGCTCCCTGTTCAGCAGGGAGTCTTCCCCCTCTAATGTTCTCTCTCTCTCTCATTCTCTCTCAAATAAATAAATAAAATCTTAAAAAAAAAATACCAGTCAGAATGGATTAGCGCCCACCCATATGACCAATTTAACTTAATCACTCCTTTAAAGGTCCTTTCTCCATGGGGGGGGCCTGGCTGGCTCTGTTGGTAGAGCATGTGACTCTTGATCTCAGGTTCATGAGTTCAAGCCCCACGATAAAGGTCCTTTCTCCCAGTGCAGTCACACTCAGAGATTCTGGGGTTTAGGACTTCAGCATGTGGATTTGGGGGAGGTTGGGAGGACATAGTTCAGCCCATAGCAAAACACAAACTTTCCATGTAGGGGAATTCCCATAATCTTAGAAACAGAGTGTATCATTACTACATTAGTAATTAATGATTGTAGTGGTTTCCTAATTCTCCCGTAACAAACTACCACAAATATAGTGGCTTAAATAATAACAATTTATTGTCTTATATTTCTTTTTTTTTTCTGTTGTCACGAATAAATAGGTAATTTTATTATTTATAGGAATTGTAAAGCTGCATAGATCAGTGCCTTGCCTATTGTCTTATATTTCTGGAGTTCAGAAGTCTCATCTGGCTAAATTCAAGATGTGAGTAGGACTGCCTTCGTTCTGGATGCTCTAGGGGAGACTCTGTTTCCTTGCCCCTTCCAGCTTCTTGAGGTGCCTGCATCCCTTGGCTTCTGGCCTCTTCCTCCATCTTCCAAACCTATGATGATGGCATGTCCAACCTTTCTTGCTCTGATACAGTTTATGTGGTCACATCTTCTCTGACTGCCCCTCTTGCATCCTCCTTTCCTTCTCAAGGACCCTTGTGATTACATTGGGCCCACCCAGTTAATCTGATCATCTCCCTATTTCAAGATCTTTAATCACACCTGCAAAGGCCCTTTTGCTATGTAAGGTCACATACTCTGGAGATTAGATATAGGGCATCTTTGGCAGGGGCATTATCTTGCCTACCACAGCGATAGGTGTCAAAATAAAAAACATGGCTGAATTTACCCCCCCAGATTTGCTTTTTTTTTTTTTTCAAGTAATCTCTATTCCCAACATGGGGCTGAAAGTCACGACCCGGAGATCAAGAGTCAGGCACTCCACTGACTGAACCAGCCAGGTGCCTGTAGATTTGTATTTTTAAAAGACAAAATTCATATGTTTATTTAAAAAGCCATTCATACTTACATACATGGGAAACTATTAGCAGGCAATTGAGTGTTGCTTAATACAGATTATTTCTATTCAAATCTTGACTTCAAATGCACTACGTATGTGACCTTGGGCAAATGATTTAGTCTTTTTTTTTTAAGTAATCTCTACACCCAGTGTGGGGCTTGAACTGACAACCTCGAGATTAAAAGCCGCATGCTCCACTGACTGAGCCAACCAGGAGGTCCTAATTTTGTCTCTTTGGATATGTTTCCTCAACTGTTGATAACGGGAATAATAACAGCATTTAGCTCATAGGGTCCTTATGAGGAGTAATTGAATGAAGTGCTTAGAATTTGCCTAACACCTATAAACTAGCTAATATAGTTTTAAAATTATTTATTTATTTATTTATTTATTTATTTTAAAGATTTCATTTATTTATTTGACAGAGACAGAGATAGCGAGAGCAGGAATACAAGCAGCGGGAGTGGGAGAGGGAGAGCAGGCTTCCCGCCGAGTAGGGAGCCCGATGTGGGACTCGATCCAAGGACCCTGGGATCACGACCTGAGCCGAAGGCAGACGCTTAACGACTGAGCCACCCAGGCGCCCTAGTTTTTAAAATTTTTAAAGTGAAAATTCCTTCTCTCTTCTTCCAACCTCTACTCCCCAGAGATAACCACTATAAATAGTTTCCTTTGCATTTGAATTCTTTCTGTTTGGGACTGTGCATGTTTGTTTACAAAAATAGAATCTTTAATTCTTTAATTTGTTTTTGCACTTACTATATTGTGAACATTTTTTCTGTTAGCATACATAAAGAAGTACCTCGTCCTTTTCCAAGACTGTGGTGTTTTCATGGTAGAAATATACAATCCTCCATTGATGGGCATTTTCAGAAGGCTTTGGGCACATTCTGGGGCATATTTATCTTTGCACACTTATGTGAGAATATTAGTAACATAGATTCCTAGTCATGGAATTACTAGGACCAAGGAAATGTACATTATAAATTTTTGATAGAGTATTTTAAATATCTTACTTTATTATTGAATCTGTAGTTCAAGGCTCACTTGACCAGCAATGGTATTTCTGTTAGCTAGCTTGAGTAGCCCTGCCATGGGATGGATGCAGTGCCAATGCCATCTATAACTTATTTGACCTTTATGATTATGCTATTTTGAAAGAATTTTAAATCAGGCAATTTACATTATTTCAACGTTTCTTCATAAATGAGACTTCATTAATATTTTGATGTAACCATATTTTAATTTTGAGTAATCCAAAATTTACATAAAATGCCAGTTACTTCAATGTCCTCACAAACCGCCCTCCAAAAAACTGCTGAATTAATTATATTCCATCCGACAGGATATGGTTTTCTTGCAACTTTGCCATCACTAATTAGATATTACTATTCTTTTTCATCTTTTCCACTCAGATGGTGAAAATAGTGTCATATTTAATTAGCATTTTCCTGATAACTAGTAAGTTGAGCATCCTGTCATGTTTAATTACCATTTATATCCTTTCTGTAATTTGCCTGTTTGTATTCTTTGTCCACTTGTCTAGGAAGTTTAATTTTTTTTTTTTTCCTCTGAGACCTTTAAAAATCTGAAGAAACATCTATGGATTTTTTCCCCTAAATTAAAGAAATAGGAATTACCAGAAAATTAGTTATTGGAAATATTTGTTAAAATTGACTTTAAAGCAAAATTATGCCTATATAAACTCAGTTGAAAGTGCTGATTCATAAGTTGAGGTTGAGTCCAACCTAAAAATAAGTTGTTTTCCAACTTAAGTCCACTTTAAAGTTGATTGCTTTGATCTTTGAATGAGTTATAAGTGGTGGCTAAGGATTTAGGCCAATCCACAAAAATCCCCATGATAAAACCAAATGCCTTCAACAACCATATCTTCTGAGCCAAATGACAAAGGTTTTTTTTATTTCTGCTACTGCTTGTAAAAGGAAGCATGGGTGATATAATTTAGATGTCAAAGAATTGAAATTTTCTTAGACACTTAGATGATTTATGAGGAAAACGGGACTGCATGTTTGAAATGGGGGACTATAAGGGAAAATTGATAATACCAATCAATACTAATAATCCTGAAATACTGGCCTGAGTTCTAGATCCTAGGGATATTGGTACGTGAGAAATAAGAGAGTGGGAAACAACTGGGGCGCCTGGGTGGCTCAGTCGTTAAGCATCTGCCTTTGGCTCAGGTCATGATCCCAGGATCCTGGGATTGAGCCCTGCAAAGCCGGGAGCCTGCTTCTCCCTCTCCCACTCCCCCTGCTTGTGTTCCCTCTCTCGCTGTGTCTCTCTCTGTCAAATAAATAAATAAAATCTTAAAAAAAAAAAAAGAGAGTGGGAAACAACTGGCTTTTCCTTGTTCCCAAATCTGCATCAGCCCCATGCCATGGATCCATGATCCATTTTCTCTGGGTCCCTTCTTCACTTAGCCTGTATCTCAGCCTTTGACCTACAACTTTATTTTCTTAGGCCTGCCCACCACCTCTTAGTCTACTTCCCTCCTTCTCTCTGTCCTCTTGAATCAGCTGCTCCTTGACTTCAGCCTGGATTTCTAGTTTCTGCCCATCTGTGGTAGGGACCTGTGGGTGAAGGAAGGGTGGGAGAGTGTTGGAGACAGCACTTCAAGGAAGTGTGGGAGCCTGGCTCTGGGCTACAGAGCAGGGAAGGCAGATCTCAGCAAGACTCTTCTTGTATTTTATCATTTGTTTATTAACTAATTTTCTGAGATTAAAAAAATTAATACACACACACAGTAAATACAAAAATTAAGTCAGTTTAAAGAGGTTTTAGAATAAAAGTAAGTCTGCCTCTGGCCCCATGTTCCCAGTTCCTGTGACAACCATCATGAACAGTTTTCTTGTATATCCTTCCAGAAATGGTCTATGCATTTATACAAAATATGTTAACAAACAAAAAAGAATCTTATACATCGTGTCCTATACCTTGCTCTTTAAAAGCTTCAAAATTTGGGGCGCCTGGGTGGCTCAGATGATTAAGCGTCTGCCTTTGGCTCAGGCCATGATCCCAGGGTCCTGGGATTGAGACCCACATTGGGTTCCCTGCTCAGCGGGGAGCCTGCGTCTCCCTCTCCCTCTGCCTGCCGCTCCCCCTGCTTGTGCTCTCTCTCTGTGCCAAATAAATAAAATAAGACAAAATAAAATAAGATAAATTAAATAAATATAAAAGCTTTAAAATTCAGAAATATCTTAAACCTACAAAAAAGAAGATAATATTATACCCAATACTAACAAAAGATGTTAACAGTGGTCACTTTTACTTCATTTTATCCAAATTATCAAATACTTTGCTCAGAATATGCTCTTCTTTTGATGGCTGTAGTGTCTGTAATGCTCTCCTCTTTTTCCTTCCTTGATAATGGTAATTTGTGCTTTCTCCCTTTTTTTTGTGACCCCTTGCTAGGGGTTGATTCATCTTATTATTTTTTCATAGACCTTTTAGCTCTGTTAATTTTCTCTATTTTTATTTACTTATTGTTATTATTGATTTCGGTTCTTTTTAAAAAAATATTTTTATTAACATATAATGTATTATTTGTTTCAGGGATACGGGTCTGTGATTCATCAGTCTTACACAATTCACAGCGCTCACCATAGTACGTACCCTCCTCAATGTCCATCCCCCAGCCACCCCATCCCTCCCACCCCCCACCACTCCGGCAACCCTCAGTTTGTTTCCTGAGATTAAGAGTCTCTTATGGTTTGTCTCCTTCTCTGGTTTCGTCTTGTTTCATTTTTCCCTCCCTTCCCCCATGATCCTTTGTCTTGTTTCTCAAATTCCTCATATCAGTGAGATAATATGATACTTGTCTTTCTCTGATTGACTTATTTCACTTATCATAATACCCTCTAATTCTATCCATGTTGTTGCAGATGGCAAGATTTCGTGTTTTTTTGATGGCTGCATAATATTCCATTGTGTATATATACCACCTCTTCTTTATCCATTCATTTGTTGATGGACATCTTGGCTCTTTCCATAGTTTGGCTATTGTGGACATTGCTGCTATAAACATGGGGGTGCATGTACCCCTTCGGATCACTACATTTGTATCTTTGGGGTAAACACCCAGTAGGGCAATTGCTGGGTTGTAGGGTAGCTCTATTTTCAACTTTCTGAGGAGCTACCATACTGTTTTCCAGAGTGGCTGCAGCAGCTTGCATTCCCACCAACAGTGTAGGAGGGTTCCCCTTTCTCCGCATCCCCGCCAACATCTGTCGTTTCCTGACTTGTTCATTTTAGCCATTCTGACTGGTGTGAGGTGGTATCTCACTGAGGTTTTGATTTGGATTTCCCTGATGCCGAGTGATGTTGAGCGCTTTTTCATGTGTCTGTTGGCCATTTGGATGTCTTCTCTGGAAAAATGTCTGTTCATGTCTCCTGCCCATTTCTTGATTGGATTATTTGTTCTTTGGGTGCTAAGTTTGATAAGTTCTTTGTAGATTTTGGATACTAGCCCTTTATCTGATATGTCATTTGCAAATATCTTTTCCCATTCTGCTGGTTGTCTTTTGGTTTTGTTGACTGTTTCCTTTCCTGTGCAAAAGCTTTTTATCTTTTTTTTTTTAAGATTTTATTTATTTATTTGACAGAGAGAGAGAGACACAGAGAGGGAACGTAAGCAGGGGGAGTGGGAGAGGGAGAAGCAGGCCTCCCTCCCCGAGCAGGGAGCCCGATGTGGGGCTCGATCCCAGGACCCCAGGATCATGATCTGAGCTGAAGGCAGATGCTTAACGACTGAGCCACCCAGGCACCCCAAAAGCTTTTTATCTTGATGAAGTCCTAATAGTTCATTTTTGCCCTTGTTTCCCTTGCCTTGGTGATGTTTCTAGGAAGAAGTTGCTGTGGCTGAGGTGGAAGAGGTTGCTGCCTGTGTTCTCCTCAGGGATTTTGATGGATCCCATTCTCACATTTAGGTCTTTCAACCATTTTGAGTCTATTTTTGTGTGTGGTGTAAGAAAATGGTCCAGTTTCATTCTGTCCATGAGCATGGACCGTTTTTCCATTTCTTTGTGTCTTCCTTGATTTCTTTCATGAGTATTCTATAGTTTTCAGAGTACAGATCTTTTACCTCTTTGGTTAGATTTATTCCTAGGTATCTTATGGTTTTGGGTACAGTTGTAAATGGCATCGACTCCTTAATTTCTCTTTCTTCTGTCTTGTTGTTGGTGTATAGTGATTTCTGTTCTTACCTTTATTATTTCCTTCTTACTACTTCCCTTAGGTCTGATTTGTTGTTCTTTTCTTAGCTTCTTGAGATAGAGGTTTAAATCATTGTTTTCATTTTCCCCCTAAATTTTCTTTAGGTGTAGCTTTACTAGTTTTCATTTTTTGTTCTTTTTAAAGAAGTTCTTTTTTTTTTTTAAAGATTTTATTTATTTGTCAGAGAGAGAGAGCACAAGCCGGGGGAGCGGCAGGCAGAGGGAGAAACAGGCTCCCCACTGAGCAGGGGGAGCCCGATGTGGGACTCGATCTCAGGACCCTGGGGTGGTGACCTGAGCTGAAGGCAGAGGCTTAACCAACTGAGCCAACCAGGTGTCCCGCTTTATTAGTTTTGATAAGTTGTACCTGTATTCTCATTCAGTTTAAAATATCTCTTAAGTTTCATAAGTTCCATAACTTAAGTTCTTAAGTTTTGATTTCTTCTTCGACCCTTAGATTATTTAGAAAGATTTTGTTTAATTTTCAGGTAGTTGGGGATTTTTTGGTTACTTTTTTTTCTTGATTTCTAGCTGATATCATGTGATCATGTTATCTAAATGGTTTTAATTTTGTTGTCATCCTTTCTCAGGGCCATATTAATCTTCCCTTTATCATCCCAGTTTCATTATACATGGCTGCTGAAGTGAGCACCATATTTACTTAATATCTTTTTTTTTCAAGATTTTATTTATTTATTTGAGAGAGAGAGAGAGAGATTGAGAGAATGAGTGGGAGGAGGGGCAAATGGAGAAGCAGACTCCCTGTGGAGCAAGGAGCCCACTGCGGGACTGGATCCCAGGACTATGGGATCGTGACCTGAGCTGAAGGCAGACGCTTAACAGACTGAGCCACCCATGTGCCCCCCTGTTCAGATTTTAATTGGAATTGGACTCAATTTCTAGGTTTTTGAGGTGAGAATTGTCATCTTTTGGTCTGCTCAAAATCAGCATGGTGTGTCTCCCCATCAATTTAGGTCTTCTTTTATGTGTTTCAATAAAGTCTTAATATTTTCTTCATATAGGTTTTATTTGACCTTTCAACATTTTTTACTCAAATTCTTCCCAGGTACTTTATGATTATTTTGTAACTAAGAATAGAATCATGTAAAAAAAATAATTTTAATGCTAAGTTTTTTTTTTAAGATCTTATTTATTTATTTAGAGAGAGAGAGCAGGGGAGGGGCAGAGGGAGAGAGAGAATCTCAAGCAGACTCTGCACTGAGTATAGAGCCCAACACAGGGCTCAATCTCCTGACCTTGAGATCATGACCTGAGCCGAAATCAAGAGTTGAATGCTTAAGCAACTGAGCCACCTGGTGCCTCTAAGTTATAAAGAGTAAAATTTAAAGAGATTAAAATTCAATTTTAAGATTATATAAAACTTGTGTGTTTCCAAATTCAAAACTGTAAAACAATGTACATTCAGAGGCTTGGTTTCATCCCAGTCTGCTCCACCCTTTCCTTCCCTTGCCCTGGGCTAAGCACTTGTATTTGTTAGGTGCCCTTTCAGTGATTCTCTCTGCCATATAAACAAACTCGTATATATATATTTGTATTCCCTCACCCCTTATACAAATGGTAGAGTTCTATCCCTACTGTTCACAGCTTACTTTTCCACCAGTAGATCCTGGAGATCACTTCATGTCTTTAAAGAGCTTCCTCTTCCTCTTCCTCCTCCTCCTCCTTTTTTTTTTCCAGAAGTGCATAGTATTTCTTTGTGTGAATGCACCAGAAAATCCCAGTGATGAAAATTTGGATTCTTTCCAATTTTGTGGTAATACAAATAATGCCAAAATGAATAACCTTGTGCATGGGTCATTTCATATTTGGTCAATATATGTTTGTGAGATTACTGGGTCAAAAGACAAATGCCTATTAAGTCATCACTTTGAATTGTTGCTGGTGTATAGAGAAGTGATGCTGATCATTTTTCAGTACAATTTCTTGACTTTCATATGTTGATATTTAGATCATCTGCAATATTGACAGTTTGTCCTTGCTTTCTAACCCCAATGTATTTTTATGTCTTTTACTTACTTATTTTTTGATCTCTAAAACAATGCTGAGTAGAAACGGTGATGAGAGTGGGCATTCTAATCATGCCTGACATGAAAGGTCATCCACCATCATGGTTAGGAGAGGCACAGTGGAGCACACTGCTTGGTTCAATCCTGGTTCTCACTGTGTGACTTTGGGCAAGCCACTTACCCTATTTATCATCTTTCTCTCTTTAAGAGGGGAATAATAATAGTACCCATCTCATAGAATTATTGTGAGAACCAAATGATTATATATATGATTTATATGCACTATGTGTGTGTGTGTGTGTGTACATATATATTAGAGCTATACCTGGCAAATATTGGCTACTGTTGTTATTATTATTATTATTAAGTAAGCTCTACACCCAACATGGGGCTTGAACCCATGACCCTGAGACCCAGAGTCACATGCTCTACTGACTGAGACAGCTAGGTGCCTTGTTATTGTTATTATTATTGCTACTGTTATTAGGATTCTGGTAACTAGCCTATATCAGATAATCAGGTTAAAAAAGTTCCCTTTTAGGTACGTGCACCCCAATGTTTATAGCAGCCATGTCCACAATAGCCAAACTGTGGAAAAAGCCAAGATGTCCATCAACAGATGAATGGATAAAGAAGATGTGGTATATATACACAATGGAATATTAGGCAGCCATCATAAGGAATGAGATCTTGCCATTTGCAATGACGTGGATGGAACTGGAGGGTGTTATGCTGAGTGAAATAAGACAATCAGAGAAAGACATGTATCATATGACCTCACTGATATGAGGGCTTCTTAATCTCAGGAAACAAACTGAGGGTTGCTGGAGTGGTGGGGGGTGGGAGGGATGGGGTGGCTGGGTGATAGACACTGGGGAGGGTATGTGCTATGGTGAGCACTGTGAATTGTGCAAGACTGTTGAATCACAGATCTGTACTTCTGAAACAAATAATGCAGTATATGTTAAATAAAAAAAAGAAGAAGAAGATAGCAGGAGGGGAAGAATGAAGGGGAGTAAGTCGGAGGGGGAGACAAACCATGAGAGACGATGGACTGTGAAAAACAAACTGAGGGTTCTAGAGGGGAGGCGGGTGGGGGGATGGGTTAGCCTGGTGATGGGTATTAAAGAGGGCACATTCTGCATGGAGCACTGGGTGTTATGCACAAACAATGAATCATGGAACACTACATCAAAAACTAATGATGTAATGTATGGTGATTAACATAACAATAAAAAAGATTTTAAAAAGTTCCCTTTTATTATCAATTTTCTAAGAGTTTTTATTCATAAATAGGTGTTAGAATTTTATGAAATAATATTCCTATATTTTTGAGATGATCATTTTCCCCCCTATTTGTTAATATGGCAAACTTTATTAAATAGTCTTCCAAAGTTATTCCATCCTTGGATTATCTCAGGATTAACTGTAGTGGTCACAATTTATCTATGTTTTTGATATTTTGATAGATTCAATTTCCTAACATTATATTTAGAATGTGTGCCATGTACATTCCTTTTTTTTTTTTTAAAGATTTTATCTATTTGACAGAGAGAGACACAGCGAGAGAGGGAACACAAGCAGGGGGAGTGGGAGAGGGAAAAGCAGGCTCCCCGCCGAGCAGGGAGCCCAATGTGGGGCTCGATCCAGGACCCTGGGACCATGATCCGAGCTGAAGGCAGACGCTTAACGACTGAGCCACCTGGGCGCCCCAGCCGTGTCCATTCCTAAGTGATTTTTCACATGCACCTTTGCTTTTGCCTACCATCATTGCTAGTTTGAGCAGCCTCATAATTTAATTTGGAAGTTTCCTTCTGTTTCTATTTTTTGGAACAAATTGCATAAAATATGGCTTGTCTGTTCTCTAAGAGTTTATAAAGTTCACCTGTAAAGCAGTGAAAATCTGAAGCTTTACCTGAGGTTTTCCTTTTTGATCCGATCAGTGGATTCAATTTATTTACTGGTTATAATCTCTCAGGTTTTCTTTTTCTTCTTGAGTCAGAACTGATAAGTTCTATATTTCTGAAGGATTGTCCAATAGGTCTAATTTTAAGTTAGTTAGCATAACAATTTTTTTTAAAGATTTTATTTATTTGAGAGAGAGAGAGAACACGAGCAAGGTGAGGGGCAGAGATGGGCGCCTGGGTGGCTCAGATGGTCAAGCGTCTGCCTTCGGCTCAGGTCATGATCCCAGGGTCCTGGGATCAAGTCCCACATCGGGCTCCCTGCTCCTTGGGAGCCTGCTTCTCCCTCTGCTTCTCTCTCTCTCTCTCTCCCTCTCTCTCTCTCTGTCTCTCGTGAATAAATAAAAAAAAAATCTTAAGAAAAAAGAAAAGGAAAAAGGTGAGGGGCAGAGGGAGAAGCAGACTCACCTCCGAGCAGGGCATGACCTGAGGCGAAGGCAGATGCTTAACCGACTGAGCCACCCAGGCGCCCCAGTGTAACAATTTTTGTAAGTCCCTGTTGTAGTTAGTTATATTCTTTTTTTTTATTCCTTATAGGACTGAGTTATGCTTTTGTCCTTTTTTTCTTATTTGTTCTTGGAAGTTTATCTATTTTATTAATCTTTTTAAAAATCAACCCTTCTGTTTCCCTGATCAACTCCATTGTTTCTTTTCTATTTTATTAATATTTGCTCTTATCTTTATATTTTCTTCTGAGGGAGGTAACCATTTCTTTTTTATCTGGGTACATAACTTACTAATATTAGATCTTTGTCTTTCTACAACAATGTCCATTGAATAACTTTTTTTTAATAACTCTTTTTAAAAGTGTTACTCAAATATTCTATAATTTCACTTCTGTGTGATGTAATGAGTATTGATAGAAGGGTTATAAAATCGCCCACTGCAGTGGAGGGTTATCATTTTTTCTTCATAATTCTGTCAGTGTTTGCTCTGTGTATTTTGTTTGGGATATAGTAGTTTATTTATTTTTATTTATTTATTTTTTTAAGATTTTATTTATTTATTTGACAGAGAGAGAGACACTGAGAGAGGGAACACAAGCAGGGGGAGTGGGAGAGGGAAAAGCAGGCTTCCTGCGGAGCAGGGAGCCTGATGTGGGACTCGATTCCAGGACCCTGGGATCATGACCTGAGCCGAAGGCAGATGCTTAACCAACTGAGCCACCCAGGCGTCCCTCCACGAAACCTATCCTTTAGAGTTAAACTTTTGACAAGGGTATTTTTTCCCTCTGGAAAGCCCTTGGACTTTAGAAGTGCTTTGAATTGGAAGCTCTCGGAATTCAGAAGCCACTAAAACCCTTAATGCCTTTGGAATGCTGGACTAACCCATTTTGGAGAGCAATCTTATATACCTGGCTCTTCTACATTGCACAATTGGAGTTTGACATAAAGATAGCTCTCACCTCACATCCATTCTGAAATCAGAGACCCATCAACCAGTCGAATCTCGGTTCTACTGACTTCCGCATGGAGCCCAGGGTTCCTGACAGTTCCATCCTACTTGCTCCGGAAAGAATGCTCAGGCTGAGGAAGGAAGGTGGTCCCCAAATCTTGGGTATTTAGTCCCTGTAGAGTAGAGAACTCTCTCTCGTCTAAGAACAGGCCTCTAGAAAGGCTAGTTATAGTGGTGCTTTCAGAATCAGAAGGGAAAAAAAATGAGCTTCAAGAAACCAAAAAAGTCCCCAGCTTTGGAATCACTGGAATCCACATGCTTACTCCATCATTACCCTGTCTTCCTCTCTTGTATGAGGAGGTAGCAGGCTTCCCTTCCTTCCTTCGACCCTCCCTCACTCCCTCCCTTCCTTCCTTCCCTCCTTCCTTCCTAGATTTAAAAAAATTACACTGGTAATATAGGTATATTGTAGAAAAAAGAGAAAATACAGATGAACAAAAGGAAGAAAATGAAAGTCACTGCCCAGATTTAACCACTGTTAAAATTTGAATATGTATCCTTCCACACATGTTTTCCTACTTATTAGCCATTTCTTTTCTTTTTTTTTTTTTTTAGGTAACTGGGTTAAAAAAAGATAAGCTATTACTTTCTTGCATTGAAAATGTTTAGATCATTATAATTGGTTGATTCTTTTTGAACTATTTTCTAATTTGGAAATAACTGAAAAATTGTACAAAATATTAGGCAAAAAGTTAACATGATTCTCATGAAATATCCACTTGTTTTCCTCTTTGCCTCTTTCTATTTTTTTTTTCCCATTATGTAAAGATAGGGATGAAAGAAGGTTAAGAGGGGCGCCTGGGTGGCTCAGTTGGTTAAGCAACTGCCTTCGGCTCAGGTCTTGATCCCGGGGTCCTGGGAGTGAGTCCCACATTGGGCTCCCTGCTCAGCAGGGGGCCTGCTTCTCCCTCTGCCTCTGCCTGCCCTCCCCCTGCTTGTGCTCTATCAAATAAATAAATAAAATCTTTAAAAAAGAAAGAAAGAAGGTAAAGAGGAAAGAAGAAAGTTTGGTGGAGAAACAACATACAACAATGAGAACAAAAATCAACTAAAATTAAGAGATATTAATATGTTTCAGACTAATCTGGGGAGAGGAAGGATGGTAGAAAACCCACATGGACTAGCATCTTTGCCCATTCAGGGGTGATGGTGAGGATGGAGCTAAGAACTAGTCAAGTCAGTCGTCTGGACTGGGATTTGGTGCTGATGAGATCAAGGGGATGTAGTTCATCACTGCGTTAAACAGTGAGTGTCCCTCAAAGGTGCCGATCTCATGGCAGGGACAGCACTTGGAAACAAATGTCTCACAAACGTATGTCACTGGTCCCAAAGGCAGCTTGGTGAAGGTGGGGATAACTCAGCAGAAGCCAACATTACTCCCTGGGGAAGAATGCCCTATAGCACGTCTTACTGATAAAGATCATGGTTTTTACCTGACTCCACATGATAACCTTGTTGGTTTGTTGGTTTCTTTGAATTACAGTTCAAATTGCCTTAATATTTGGTGCAAGAATATTAGACTATGTCTTCAATTTATGTGAAGGTAAATTTGACTTCCTTGAACAGCTCTCAGACAATTTGCTCCTGAATATCATTTCTTATCTGGATCTTGAAGATATTGCCAGGCTTTCTCAAACATCACGCAGATTTGCACAGGTAACATAATTATTTTATGTCTATGCAGGTTTCTTTTTGTGCTTTCTCAAAGTCTTTTCTTTCTTGCTTGCTTGCTTGCTTGCTTGCTTTCTTGCTTTCTTTCACATGGTGGTTTATTGTTTGCATTCATTTCAGCAAGCATTTGTTGAATACTTACTTGATCATGAGCCCTGTTTTAGGCACAGAGGTAGCAGACATGAAAAGACATTATTCTTGCCCTCAAGAAACTTACAGTTTAATAGGAGAGACCCTAACAGATACAGATTATTACAATATAATGTGAGGAGTTCAACAAGGGATGTGTGTATGAGGTACAAAGACAGTACAAAGTGATTTCCTCTGCCAGGCTTCACAGAAGGGATTACTTTATCTGGGGTTTCAAGGGAAAATAAGAGCTCACCAGGTGGTCTGGAAGACTAGGGGTATTTCAGGTCAAGGGGCATTCTAAGTCCAGGCAACGATTCCAGCAGAGGCATGGCCACATGAAAGAAGACAGTGAGTAGTGAGTCTTCTATCCATCTCCCTTTCTTCCATTAACAGCCCTTTGTAGAATTATCTATTCACAATGTGGGTGGTTTTGGGGACTTGTTCATCATAGTGCCCTGTCTTCCATGCCCCAGGCTGACAGAATGGACTGTCTCTCACTACTTTGAATCCTCAGCAGAATGATGCCATCGGAAGACACACTTGGTGCTAATTTCGCCCAATGTCAGGGTCTTGCGGCAACCATTATTGGTTCTTCTCCTTGCATCCTGGAAGGTGCCTTGGTTCTTGCCCTTTTAGTTATTCCTAAACACACTTCCATTAAATCCTTTTTTGGCTTAAGTTAATCAGAGTTGGAGTTTGTTTGAAACAGAAGAAACCTAACCCGGTATTTAGTTGTAATTTACTGGGGCAATGTCCATTTATAAAAGAGCATGCAGTAGGGACGCCTGGGTGGCTCAGTCGGTTAAGCGTCTGCCTTCAGCTCAGGTCAGGTCCTGGGATCGAGTCCCACATCGGGCTCCCTGCTCCCCGGGAGTCTGCTTCTCCCTCTACTTTTGTTCTCTCTCTGTCAAATAATAAATAATATCTTAAAAAAAAGGAGCATGCAATATTTCCCAAGATGATTTTAATCATAATCTCTTTTTTTTCTTTAAAGACAGTATTCATGAGGCGCCTGGGTGGCACAGTCAGTTAAGCATCTGACTCTTGGTTTTAGCACAGGTCGTGATCTCAGGGTCATGAGATTGAGCCCTGCACTGGGGTCTGCCCTCAGTGCAAAGTCTGCTTGAGTTTCTCTCTCTCCCTCTCCCTCTGCTGCTCCGCCCCCCACACGTGAGATCTCTCTCTCTCTAAAAATAAATAAATAAATCTTTAAATAAAAGAAGACAGTATTCACCCATTTCTTTTTATTTATATTTATTTATTTATTTATTTTTAGGTAGGCTCCACACCCATTGTGGGGCTTCAACTCAGGACCCCGTAAGATCAAGAGTTGCGTGCTCTGCCGACGGAGCCAGCCAGGCGCCCCAGTTCGTAGTCTTATTATCTAAAAAGTCAACATTTTTTTCACAATAATGCCATCATATTTCTTGATAGATATTAGTTTTAAATAATATAATCTATATTATTTCATATCTTTGAGGATAAAGCCATATGTTTTTACTTGGTTTTCCCCCTAAAAATGGAGAGACAGAAGCAAGTATTATGAGTAATCTCTGTACATTTTTTTGCCATTAACATATGTATTAAAGTTAAGATTTGCTGCTGATAAGAATCTGATTATTCATACTTTCAATGAAAAAGAATTTTAAATACATGAATATACTAGTGGGGATCTATTGAAAGCTTCTGCTAGGGCCTGCGCTTGTTCCCGAAATGAAATGGAAGGATTTGACAGAGAATGGCAGCAACTGCAGTGTCTTGTGCAATTTATTCCTTACACTGAGCAACTGTCTTCTCTCCAGGTGTTGCTCCCTTCCCATCTTGATGACTCCTCTTAGCGTCCTGCCATTATTTCAATGCTGTCTTGGAAATATCCTCCGTACTTTACCTGCTGTTCTAAAGTAAGCCTTTTCTAGGTTGCTGATTTCAGCTCTCAGTATCCTTGCAGAGCAGAATTTTTTGAAGATGGAGAATGGTCCAGGGCTGCTGCCTTTTTCTCTCCATGTAACAGTAACCACTCATTTCTGTCTTCAGTCTACATTTTATCTGCATACCATTTACTTAGTTTTCACCTGCATTTATACATTATTTTCTGCTTTGTCCTGCTATTTACTTCCTTATTAATGAAAAGAAAAAAGCTTCCATTTCAAATTTCTGCAGGCAAATTTATTAGCAAATTATTTGTGTCCATATCTAATCCTTTCCTCTGACCTCAGGGAGGGAGGTGTTCTTCTCCTCTGCAGGCCAGTGCCGCCTGCCACCTGGCTCCGAGGTCTGACCCAAGGGACTTTAGTCTGCCACTTATCTCCTTTCTCTTCTGTGTTGTTATTGTTTTTAAAAAACCTTTTTTTTTTTAAGTAGGCTCCACACCCCTTGTGGAGCCCAACTCGAGGCTTGAACTCACGACCCTGAGATGAAGACCTGAGCTGAGATCAAGAGTCAGAGCCACCAAGCGGCCCTAAAAACCTTTTTGTTTATAAATAATTTTATCTTATTTTTTAAAAAAGATTTTATTTATTTATTTGAGAGAGAGAGAGAACAAGGGGATGGGGTAACGGCAGAGGCAGAGGGAGAAGCAGACTCCCCACTGAGCCCGACGAGGGGCTCGATCCCAGGACCCTGAGATCATGAACCGAAGGCAGATGCTTCACTGACTGAGCCATCCAGGTGCCCCTACAAATAATTTTAGATTTGTAAGTGTTGCAAAGATAATACAGTTTGCATATACCCTTCACGAGCTTTCCCTAACACCAACATCTTAGATAACCGGGGACATTTATCAAACCTCAGCAGCTGATACTGATATAATACTATTAACTAAGCCACAGACTTTATTCATAGTTCATCAGTTTTTCCACTAATGTCCTTTTGCTGTTTCAGGATCCAGTCTGGGATACCATATTGCATTTAGTTCCTATTTTTAAATCTTTCTTTCATTTGTTTTTTCCTCTTGGAAATTTTCTCAAATCAGCCTCATCCTTAAGAACCCAAAAACTCTTGACTCTACTTGCAGCCAATCTCTTTCCTTTTCTCCCTGGGAAAACAAAACAAAACAAAACAAAAGTTTACAGGGCAGTTCACCCTCTAGCATTATCAATGGGAGCAAGGTTTTATAATCCATGATGAAATGAGAACAGTAAGTAAATGATATATGAAGAGTTTGTTATCAAGCCAAATTTATTCCATTTAAATGATCTTTTTTTTTTTTTTTTACTAGTAGGCTCCACGTCCAATGTGGGGCTTGAACTCACGACCCTGTGATCAAGGGTCTCATGCTCTACCGACTGAGCCAGCCTATAAATGATCATCCTTTATTGGAGGTTAGGCCTTCCTATTTTGGAGATTTAAAATGTCCTTTTTTTTTTTTTAAAGATTTTATTTATTTATTAGAGATTGAGAGAGAGCACGAGAGCAGGGTGAGGGGCAGAGGGAGAAACAGACTCCCTGATGAGCAGGAAGCCTGATGCGGGACTTAATCTGGACTCCAGGATCATGACCTGAGCCGAAGGCAGATGCTTAACTGACTGAGCCACCCAGGCACCCCAAAATGTCCCTTCTTTTATGAAATAATGGCCTTAAAACATGATCATTTTAACCAATTATCCTTACTTGGAAAAATTAAAAAAGTTAGTAACCTTATTTTGGTTCTTAATTTTTGTTTTGTTGGATTTCTAAAAATTTCAATGGTCTTACGACATCCTAAATTCCCAAAGCCACTAGTCTACTCTCAACCTACCTCATCTCCCTTTTCCCCCCTCTGTCCATGCCTCAGAAATATAACTAAATATCCCTGGCCTCATTCACAGGAACCCCTTCATTGTCACATCTAAAGGGCCTGTTTCAGGCCTTTCACTTCCTGACCCATCTTTGTTTCCAGGATTTTCTGCTGGCTTTTCTCCTGGCCATCTCTCATGTGCTGGGTAGGCTCTCTTGGGCCTTTGGCATTTGCTAATATTCTTACCTTCCCCAGGAATGTCCTGCTTCTGACCCACCTCTTTTTTTTTTAAAAAATTTTATTTATTTATTTGGGGGAGAGAAAGAGAGAGTACACAGGCCGGGGGAGGGGCAGAAGGAGAGGGAGAAGCAGACTCCCTTCGAAGCAGGGAGCCCGACATGGGGCTCGATTCCAGGACCCTGGGATCATGACCTGAGCCGAAGGCAGACGCTTAATTGACTAAGCCACCCAGGCGCCCTCGACCCACTTCTCTTAACTCCCACCATCTGCTCTTGCTCTGATTCCATGTTGACCCAACCACAGTGCCTCCATGGATGAGCATCCGAAAGCCTGGTTGCTGGGTGGTTGTATTTCTCAGGGTGAACAACAAAGAGGCATCCTCTGGGAGCTTGGCTAATATGAGCACACCCCTGAAAGGTGAATCCCATGTCATGGTATACGAGAAAGGCTGCCTGAGAGCCAGCCCTGGGATTGCTGCAAACTCCTGCTGGGTAATGC
Organism: Zalophus californianus; assembly: GCF_009762305.2. NCBI lineage: Eukaryota > Metazoa > Chordata > Mammalia > Carnivora > Otariidae > Zalophus > Zalophus californianus. The sequence goes on from NC_045597.1 coordinate 185,939,050, forward strand.
TGCTAGGAACCTGCTTGGGGGCATGCTGGCTTGGCCCAGGTGGCACCAGGCCTTGATGCTATCCTTTTTCAGCAAACTACAGCCGAGTAGACCCAAAGAACCTCAGCAGCTAGATGAAAGGTTGAAGCCCAGACAGGGCAAGACTATGGTGACTGGTATATAAACATATTCATCTTGGTCATGACTCAGGAACAGCTACAAACTCCCTATGACCATGATTCCCAAGACTGGCCAAGTAGGCGAAGCACCTGGGGAGCAGGTGAAAATAGAGATTCGAGGCCCACACCCTGGTAGGTGGGCAGGTCTGAGGTGGATCCAGCATCTCTGCTCTTGATGTGTTTGCTTGTATTTACAGCAACCCAATTCTGAATCCTGCCCAAGAATTTGATATTAAAATGGTACAGATAAAAGGTCTCAAGAGATTCTAAAAGGCTGGAAGCTTGGGGGGGGGGGTGGTGGTGGTGGTGGTGGGGTGTTTTCCTACCTTCACTGTGTACAGGCATTGGGAGGTGTTTAAATCAGACAAAGACAGAGTTCTGTTCTTCGATCAGCCACTCCCCACTAGGAGCCTTGGGCAGCACTCTTATTCTTTTTTTTTTTAAGATTTTTTTTTATTTATTTGAGAGAGAGAGTGAGAGAGAGCACAGAAGAGGAAGAGGGAGAAGCAGACTCCCCACTGAGCAGGGAGTCCGACAAGGGGCTCGATACCAGGACCCTGAGATCATGACCTGAGCCGAAAGCATATGCCCAACTGAGTGAGCCACCCAGGTGCCCCACCCTTATTCTTTCAGACCCTTAATTTCCCCATTTGTAAAAGGAGAGGTCTTAAGTGGATAAGCCCTAGGATCCCTTTAAACTTTTAAATAGCATCATGTGTGTTAAGTTCATGCACCACCACGAGGGGGAGCTAAGTCCACGATTAGCTGTGCCTTGGATCAAATAACTGGAACCATAGTCAGGATGTATACCTTGTGTTTCTCAGCCTGGCATCTACCAAGCAAAGAGCCCCAGGGTTTGGGCGTCTTAAATGGGGGTATTATGTAGACCAATTTATAATATAAAACAAACTGTAAATATTTCCAGTATAAAATATGAGTCACAAATGAAGTTACACTGGTGGGAATTTCAGCTCTCTTTTGAGAATTTTTTTCTTTCCCTCCAAATCTCATAGTTTTCTTCAATAATCTTCATTATATGAGACACACTGATATCCTGAAATGTATTGTGCCGGTAATGCGGTAGTCATCTACCGTGGTGTTAGAGTTCAAATCTTTTAAAGGAGGATCGGAAGATCCATTTAATTTTTCAATATTAAGACACTTTTAAAGAGTTGCCCTTTGTTGCTTATATTTAGAATATGTTGTGATCCGAGTAGAGAAATTAGACCTTGAAGGACTGTTGAAGGTAACAAATGATTTGATTGATATCAGAATGTTTGGTGAGCTGTCAATATCGGAAGATTCAGTGTTGCTGTGTCATAGTATCCATTATGTGTATGTGTAATACTTTTTGCTTTGATATTTCTGCAGAAAGGATCTTAAGTGATTATGCCTTCTTAGACTATTCATTTCTATTTGTAATTCCTTCTTTTCCCTTATTAGAGTACTTTTAGAGTAGCATAAAAATATAGGAAAGTGCAAAAGTAAAAAGTCCTGGCTGCTTTCTGCTCAAAATTGAGCAGTAATGGTGTCCTGAAATAGAGATGATGCTGACATGTTTCCCCGCTCCTCAGAAGGAAGTTAGGATGCAGGGGAGCAAGGCAGGACAGAGCCAAGGCCAGGCCCTGGGGGCGGGGGAGGGGTACTAGTGGGAATGCTTGGCTGCCTGGGGCTGGGGGCAGGGAGGGAAGTAGGTGGCGGGCTGTGCGCCACGTGGGCTGAAATGGTGGCCCACGGTCGGTGGGCAGAAATCAGGGGCACCCATGCTTCCCCTTTAGACAGCTGTTGCATGCTGGGTTGGATTCCAATCCTGGTCCTCGGGGTCGGGCGCAGCTTGTGAGGGACAGGTAGAGATGGCGGTGGCAACAGGCAGAGCAGGACTGTGTCCAGGGCCGGAGCAGACACCAGCTCCGGTTACACACACATTACATTGTGGGTGTTGGGGGAGGGGGCTGTAATCGCTTAGGCCTTCCTCCCAGAGACAAGGGAGGCCACTGGGCTTCCTCACCCACCATGCTCTCTGAAACGTTCGGGGCATCAACCCTTCGATGTGGTGCTATTCATACTATGTCTAAGGCCACAGGTTAGGGGGTGAAGGCTACTGCTCTCCTGACCTCCCGCTGGCCAGGGCTGGATGCTCCGTGGGCCATCTGGGACCGGAGATGCCGCCATCTTGTACTGCACCATCTGGAATGCGCAGTCTCCTCAGACACTGTGGCAGGGAAGAGACAGCTGGAGGTTCACATCCTGGGTTTGGATATAGCACTTCTACTCCTAGCCCTTCGACCATAACTACTTTTGCAGCCCCCCTTGACTGCAGAGGGCCGGGAAATAGTGGGGCGGGGGTGGCGAACACATGCAATATTTGCTGAGCACCGCTGGCTCTGTGACAAACCAGATATCCAGAATGGAGCAGGGCACACATCAAGATCCATATATCCGTAGGCAGGACCATAATAGTGTGCCGTCTTGAACACAGTGCCCTGCTTTCACATCTTCGACATTAGAAACAAGAGACCTTCATCCTTTCACTTCTCTTCTTTCTCCGTGTTTCTTGGGACCATATTTTTTGAACATGTGTCTGGCATTAAGAACTGACTCAGAACCAAAGACGGCATTATACATAAAATACCTTTTATCTTAGAAACGGAGTTTCTTACTCTCCTTTGCCCTCCAAGATGTCTATGTTACACTCTCTTCTCTCTCCTGAAGTCTCCTTCTTCCTCACTCTTAGCTGATGTTGTGGCCTCATTTCGCGGAGGAATCCGAATCAGTCCCCAGTCTACGGCCATACCACCCTGAACGCGCCCGATCTCGTCCGAAGCAGTACCCAGAGGACTGTTCCATTGTCCCTTCCCCTCTTCTACTGGCACCTCATCCCTCTGCCCATCGACCCTGTGAACTTCCTGTCCCAGTAAGAAGTTCTCCTCATTACCCATGGTCACACTTCCACCAGTGCATTTCAGCTCCTCTGTTCCGCTACTTTGCTCATGCAGCTGTCCCTGTCACTAGTTTTACCCCCTCTACTGGATCATTTCCATCGGCACATAAATTTTAAAACAAACAAACAAAAAGCCTTGACCTGATTCCCCATTCAGCTCTTCAAGCAAAATTCCCTCAAAAGAGTGACTGTACTTGCTATATCCACTTCCTCTTCTCCTGTCCTTTCTCGGGCTCAACGCTAGCCAGGCATTCAGTCCCCACTGTGCCATCAAAACCTCTTGTTAAGGTTGCCATTTGCACACAATCTTGCGAAAACACCAGTTTTACATTCCTGTCTTTTCAGCAGCCTTTGAGACCTTGGATTGCGGTCTGGGTTTTCTTCCTTATTCTCAGTCTCCCTTGCTGGAAACTTTTTTTATTTTCTGACTGCTTTCTTTCTTTCTTTTTTTTAAATTTAATTTTATTATGTTATATTAGTCACCATACAAGACATCATTAGTTTTTGATGTAATGATCCACTATTCATTGTTTTTGTATAACACCCAGTGCTCCATGCAGTACCTTCTGACTGCTTTCTTGTTGGAATGTCCTAGAGCTCTTCCCTGGGCATTTTCTCTCTCTACAATCACATCTGCTGATAGCATCTAATCCCAGAGCTTTAAACAGTATTTACACACTGATAATTTTCAAACATATGTTTTCAGGCCAGGTTGCCCCCTTGAACTCCTTACTTTTAAGTCTAATTGCATGCTCAACACTTCCACCTAGATGTAGTATAGACATCGCAGATTTAATGTGTCAAAACCAGACCTCTAGATATTCCCCCCGCCCCCCCCCGCCACATACCTATTGACCAATTCTGCTTCTCCCAATCTTATTTTCTCAGTCATTGGCAACACCATTCACCCAGCTGCTCAAGCCAAAAAGCTCATCATTAATTCTTCCCTTTCTTCTTACTTCTCATCTAATTCATTCACAAGTCTTAGGAGATCCGCCTTCAAAATATATCTACAGTCTGGCCATCTCTCACCTCCTCCCTTGCCACCACCCTGTCACACACCATCCTCATGTCTTCCTGGACTTTCCAATAAGACCACCACAAAAGATTTGCTTTCCTCTGATGGGGATGACAGTATACCTTCATTTTGCATCAGGATTATGTTGGTTCTCTGGCTATGGGTCATATATCACAGATCTATTGATCCTGTCACCTTCCTATGTGCTGCTCAACGTTGATGACATCATGCTGATGAGCAGGAGGTAGCAGATACCTTGGATGCTCAGGCAAGATATGTATATGCCAAGGAGGTGGAGACGAACTGCGCAAAAATTGAGAGGCCTGCCATCTCAATAAATTACCTAAGAACCCGTGCCTTAGATTTACTTCCTACCGTAAGAAAGCGGCCATGGATCTTTGTGGATCTTTTTTAGTTTTCAAGGTACATATACAATTTGAGTGTGCTTCTGCACATAGCTCTAAAGCCGCCAGGGGTGAGTGGGGTGCAGCTGCTGGTCTGGATTGTGTTGTAAGCAGCCGTGCCACTGGCTTCTCATGAGCCAGCAGATTTGATGACGCTCTAAATGTCTGCAGCCTACATGGCAGGGGGGCCTGTCTGGGTCCTTGCTGAGACCTGCAGCACACCTCCCGAGGAAACATACAGCTTGTCCCCCAGGGCCTTAGAGTAAAGACAAAAATTTGTTTGTAGGAAAACTGTTCTGTTTTTGGATTTCTCCTGGGCGAAGGCTACTGTTTGGGCTAGATGGTCAAAGTCTTGAAAAGAACCGGATTTGGAGATTAGTGATGATTCCTAAGGAAGAGGTATTTGGATGGACTTCTCAGCATAAGCCAGAGGATAACAATATTTGTGTCCCATGTGACTGCTCAGCAAAAGGCACTTAATGCAGAGGAGGTTTTCAGTAATTAGATGGGTAAAATGCTCTGCGAATGTCAGTCAGCGTGTTTCCCCAGCCACCCTCCTGTTTGCTGGGCTCATAAACAAAATGGCCCATGGCAAAGATGGGGCCTGTGTGTCCTCAACAGTAGCCTCCTCCTATCAAGATAAATCGGGCTACTGCCACAGGAGAGGCTAATACTGCGCCCCCAGTGAAGGCTGTACTCCAGGGGGGTCCAGTCAGTAACTTGGTGGCAGGTGAGTAACACCAGACTCTTGATCATGGAGGAAGCAGCAATTTGTCCTTCCCAGATCCTGGCCCTATTCTAGACATGGATCTGCCTTCCTTGCACACCATGGTTCTTCAGCAACATTGTGTGTAAATTGACTGAATGCCTTCCCTTCCATCATTGTATCCCATTATGAGATTGCTTCGGATTATTTGACTGTAATAAATAATTTATGAAATAAATAGACATAAATAAATAAATGTGGTCCTGAACACAAAATTTCTTGCCCTTGGCCTTTGCTCCATGAGTTATTGATCTTTGAGGGGTCCACAGACTTCTTGCTTTTCTTTGCCTCCTTGTAAGAGAAGACTTTGTGGGGTTTCGGGTAGCTGGGGCATGTCTGAGAGGGGCTCGAGCAGAAGGGAGGAGCCAGGCCAGTGTGCTCGGGCACTACGGGTCTAACGGGACTCTGGGCTCCTTCTTGCTTGCCCACAGTGCCTATGTCTTTCCACTTCTGGATTTTCACGAATAACGACCACTGACTAGAACTGATGAAAGGGAAATCAGGGGGCGCCTGGGTGGTGCAGTCAGTTAAGTGACCGAGTCTTGGTTACAGCTCAGGTCCTGATCACAGGGTTGAGAGTTCAAGCCCCACGTGGAGCCCACTTTAAAAAAAAATAGTAATAATAAAATAAAATAAAATAATAAAATAAAATAAAATAAAATGGAGGCAAGTCTAGCAGGAGTTAGCAATGCTCCCATCTGAGAATTTACTGCAGCACTGGATGGAAGGGAGGTCGACCACACTGTCAGCCTCTGTTAGGTGGTTCATTGGAAATGAACAATATAATGCATATATAAATTAACCGTATAACGTTACATATGGGGCACCTGGGTGGCTCAGTCGGTTAAACGTCTGCCTTCGGCTCAGGGCATGATCCCAGGGTCCTGGGATCGAGTCCCGCCTCGGGCTCCCTGCGCGGGGGGAAGCCTGCCTCTCCCTCTGCCTGCAGCTTCCCCTGCTTGTGTGCTCTCTCTCTCTCTTTCTCTCTCTCTGACAAATAAATAAATAAAATCTTAAAAAAAAAAAACAACAAACCAACCCAATGTTGTATATGTACTATTTATAGCTATCTTGCCTTTTCCACCTTCAGTGAGATCGGGCCTTGGTTTATGCCACGAATCCAGTATTGCTTTGTCCTCCAGGCGCTCGTGCCCGGGTCTCTCCTCCAGGAAGAGAGCGTCGTGGTGCACATGCGCACATCGCGTCTCCCCCGGTGCCTCACAGGCCACGGGAATTGCGCAGCGATGATGCGAGTGAGTAGATGCCTTGTACTTAACCGTGTCTGACATACGACCCCTGGCTCTTCCCGCCCATAGCTGTGCATGTCTGACGAGCTGTGGGAGAAGGTAGTCCAGTCTGCCTGTGACACCATCACGCCGGACATGCGGGCCCTGGCCAAGGACATAGGCTGGAGGCAGATGTTCTTCACCAACAAGCTGCAGCTTCAGCGGCAACTCCGCAAGAGGAAACAGAGACAAGAGAGCCAGGGAAACAGTAAATTTTAGGGACACATTTTCTTACCGGCAGGGGGGTCGAGGCCTGGGTGTAGTTCCCTTCCGTGTCCAAATCTCTCCCGTTTCCTTCGACCCCGAACTCAAATTTGAACTTGGTGATTCAAGGAGCCATCGGAAAAGCACACTGGGTTTGCACACACCTGCAGCCCCACCCGACTAGGCGGGGCCTCGCTTGAACCACGGTCCCCCTGTTGGAGGGTCCAGTTCGTGGCCCCAGCAAAGGGCTGCTGGATAGGAAGCCCGTGACACCCGTAAGAAAAAGAGGCTTCTGCTGTACAGAAACAAACAATAAATGGTTATTCGCAGGTTTTTACTCCTTATCTGTTTTGCTCTAGGCATTTGAAAGGATTACTTGCGCTTCTGAATTTTGGCCTGATAGAGGGGGCTCCGCGTCCCCACGGGAAACAGCGAGGGGCAGGGGCCACGGGAGGCAGCCTGGTGGGCACGGCCGCCTTCCCAGCGCTCTTCGCCTACGTTTTAACTCAGGGCCCTGTCATGTGGCCCCTGGATGCCAGGCTCTGTCCCTCCATGTGGACAGCCTCCGATCTGGCCCTGGGGCGTGGCTGGAGCGAAGTCCACTGTTGTGCTCACAGAGTCTCTCCAGAGTCCAACTTTCCGGGACTTCACATTGCCAAATAAGCCTATAAAACTTTCCTTAGGGGGATGCTGCCCCAATTTCCCGTCCCCGCAGGAATGCGGAAAGCTACCCCTTCTACCCCAGGGATTTTTAAGATCTCAAGCTGTGGGTAACCGAGTGAAAACCCAAGTGCGGTTTGTAGTCTATTAACTTGGAAGAGGGGTAAAAACAGTACAGTTTGAGGGGAGGAAACTCTGTCTCTCTGAATGGGTAATTTACAAATTGTTTTCTTCCCAAGCTTTCCTGAGAATAAAGTAGTCCCTCTCCCCCCCCCCCCCCCCATGACACTCAAAGCAGCAAATCATCTGATGACTCCTTTTAGGCTACAGAAAGAAGTAGCTATCAACCTCCCATCCCCTTATGCCATTTCTTCTTTCCCTGCAACCTGCACTTTAGTGCCTGGAAGAAATAATACATGCCCCACCTGCTCCCCGTGCAGAGGAATTTCCTGTGTTATCTTGAGGCCTCCAGCATGGGCTGATCTCCCCACTCAAGTCCTCCTGAATGGCTTGGAGCCACGACTTCAGGGATCTTTTTTACTAAATCTGTGTTCGTATCAAACCAGGTTTAACCCCCATCCCTTAAAACTCACCCCCTTAAAACTCAGTCATATATTTCCAGCGACATCTGTGAAATCGAGTGCAGTCGGCTTCCTGGCAGATGAGGAGCCTGTCAGAGTTGTTTCTGGACGTAGTCCAAGCAAAGAGCAAAGGTTTAATTGGCGAGAGAGCTGGGCTGCCTTCGCCACCCAGGAGGGCCTCTGCCAGGGTGATACAGGTGACCGCCGGCAGGCCGAGGGGGCACGCACTTCTGCACAGATCCTGCAGCCTTGTTTCTCCCCGAAGTCCGCAACCTCACTCAGGGCCAGAACATTGATTAATACCTTGTGTGCGCAACGACTGTGTGTATGCACGGTGTGGTACACAACATAACTGCATAAATATAAAGTCACAGCTCCTTCGTAACATCGATGCAAATACGTCAACAGCTTAAGCATTTCATATGTCCTGTTTAATCAACTAACCGAGACTCTGAAAGCTTATGGGCAGACAAGACGTTCTAGATTCAACGTGAATCAGTAAGAACACAAATGTAGCCATTTGAAAACTCTTACTATCTACGGAAAATATTATAACATAAAAATAGATAACAGTAAATAGCAATGAAAAATGAGTTATTGATACATTGGCTATTGCTGATAGTAGTTAAAATAGCACAGGTTATTATTATTCCAGTGATTATTAGCCCTAATAATTTGGGTGCCTTATTACACAATTATAATTTTTTTGGTCCAAAAAAAAAAAAGCAAACAAATATTACCAACCTAAAATTCTGCAGGGGACTGGTATCCTCAGTGGTTGGAACATTTTGCCCCTCTTCTTCAGCCTTATTTTCCGTGTTAGATCCCACGGGGTAATCCCATCAGATGGGAATAGATAGCTACACCTCTCTGCCTCCACAGACAGCTTTTATGTGGACGAATTACTGTATGTGTGACATACCATTTCAGAGTGAAATGCCACAGCATTTTATAATCTTATCCTTTCCCATCTTTTAAGTCAAAAGTGTTTCTAGTCTGTTCTCATTTACCACTGTAATAGTAAAAAGCAAAATGCTGATATTTTCTGATGATTTATATGTTTAGTTTTGTAAGAACAACTACTGAACAACAGCAAATGTGAAAGTTTATAAAATAAAAAAATAAATATATTTTACTTACTATCAAGTTCCATTACTGCTTTTTTCCCCCCTGAACAAGTTAGCATGGTACATGCCTTCAACCCCAGTTATAATGGAATCCAAACTATTGTGCACTGGGTAGACTCAAGAACTGAGACTGAGCTTATGAATTTATAAAAAGATTTTATTTATTTATTTATTTGAGGGAGAGAGAGAGAGCAGGGGGAGAAGAGGGAGAGAGAGAAGCAGACTCTGTGCCGAGCATGGAGCCCAATGTGGGGCTCGATCCCACGACCCTGAGAACATGATCCGAGCTGTAATCAAGAGTCGGATGCTGAAGGGACTGAGCCACCCAGGCGCCTCAGACAGATTATGATTGGAGTGAAGGATGGGAAGCAGGGGTAGGGACAACTCGCTAGCCACCACTTATCATTGTTTTCCCAGCGGCTTCTGTCCAAGATGGTCACCAGCCCTCATTAATTACCCCAACCTGACTCCCAAGATGCCAACGACTAATATAGAACAACCTTACCAAAAACATAAACATGTGCACGGCATAGTTTTTTGCTCTGAGATTTAGTGGGATGACATTTATCTTCAGTTTTTGTTAAGATAATATACTATGGGACAATATACAAGCTTTTCAACTCTGAATAGTTGGTTTCAAATGACGATGAATGTCTTCACTTGGGTGTTAAAAACGCTAAGTAGACAAGCAACCACCACATGAACGAAGGTGCCCTGGCAGTTAGGAGCATAATGCCATGTATCAGGTCATTTTACAAAGGAAAATTGCTATCTTAGATTTACACATTTATTGTTTTGAAACAAGATCATCCACACACTGGGATAGCAGTGGTTTGTCCTCGTAATGTGGAGTCCTCAGGGTCGGGAGCCACAGAGAACTCCCACGTTTCCTGTTTATTAGTTCCCGGATCTGTGTTCCTTCCACAGAGACCTCCATTCAGAAAAGTAATTTTCAGTTGTGAAATTTGTTCTGCACATCCAGGAAGTCTTACAGCCATAGATCCATGGTCACAGACTCAGTTGGAATAACCTTAGAAATAGTAAAAATAATAATAAACCTTAGAAATAGTAAAAATAATAATAATATGAAGAAGAGCAGCTTCTATTTGTTCAGTGTCTACTGGGTGCCAAAAAACAGATAGTAACCAACTTAATTCTTACAGCAACCCTTGAAGGTAAGTGATTATTTATTATTTCTGTCCCATAGATCAGAAATCTATAAGCTATGGTATAGGCCTAATTTGACCAGCCACTTGTGTCTGTAGAATAAAGTTTTATTGGAGCACAGCCTATGTATTATCTATGGCCACCTTCACATGACAATAGCAGTATTAGGTAGTTACAATACAGACTATATGGCCTGCAAAGCTGAAATTATTCTCAAAGAGGACAAATTTCCCAAGGTTTCATGATTAATAAGTGGTAAAGCTGAGATTTAAATCTATACTGAAAGTCTGTGTCTTTTTTTAAAGATTTTATTTATTTATTTGACAGAGAGAGACATAGCAGGAGAGGGAACACAAACAGGGGGAGTGGGAGAGGGAGAAGCAGGCTTCCCACTGAGCAGGGAGCCCGATCCCAGGACCCTGGGATCATGACCTGAGCCAAAGGCCGACGCTTAACAACTGAGCCACCCAGGGGCCCCCTGAAAGTCTATGTTCTTAACCACAAGTGCCACATATCACTTCTCCTTTCGGAGCCAACACCGCATTTGACCAGTGGAATTCGAAAAGGTGATGGGATTTACCCAAGGTCATTTGAAATTATTAGGCCCTGAGCACAATATAAGAGACCATTCTAATTTAGTTATCCAGAGAATATTCCAAGCTTTTGATGAACTAAATTATTCATTTTTTTATTATTTATTTATTTTTATTTAAAAAAAATATTTTATTTGTTTATCTGAGAGAGAGTGAGAGAGAGAGAGAGAGATCACGAGCAGGGGGAAGGCGTAGAGGGAGAAGCAGACTCCCCGCTGAGCAGGGAGCCTGACACGGGACTCAATCCCAGGACTCTGGGATCATGATCTCAGCCAAAGGCAGACGCCTAACTGACTGAGCCACCCAGGTGCCCTTTATTTTATATTTTTTATTTTTAATATTTTAATTCCTGTGCAGTTAACATACAGTATTGTATTAGTTTCGGGTGTACAGTATAGTGACTCGGCAATTCTATATATTACTCAGTGCTCATCAAGGTAAGTGTCTTCTTAATCCCCTTCACCTATTTCTCCCATCCCCCCTTCCACCTCCCATCTGGTAACCATCTGATTGTTCTCCATAGTTAAGAGTCTGGTTTTTGGTTTGTCTCTCTTTTTTTCCCCTTTGATTGCTATTTTGTTTGCTATTTTGTTTCTTAAATTCCACATATGAGTGAAATCATATGGTATTTGTCTCTCTCTGATTGGCTTATTTTGCTTAGCATTGTACTCTCTAGATCTGTCCATGTTGTTGCAAATGGCAGGATTTCATTCTTTCTTATGGCTGAATAATATTCCATTGTATCTTTACAAAGATACATCTTTATCTATTCATCTTCTTTATCTATTCATCTATTGAGGGACACTTGGGCTGCTTCCATAATCTGACTATTGTAAATAATGTAACAATAAACATAGGGGTGCATGTATCCCTTCAAATTAGTGTTTTTGTATTATTTGGATAAGTACCCAGTAGTGCGATTACTGGATCTTAGGGTAGTTCTATTTTTAAATTTTGAGGAACTGCCATACTGTTTTCCACTGTGGCTGCACCAGTTTGCATTCCCACCAACAGTGCACGAGGTTCCTTTTTCTCCACATCCTTATCAACACTTGTTGTTCCTTGTGTTGTTGATTTTAGCCATTCTGACGGGTGTGAGGTGATATCTCATTGTGGTTTTGATCTGCATTTCCCTGGTGATGAGTGATGCTGAGCATCTGTTCATGTGTCCGTTAGCCATCTGAATGTCTTTGGAGAAATGTCTGTTCATGCCTTCTTCCCATTTTTTTCATTGGATTACTTGGTTTTTTTTTAGTGTTGAGTTATATAAATTCTTTATATATTTAAAATACTAACCCTTTATTGGCTATATTGTTGGCAAATATCTTCTCCCATTCATTAGGTTGTTGTTTAGTTTTGTTGGTTGTTTCCTTTGCTGTGCAGAAGCTTTTTATTTTAACGTAGTCCCAATAGTTTATTTTTGCTTTTATTTCCCTTGCCTCAGGGGATATATCTAGACAAATGTTGCTACATCTGATGTCAGAGAAATTTCTGCTTGTGCCCTCTTCCAGGATTTTTATGGTTTAGGTCTCACATTTAGGTCTTTAATCCATGTTGTCTTTAATCCATTAATCCATTTTGAGTTTATGTCTGTGTGTAGTGTAAGAAAGTGGTCCAGTTTCATTCTTTTGCATGTAGCTCTCCAGTTTTCCCAATACCATTTGTAGAAGAGACTTTTTCCCATTGTATAGTTTTGCCTCCTTCATCAAAGATTAATTGACCATATAATTGTAGGTTTATTTCTGGGCTTCCTATTCTGTGATCTGTGTGTCTATTTTTTGGGGCTAGTGCCATACTGTTTTGATTATTACAGCTTTGGGATATAACTTGAAGTCTAGAATTGTGGTACCTCTATGTTGGTTTTTCTTTTTCAAGATTGCTTTGGCTAGGGGCACCTGGGTGGCTCAGTCAGTGAAGCCTCTGTCTTTGGCTCAGGTCATGATCTCATGGTCTTGGGATTGAGCCCCGTGCCGGGCTCCCTGCTCAGCGGGGAGCCTGCTTCTCCCTCTGCCTCTCCCCCTGCTTGTGTGCTTTCTCTCTCTCTCTGTCAAATAAATAAATAAAATCTTAAAAAAAAAAAAAGATTGCTAGGGCTATTTGGGGTCTTTTGTGGTTCCATACAAATTTTAGGATTATTTGTTTTAGTTCTGTGAAAAATGCTGTTGGTATTTTGATAGGAATTGCTTTAAATCTCTAGATTTCTTTGGATAATATAGGCTTTTTTTATGTTCAATTAGCCAACCTATGAAACATCATCCGTTTTTAATGTAGTGTTCAACGATTCATTATTTGCATTTAACACCCAGTACTCATCACCACACGTGCCCTCCTTAATACCCACCACCCTGTTACCCCATCCCCCCACCCACCTCCCTTCGGTAACCCTCAGTTTGTTTCCCGGAGTCCAGAGTCTCTCATGGTTTGTCTCCCTCTCTGATTTCTTCCCATTCAGTTTTCCGTCCCTTCCCCTGTGGTCCTCCGCACTATTCCTTATGTTGCACATATGAGTGAAACCATATGATAATTATCTTTCTCTGCTTGACTTATTTCACTCAGCATCATCCCCTCCAGTTCCATCCATGTCGATACAAATGGTGGGTATTCATCCTTTCTGATGGCTGAGTAATAGTCCATTGTATATATGGACCACATCTTCTCTATCCATTCGTCTGTTGAAGGGCATCTCAGCTCCTTCCACAGCTGGGCTATTGTGGACATTGCTGCTATGAACAGGCCAGACTTATCCAAAAAAAAAAAAAAAGGGAGAAAGGACCCAAATTAATAAAATCATAAATGAAGAGAAATCACGACCAATACCAAGGAAATAGAGGCAATTATTAGAACTTATTACCAACAGCTGTATGCCAACAAACTAGGCAATCTGGAAGAAATGGATGTGTTCCTGGACACTTATAAACTATCAAGAGTGAAACAAGAAGAAATAGACAATCTGAACAGACCAATAGCCAGCAAGGAAATTGAAATAGTAATCAAAAACCTCCCCAAAAAAACAAGAGTCCAGGGCCAGATGGCTTCCCAGGGGAATTCTACCAAACATTTATTTTTTTTTAAAGATTTTATTTATTTATTTGACTGAGAGAGAGAGAGAGCACAAGCGGGCAGAGTGGCAGGCAGAGGGAGAAGCAGGATTCCCGCTGAGCACGGAGCCTGACATGGGGCTCGATCCCAGGACCCTGCGATGATGATCTGAGCCAAAGGCAGATGCTTAACTGACTGAGCCACCCAGGTGCCCCGCTATCAAACATTTAAAGAAGAAGTCATACCTATTCTGAAGCTGTTCCAAAAAATAGAAATAGAAAACTTCCAAACTTGTTCTATGAGGCCAGCATTACCCTGATTCCAAGACCAAAGACCCCCTCAAATAGTATAGACATTTTAACAATATTTGTTCTTCCAATGCATGAGCTTGGAATGTCTTTCCATTTGTTTGGGTCGTCTTCAATTTCTTTCATCATTGTTTTATAGTTTTCAGAGTACAGGTTTTTCACCTCTTTGGTTAAGTTTATTCCTATGTATTTTATTATTTTTGATGCAGTTGTAAACAAGACTGTTTCCTTAATCTCTTCTCTCTGCTGCTTCATTATTAGTGTATAGAAATGCAATGGATTTCTGTACATCGATTTTGTATCCTGCAACTTTACCAAATTCATTTATCAGGTCTAGTAGTTTTTTGGTGGAGTCTTTAGGGTTTTCTATATATAGTATCATGTCATTTGCAAATAGTGAAAGTTTTACTTTTCCTTACTGATTTGGATGCCTTTTATGCCTTTTTGTTGTCTGATCGCTTCGGCTAGGACTTCCGGTACTATGTTGAATAAAAGTTGAGACAGTGGACATCCTTGTCTTGTTCCTGACCTTAGGGGAAAAGCTCTCAGTTTTTCCCCATTGAGTATGATGTTTGCTGTGGGTTTTTCATATATGGACTTTATTATGTTGAGGTATGTTCCCTCTACACCTACTTTGTTGAGGGTTTTTATCATGAATGGATGCATGAATGGATGTTGTACTTTGTCAAATGCTTTTTTTTTGTATCTGTGAAATGATCATATGGTTTTTATCCTTTCTCTTGTTGATGCAATGTATCACACTGACTGATTTGTGAATGTGGAACCACCCTTGTATCCTGGGAATAAATTCCACTTGATCGTGGTGAATGGTTTTTTTAATGTATTATTGGATTTGCTTTGCCAATATTTTGTTGAGGATTTTTCCATCTAGGTCTTGATGAATTAAATTATTGCCCTTTTTTTTTTCTATAAACAAGTACCTTAAATTCATTTAATAATGAGTTAATTCTTTTTCCAAACCCTCACACAGTCTTCAGGAAAACTAAGTAAGGGATTGAGTGGAGGGTTGAATATGGCTCAGTGGGAATTTCAGACTCAGTCCCCTCTTCTTCCTGCCACTTCTTCCACTTGGGAACGAGTCCCTCCCAAAGACTCTTTCCTTTTTCTACTTGACCTGACAACGGAAGAGGCTCCCCAGTGCCAGTGTGAGACTCTCAACCCAACCCTCTCTGCTTGTCATTGCTGGAGGTCCATAGAGTTCATCTGTGGCAACTTTAACCTTTCCAGTGATCTCCACCCTCCACACGACCCAGTTTTCCTTTCCTTCCCAGCCTTCCTAATTCAGCATCAGCATTCTCTCCTCACTTTGCTGTTTGTGAACGTTTTGACGTTGGAGACCTCCGGCCCCCATAAGCACACTCCCACGTGGCCAACATGGCGGGCTCTTCTGCAGCATTCCCATCTGAGATTTCTGGGGTGAAGCCAGGCTCCCTTTTCAGGGGTGTCTCCTTACCCACCCCTTGTTCCAAGCATCTCTGACTCTGCTCTCAGCTCTTCCTGTTCAGGCAGTAGCCCTTCACCGGCTGTGTTTGGTAGCCCGCCCTCTCTGATCTCTGTGATCAGTGACACCCTCAGTGACACCTGACAGCCCTCCCCCTCCACCATCAGTGTCTGCTGGACTGGCAGACTACTTCCTTTTCCCTGCGGCAGAGTGCAGAGCATTGCTGGGGCGAACATGCTCAGATGCGCTGCCTTGGTGCACCACAGAATCCGGCCAGGCTCATCTGGCTTCCCGCCACCCCTTTAACAGCCCACTTGTCGTCTCATCTACTTCCTGGACTCCTCACAGCGGATCTTCAAACCTTGCCTCCCCCTTTGCAGAAAATATCAGTGTAAACTTCACAGCTGTGTTTCTCTCCTGCTTTAAATAAATCTCCCTGTCCTTGGCCCTGCCTTCTCTTCTTTCTACCTTGAGAGGCAGATGATACCTTATTTCCAACGCTCACTCCTTCCCATTGGCAGGGACCGTGGTCCTTCCCCTCTCTTTGCTCTCCCGCACCTTCAGGCTCTCCTCTTCACAGATCCCCATTGGTTTTCTTTCCTTATCTGCATCCATCTCTCCTGGAAAGAAACTTCCCTTCATCCTACTGTCCTTCTCAGTGCCGTCCTGTTTCTCTCCTTGGCAACCTCCAAACTTCTTTAACTCTTCATTTACCGCCCCCCTTGCTCCCACTATGTCCTCTGTTCTTCCTGCCTCTATTGGCAGCCTTCTGAAGTGACTCCCTTAGCTTCTACCCTGTTTCTCCTTGTTAATTCATTTCCAAACTCTATTTATTAGTTACTCTGCTCCAAGCACTGGACTCAGCACTGGGGATGCTCATGTAGACAGAACACAGCTCGACCCACCAGCAAGTTCACAGGCAGTAAACATTCAGCTTTTTTCTCCTGTAACGTCCAAGGTTCTTCGCTAGTGGGCTCGCTTCCTAGCTTTCTGCTCCTTTCCTCCCACCCCTAAACGTCCTGCACATGTGCCTCTACTTAACCTCCAGGTTAGTTCTCCAGGCTGTTCATGGGTCCAAGCCTATGTGGTGTGATGCTGCGTGAGAGAGAGGCTGCTGGTGGCTCAAGCTCACCACCACCAAACATAGCACCGCAAGGGGGCTTTTGCCCAGGGGTTTCTCAGGCTCCTGCTTTGTGCCCAGTGGGAGACACTGTGCCAAGGGCCTGGGAACACCTCGAAGAAGATGGGCCAGGGCCCTGTTCTCACGGAGCTTGCCTGGTGATGGCAGTGGAGGAGGGTAATGAGGGTAGGAGGGTGATAGTTTGAAATTCCTCCCTTGGAGGTTCTGATACGCTCCCCAGGGAGATGGGGTTAGTCTCTGCTCCATCCTGTTCTTCCGGGACACATGCTTCCAGTAGGAAGGACACTTGAGACTCACTGTCTGACAGCTAGCCTTGCCTCCCGCCTTGCCGAGGTTGAGCTTAACAGTGTGAACTTCACAGCCTCTTTTATTAGCTTGTCTGTCAAGGTCTAGCCCCCCACACCCCCCACCGGTTTACTTCAAACAACTGTTGAACCTGAACTCCTCCTGGGCTTTCGCAAGTCGGGGTTTCTGCTCACATTGATCTCCCCTTGCCCCCCGTCACAGTGCCAGCCCCTTAACCAAATCACGCCCAGCCTTCAAAGCCACTTAACTTCCAGTGACCCTCTCCTTCGGATTCCTCTAGCACAGCAGTTCTCAAAGTGTGCTGTTGGCCCTCTCATGGGTTCCCTGTTACCCTTTTGGCAGTCTGTGAGGTCAAAAATATTTTCATAATGATCCTAAGACATTATTTGCCTTTTCCACGCATTCATTTACAAGTGAACAGTGGAATGTTTCAGAGGCTACATAACCTGTCGTGATGTCAGTGCTCTGATGGCTAGTGGAATGTATGCTTGTCTATTTTTGTTTTCTAGCATGTTCTTCAGTAGTAGGTTTAGGGTATAAATCTGTTCAGTTTTCAGAGGCTGCCTCAGTTCATTCTCAGTACTTCTACTGTGCTCTTGCTAGCTAGCTTTGTTATGCTTGCCATAATTTATGTAACCTCATTATCATGGAATAAATCATTTTGATATCCTGAAGTTTTCCTACGTGGAAACACAAGCAAGAGGTAGGTATACTTTGTTGGCTTATTTTGCAATATAATTTAAAGATATCCTTCCAGATGGTTTATAAGTTTTAGACTTTATATAAAAATCAAGATTTTAGAATTTAATAGTATTTTATTCTAAAACTTAAAAATTTACTTATATTTTTATTATATTCAATGATGGATCATTTGCTTTAAAAAAGGACATTAGGAAGCTTGCTTTCCTAGCCCACAGCTGCACCGTCTAAACCGAAAGATGCTGAAAAAGAGGAAACTGAAATCTACAAAAAAAAAGTATAAACACGAAACAAAACATTTCCCAAGATTTATCTTTTCCTCAGCTTTAGGATGTTAAAATCTTACCTTTCTGGGGCCTCTTCAAGTTGTGGCACCATTTTGAGAATAATAATGTAGGGTTTAAAGAAAAGGGAACCGAGTATTTTAAATGTAGATGTGATGAGTTCATTAAAAGCCAAAAATTGATCATTACAGCCTTTCAAACGAGGAATGCAAAAGCCATTGAAGTACAGCTCAGGGAAGTGACTGCGCCCAACTGCCTGGAGACAGACACAGGCGCCCGTATCGCTGATGCTGCTGAATGTCTGCTGGATGGAGAGTCAGCAAAAGGAATCACAGCAGTGCCACTTTCTAATGATACAGTAGCTTGTCATACTGAAGATTCAGCTGCAAACATGAAGGCTGAGTTAGTATCTTCTCTGCAGTATTGTACTCTTGTCTTACACACGGACAAGTCAATACAAGTGGCTAGACTCGCCATTTTGCTTGTGTTCATCTGATAATCAGCACCAGCTAATCCGGGAACTTCTTCTTTTTAAAAAGATTTTATCTATTCATTAGAGAGAGAGAGCACAAGCAGAGGGGGCAGCAGGCAGAGGGAGAGGGAGAAGCAGACTCCCCGCTGAGCAGGGAGCTCAGTGAGAGGCTCCATCCCAAGACCCTAAGATTATGAACTGAGCGAAGGCAGATGCTTAACTGACTGAGCCACCCAGGCGCTCCCCTCCGCATCCCTGCACCGATCTTCTTTTATGTGAATGCTTGGAAACAAACTCAAATGGTGCTGAAACATTCACAATATTGCACAATTTTATTCACTCTCATGGCTGATCCCAGAGCAACTGTGTGGATGTTTGCACTGATGGTGCAAAAGCAACATGGGGTCAAAGCGCCTTAGCATGGGTCAAAGAAGGGACGCCAAAATGTCCTGGAAGTCATTGTATTTTTCACTGCCATGCGCTTGCAGTCAAATAATGGCCAGATTCACTTATCTTTGATGAAATCGTAAAAATTATCACCTTTTCTTTATTAAGTCTTTCCTCTTGAGTCCACATCTTTTTAATATTCTGCGTGACAAAATGAGAAGTAGGCACAAAGCACAGCTGCTGCAAATCAAAGTCCAATGGTTGTCTTGGGGAAAAGCACTTCTGTAACCAAGCTGCAAGCTCACTAGTGCCTTTTCCATGAAACGCTGTGTTTATATTTGGCAGACACATTATTGAAAATGAGGCTGTCACTTCAAGGAAAATAACTGCAGGATTTGTTGCCAATGATAATATTTAAGCTTTCAAAAGGAAATTAGAATTTGGGGTAATTTATATCAACCTCCATGAGCTTGTCCACTTGCCAATTGAGATAGAATTTACATATCATGAAATTCACCCTTTTAGAGCATATAATTCGGTGGTTTTTATAGATCCACAAAATTATGCAATGAGTATCTAGTTCCAAAACATTTTCATCACCCCAAAAGGATACCCCATTGGCAGTGCCCACTAGCAGTCACTCCCCATCCCCCTCTCCTCCCAGCCTCTGGCAACCAATATGCTTTCTGTATTTATGGATTTGTCTAGTCTGGATATTTTATATAAGTGGAAACACACAAGGATTGTGTGATTTTTATTTTTTTATTTTTTTTTTGACTGTGTTCCAATAAAACTTTATTTTTTTTATTTTTTTATTGTTATGTTAATCACCATATATTATATCATTAGTTTTTGGTGCAGTGTTCCATGATTCATTGTTTGTTCATAACACCCAGTGCTCCATGCAGAACGTGCCCTCCTCAATACCCATCACCAGGCTAACCCATCCCCCTACCCCCCTCCCCTCTAGAACCCTCAGTTTGTTTTTAAGAGTCCATCATCTCTCATGGTTCGTCTCCCCCTCTGACATACTCCCCTTTTCTTCCTCTCCTGTTATCTTCTTCTTTTTCTTTTTTCTTAAAATATGTTGCGTTATTTGTTTCAGAAGTACAGATCTGTGATTCAACAGTCTTGCACAATTCACAGCGCTCACCGTAGCACATACCCTCCCCAATGTCTATCACCCAGCCACCCCATCCCTCCCACCCCCAACCACTCCAGCAACCCTCAGTTTCTTTCCTGAGATTAAGAATTCCTCATATCAGTGAGGTCATGTGATACATGTCTTTCTCTGATTGACTTATTTCACTCAGCATAACACCCTCCAGTTCCATCCACGTCGTTGCAAATGGCAAGATCTCATTCCTTTTGATGGCTGCATAATATTCCATTGTGTATATATACCACGTCTTCTTTATCCATTCATCTGTCGATGGACATCTTGGCTCTTTCCACAGTTTGGCTATGGTGGACATTGCTGCTATAAACATTGGGGTACACGTACCCCTTCGGGTCCCTACATTTGTATCTTTGTGGTAAATACCCAGTAGTGCAATTGCTGGATCGAACGGTAGCTCTAATTTCAACTGTTTGAGGAACCTCCATACTGTTTTCCAGAGGGGTTGCACCAGCTTGCATTCCCACCAACAGTGTAGGAGGGTTCCCCTTTCAAGGATTGTGTGATTTTTAAACACACTGTATGAAATATAAAAACATCTGGATGATCTATAAGACTCGGTGGACCAATATTTTCCAAATGACTAAAGCATTATGTTACAAAATCATTAATTGGGCAAAAGATTCATCCAAAGTGCAAGACAGATCAATGGCTTCTAATGTGAAGACTGTACAAAAAGTTCACTGATACCATGTCAGATTCCACATTGCAACTAACCTTTAAGAAATACAAGTGTGTTGGGCGCCTGGGTGGCTCAGTTGGTTAAGCGACTGCCTTCGGCTCAGGTCATGATCCTGGAGTCCTGGGATCAAGTCCCACATCGGGCTCCCTGCTCAGCGGGGGGTCTGCTTCTCCCTCTGACCCTCTCCCCTCTCATGCTCTCTCTCTATCTCATTCTCTCTCTCAAATAAATAAATAAATAAAAACTTTAAAACAAAACAAAACAAAAACAAATAAAAATCTTAAAAAAAAAGAAATACAAGTGTATTGAGTTTTGGCACAGTATCAAATAAAAAATCTACAATTATCTGAAAAGATTATTAAAATACTCCTCCCCTTTCCAACTACATATTGGTATAAGGCTGAACTTTTCATGTATATCAATCAAAACCACATATCACAACAGATTGAATACAGAAGATGAGAATCCAGCTGTCTTCTACGAAGCCAGATATTAAAGAAATCTACAAAAATGTAAAACAATGCCACTATTCTTTTTTTAAATATTTATTTATTTTTGAGCGAGTGAGAGTGCGCAAGCTGGGGGAAGGGGCAGAGGGAGAAGCAGACTCCCTGCTGAGCAGGGAGCCAGATGGATGTGGGGCTCAATCCCAGAACCCTGGGATCATGACCAGAGTTGAAAGGCAGATGCTTAACCGACTGAGCCCTAGATGGGTCTTAAAAAAAAAAAAAATAGCTGCATAAATACCATACTTTATTTTATAGTTCCCTATTGATGGACATTTAAATTGTTTCCAGTCTTTTATACAACAAACAACAAATCTAAAAATCTTTGTTCATTTGTCTCTGTTCATATGCAGGGGAAAATTTTAGAAATGCAGTTGTTGGATGAAAAAGCGTGTACATTTCAAACTTAACAGCTGGACTTAGCACTTCTAACAGCCACCCTACGTGATTCTCTCCAGGTGGTTCAATGACCACATCTGGAAAGAAACTGTTGCAGGGGAAAGAACCACACAGCTAAACATCAGTTATGTCTTAGGACTTTCCCCCCTTAAGGCCAAGAAAATAGAGATTTTACACAAAAACACACTGGCCATCTTTAAAGAGGACAAAATTTATTTCATCATCTATAAATAAAAATGACTTAGATATGCGAGGGGAACACTATAAAGCACATGGTATAAATATACAATTAACCCTTTACAAGACTGCCAAAGAACTGTAAAGAATAACATCGTTTAAACAGAAAGGATTCATATATTTGCTGTAATTCCTCATAGCATTCTCTTTTATTCTATTGTCCACATAAATATTGCAAGCAGGTTTTACTGTTTTTTTTGTTTGTTTGTTTGTTTGTTTTTGTAAAATAGGAACTTCTGATTGGGTAGAAATCACCATTCCGTCAACACAGAGAGTCAACGAACACCTGTATAAACCGCAGATCTACCTTGGGTATAAGGGGAAAAAGTTCCCATTGATGATGCACAGCCAACAGCGTGAGCATCAAAACGCATTGGCTCTATAGCACCGTTCAAAAAATACTTAATTTGATGTTGTCTGAAAATGAGTCATGGAAGTCATGTAGTCAGTTTCAAAACACACATGTTTCCTTGGTCTAAGTCTCTGACTTTACAGTAAACAGAGAGAGAGAGAGAGAGAGAGAGAGAGCACTGCCGCAGGATTTAAGAGTACCTTTATCAAAATAGACATCTGGATTATTAAACAGCCGCCAAAGCTGTAATGATAACAAACAGGTTGTTGTGTTGAACCAAAAGGAGGCTGACATGAAATTTATTATCTATAACAATCTATAGGCGATTCTCGAGTCATTAGAGGTAATATTAGAGTGTGTATACTAACCAGGCTTTTGTTTTTCCTTTCCATTAGCTGCCTTTTATTATTATTGTGATTTTGGTGGCCCCTTTGATTATCTAACCCCTCCCACTAGGCATTAGAGCAGGAAATAATGGAGATGGAAGAAAATGGAGGCTTGTCCTTGTAACCCCTTGTTAACAGCTCCGAAGCATTTGGTGGAGGAGAAGACTGAAACTGTTGGCTAAAACAACGCTTGGGGTAACACTCTGTGATTCCGATCATTAGGACTATTCCTGCCTCTAATTACCAAGGATAATTAAGAATGGTCTGTGCTCACTTTAGATAAATTTGACCCAAGACGTTGGCAATGATATGAAAGGATTTGTGTGCGTGTGATGAACAAATTGTGAGTGGAAATTGAAATAGTTCTAAAATATGTGTAAACAAGTGAGGCAACCAGGAATTTCCAAACGACTCTGGGGAGGAACATTCTGCAGGCTGAAAACTGTTTGGCTTAGAAAAATAGAGATCTCAGATAAAGGAGGAGCATCATTTGATGTCATGGATTACAGTTATCTTGTGGATGAAATCAATCAGGAGACCAATTTTTAAAACTGTGTCAAGCTCCGGCAAACGAGTGGTCTATATAACAAGAGGCCCTGGAGAAGGGCTACCAGTTACCACGTACTCCAACATCAGGTGCCCAGACGTCTAGACTGAGGGCATTCCGTTCCTTATGCTTGCAACTTGATAGTCTCACGTTTTGGATCAGTAACACACTTGACAGATGATTTAACTGCCAACTTTGCACACCAACCAGCAGTTCCTTCTCTGTTTTATTTATTGGGCAGGAGAAACTCAGAAAAAAATTTTATAAACCCCAGATCATGCTCATAAATGAAGAGGCTAATGATATGAATAAAAGGGCTTAAATCATAGCCCTTGATTCAATGTTTTGTGACAAATACGACTTTTTGCTAAGGAAATCAATATTATTTATCTAGGTTTTGAATTAAGATTCAGTTTATAACTAAATAATACTAAATTAGGATTGATGACAGATGCTTTTCTTAGAGGGAGATTGAAAAACTGTACCGCCCAGCTGCAGAATTCTTCCATAAAAATATAAACTGTGTTTCTTTCATTGTACTAAACGTATTACCTTTGAAATCAGAGTCTGCATTTACTTTTTCCACTAGTAGATCAACAGCCCCCTGTAACAAGTTCCGAAGGCTAATGAGATTTTTGTGCTTGAAACCCATTTATCTATAAGCTTTCCAGAAGCATTTAGATAAATTATTTTCACCATACAAAGAGTAGATGAGTTTAAAAGATTTTATTCCTCGTCTTTGTTTCAAAAGCTGTATCTAAAACCTTAGTCCCAGTGGATGACGAGAGAGAGTGGTTTTCATAAGGGCATTTCTACCAATTATTTAACAGGCCGTCTCTGAAGGACATTGTCATCTCTGAAATGTATGGAGTCTTTCATTCCTTCCGGCATTGCTTCTCCCCAAACGGAAAGACAGTGCTGCTTTCAAATGCAGTCATGACCACGGCATTTACAAATGACAGTACAGGTTACCATACAAAGCGCTTCCCCACAATGTCACAGGCTCCTCACAGCAACCATGTGAGGTAGGCATGGGTACCCCACAGAAATCTTACAGGAAACAGAACATGACGCTAAACGTGTGCACCGTCCATGTATTTTTTTCTGGATTGTTCTATCATTTGAATACACGGCTGAATGAGTAAAAAGAGTATCCCTACCATGTAAAGTAAGCCACATATATAGAAGGAAAAATCGTATTTTTCTGTGATGTCATAGATCCAGCCTGCAAAACAAAAAGGAATACATTCAGTGTAACCTAGCTGATAAAAGTCAAGAACACAATTACTGTGAGTGTAAATATTTCTATGAGAATTTATTTACATGTCATGTCATGACCCAAATATTTCAGTTCGCCATTTTTAAGCCCAGGCTATATAAGCCAGAGTTTCTCAGTGCCTGAGAATGGCAGGCATTTATCTTCCAAGCTGCGAGGGTACCTCACAAAGTGCTTAAGGCATGGATAGAGTAGCTGGCCGACCCTTGGGAGGATGTGGCTCCCAGCCCTCAGAGTCTCTCAGGCTGACACAAAGCCAACAGTGAAAAGGGAACCTAATGATTTTCTTTTTTCACAAATATAACCACAAATCTTTTCTAAAAACCTTCATAACTCTTCTGAAGAAGTTTCTAGGGTATATCAAAAGAGGCTGAGCAGAAACCATTTGAACTTTCATTCACTGTGGAATATTTGAGAGTAAACATCTGTTCTAGAAAGAATAAAATTTCCCATGTTTTATAAAATTCACATTTACAGCTATAAAACTTTAATATTTCTATATACAAAGAACTTTAAATTGCCAAGGATATAGCCTTCAATACTGACTAAATTATTAGTTTTTAATACTATAATCTAAAACTTTCATATAGTAATCTTACTAGGCACTCTGGAAGATACTACTATATTTCATGGATTCTAAGATATCATGAATTGCATGATGCCTCATTATCCTATGTAGCAATAAGAAAGAAATATCCTTGTCAATTAAAATATGACTCATTGTTTTCCTGGGGCTTTGTAAAATGCATTCCAATTTCAGAGATGTTAAAATGTGAAAGAAAAGCCTCAGAGACTATGAAATGGATTAGACTTCAGTGATTAAATCTAAGCATCAGTCACACGTCAAGGTCCCCACGTAGCCAAACCATGTGAACTGGGAGGATTAAGCCGTCCACAGGCATTTCATTTATGGTGAAAACACAAATTTTGAACATTCCCTTTTTTTTCATATCAACAAGTACATTCATTAGCAAAGACATAAGGAAAATAGGAATGATTTAAGGACCAACCATAGTTTTTGTGACCACTTTTCAAAAAACATCTTTTTAAAAAAT
The DNA here is from genome assembly GCF_009762305.2 of Zalophus californianus. Lineage (NCBI taxonomy): Eukaryota > Metazoa > Chordata > Mammalia > Carnivora > Otariidae > Zalophus > Zalophus californianus. The sequence goes on from NC_045597.1 coordinate 185,964,670, forward strand.
ATCTAACTGGTAAACGAATAATGTACAAGCACGACTCAACCTTCTCCCACCAACAAATAGCTACACAAAAGTCAGCACTTTTGTCAAGCAGTACCTCTGACTTCCTGGCAATTGTCTGTCTTCTGCATTTGTGTCTCATGCATAATTAACGCACCTGGGTGAGTCAAAGGTCAACATAAAGAAAAACAAACACTTGACAGCAGGAAACATTTATATATTGTAACCACTCAAAAGCTGGAGACTCCAGATAGCCTTTAAAATTTCACCAACATTTTTGAGTTTGTTTATTGTTTGATACACACAAAAGAAGAAAGCACAGGACTCCTGAGATGTAGCTTTAGTAAAATGCTCTATCAGTTTTTCCCAATCTCCAATTTGAGACAAGAGGAACAAGGGAGATGAATCGTCTAATCCAAAAAACAAAGACTCGGCTTCAGAAATGAAACAGAAAGGTGCTGTGACACTGACATATGAACAAGAACGCACCCAACTTGGCTCAGAGTCACCACGTAACCACTGCACGCCTACCTCTTTCCCCTGCAGCCCCAAGCTTAACCATGAGCACACGCCACAAGTTTTTGGAGTTTCAAACACATTTTCTCTTGGCTCCTTGTCTGCACATATACAGGTCCTCCTTCTGCGGGGGACAGTAATAAACACCATCCCCCTTAGTACACCCTTGCAACCCCTCCCCTCCACCCCATCCCCCCTCTTGCCTCTGCAGACTTTGGAACCTGCTAAGTATATTATACATTGTTACGGTCGTTAGCTGAGTTCATTATATTTTAAAATAGTTTCTTTCCTCTAAAAGTATGTTTGTAAAAGGGTGTCTGTCCTCTCACTCCAGTCTTTAAAAGTAACTCAGGAACTCATGTGTCCATTTTTTAAAAAGTGCCCCCAACTTGACCAATTTCATAGGAAAGAATTGGGGGAAGTAATCTTAAATTTTATGTTAAATTAACCCCATAGGTTTCTCTAGTCTATCTTTCAGATTTATTTTTAAAAGACTCTGGATCCTGCCCCTTTTTCTTTTGGCGCCCGTTTTTAACATTTCTGCCAGTTTGAATTGAATCCATTCCTGCATCAGAGGCAAAGCGGGTCAGGAGAGACAGGACTTCACTCTGTGCTTTGATCCTCAGCGCACATGGATATAACTCTTCAGACAAATGATGTTTCTGACGAGCTACCCACCTCATGCATCTTTCACCACCTCTCCCTACAGATCTGATCTCGGTTCCTTGGTTCAGAGCCTGGCATCCTTGGCAACCCTGATCCAACCATCAATTCAAATCAACAGCTTCCAAATAAAATCTGATTCCCTATTAAATTGCATTCACTTTTCCTTTGAGTCTGTCAAATGAGGAATGATGTCTGTTTTTCTTATTTATTAAATAGGTATTCCCAGCTTTTGATGAAAAACCCTGCAAATTGTTGCTAGGGTGTTATATTTTAGGCAAAGAGAGGAGGTAGGTGTGGATTCTTAGTCAAATCTGGTGGCCACGTTTTGCTATATTTTACACTGGAAACGTCTAGAAAAGTTTGCACCATCATTACATCTTTATAGGAGAAGAACTGAATGCCCAACAATATTACAAATGAACTAGATCAAGAAGTTCATGTTGCTAAATGACACAGCTGCAATATCTGTTCGCTATCTGATTGTATATTCTTCTCCTAAATGGAACTGTGTGATTGTCTAACACGCTAGTAAATGGCACCAGATTTCTTAATGCCAGTAGAAGCCACTTTGAAAAATGGAAAATACATTCATTTCTGAACCCACTAAAAAAGAAAAAGGTAATGTGAACAATAATTTTCCCCGTAGCAAACCCTGCAAGTAATAATTCCTAGACCACCTCGAATTTCTAGCAAGAATGTAATGTGGTAATTCGGTCACTCGTACTGCCCGTCACTTCCGAACTATGAGGCGTAAAAGGCCGGGCCTGTATCTCATTGCAATGTTGGCTCTTTGGCCTGGAAAGTCAATGAATTAAATGCAACGCAGTTAGCCAATAGTGCCGTTCAGCGTTCTTCTGGTGCATGACTTCAGTGCAAGGAGAAGAAACAAACAAACAGAAGGAGAGTCCCCTGAGGTTGCTGGCCTAGAGACGCACAGCACAACATTGATTTTCTAGTCCCCGTGACACCCATTCATAGACGGTTCCTAACTGTTAATACAACGGCATCTACCATCCACGGTGGATGACATTCAGCTCTAGACCCGCTTCGAGGGAGGAAGCTTGAAGCAGGCAGGGGTAACCCCTGATGACTGAGGGCCAGGGATAACTCCCTGCTTCTCGTTCTAATTCCCTTCTCTTCCACTCCAAAACGTGCACTGGAATGCTATCCTGTGAGAAGGATGTGACATGTGAATGAGATAGAGAAGCCATGCTGGCCAACTTTGGTGCCTAACGAACATTGATCGTGAATTGCTTAAGCCGCACCTCACAGCTGTGTTATGATGCTGCTACCGAAATCTGGTAGATCAGTGTAAAAATAACCCCAGGCGGACCATTAGAAGGAGAAAGTACGCCTGGATCACAGAAAGAACCAACAAGGACAGATTCCATTCCCACAGACGATACCTTCAACAAGAACCTTCAACAAGAGAGTGGATGAGCCACTGATAATGTCCGCATCCTCGTAATGGATGTTTCAGTTTAACATCTCTGGAAGGTACCATTGGTTGCCTGACCCAACCCCCAATCTCCATTCTTTTCTCTTTTCCTTCATCTAGTACAGGGGCTAGGAAGCAAAATACAGTTCCCCCTGAAGCTTGAACTAGCTGTGTGACACTGTTCTGGCCAATCAGATGAAAATGGAAGTCGGCTGAAACTGAGCCTTTCTTCCCATTTTCCTTCTTGGTATAAATGAGGATGTAGGGCTGGAGCAGCAGCAGCCATTGTGTGGCCATGAGGCAACTAGCCTGAGGGAAAGGCCAGGAGGATCTTGAAGACACTGTCCCAATACCATCTGGTATCTCTGAATTACAGATTTTGGACTATGTGACACTATTAAATCTCTGCTTAAGCTACCATTGGTGGGGTGTTCTCCTACAGCCAAATGGATCCCTGAGAGAGAATTCTACACGAGACTACTGAGTTCCAACTTTACAGCTGCCAATATAGTTTGCTGCACTGCGATAGTTATTCACTGTCACCTAGAAATGCTGTGCCTGCCTCTCTGTGCACAGGCAGAGAATAGGAGCAGCTTGGCCCAGGAGGGGCCCCATAGGTGACCACTGGGTTTCCTAAAGTGAGTCTTAGTTCTTAATCCTTTAGTCAGCCAACTGCCAGTGTTGTCAGCTGTATAGGCAAAAAACCATGATGTCTTGAACTTCAAATTCTGTGGGGGACTTCAAAGTAAATGTGTTGAAACAAGCCTTCTGTCAGTGGGGTCTTAGGATGGGAGATGATGCTATGATCCCTAGAGAGACCAGGAAGAAAGGGGCGGGGAGGGCTTTGTCCTGCACCCATGGGGTTGCCTAGAGGAGGTATTCCTGCAGAGGATATGAGAGTAAAGGGCCAGGAGGAGCCAGACGAGCAGGGAGTGCGGGCATCTGAACAGATGAGGCTCTGCCGGGTCAGCTTACAACACTGCACAAAACCTGCGTCAGCTGTGACAACAGCCACTGGTCCTGGCCCGGTAGCCCGAATGGCCACCTCGGGACAGCACCTTTGTGTTGATGTTTGGCCCCAGCCCTGGCCACACTATGTGGACTCCTGCCTCCAGTCTTTGGACAGAGGGGGGACCTTGTCACCTTCGCCCAGCACCTGGCCTCTTGGAGATTAAGTCTACCTGCCGATCCTGATGTGTTCTTCCACAAACACCAGGTTCAGAAAGGTTCTGGCTTCCACAGGACGCCTCGGTGCCTGGGATTTCTGGTATGTCCATTGCAAGAAGCAAGTTCTCCACTGAACCGAGGTGAACACTTGTGAGAGAGCTTGCCTGGGATGTTGTCACCTGGTGGGCTCTGGGCCTCTGGTGTGCCGAACGCCCCAACCCTCCCCAGCTGCTCACATCCTAATCCCCAGAACCTGTGAATGTTATGTTACGTGGCAAAGGAGACTCTGCAGGTGTGATTGAGTTAAGGACCTTGCGATGGGGGGTTATCATGGATTGTCCCGCAGACTGAATGTAACCCAGATATCTTTATCAGTGAAAGAAGAAGGTGGGAGTGTCAGAATCAGAGAGGTCTGTGACCACTGCTGTGTCACTGGCTTAGGAGATGCCAGAAGGGGCTAGGAACCACAGAGGCAGGCAGTCTCTAGAAGCTGTAAAAGGCAAATTAATAAACAAACAAACAAACAAATAAAATAAAAAATAATAAATAATAAATAAAAATAATAAATAAATAAATAAATAAATAAATAAATAAGGGATTCCTTCATAGAGCCTCCAGAAAGAACGCAGTTCTGCTGACACCTCGCTTTTAGCCTTTTGTGATCCAATTTAGCCTCCTGACCTCTAGAACTATAAGATTATAAATCTGTATTGTTTTAAGCCACTGCATTTGTGGCAATTACTATAGCAGGGACAAGACATTGCTATGGGGCTAGATCCAGCTCATAGATGTGTTGTGTGGGACCTACACACAGTGTTTTAAAGGTCTGGAAATGTCACGGTTATCAGGGTGAGCAATTCATTATGTACATAATTGTTGAACCACTGTGTTGTACACCTGAAACTAATGTAATGTATGTCAACTATAGTCAATTAAAATTAAATTAAATTAAAAAAAATCTGGAAATGTCCCCGAAGAGCCCAGAGTTCCTGGGTTTTTCGTGGGGGGAAAAAAAAACCCTAATAATAGAAGATCTGGTAAAAATTTTCCATGTTTCTTGGTGACAGAAATCAGTTGGAGGTGGGTAGAAGCTGCCTCCTCCCGATGGGGTAGGGGTTCTGCACTATTCCATTACCCACTTTGCTAACTTCGCCAACTTACCTTGCAGATAGAGATGCAAGGTTCACCTACATTCTGCTTGAAAGAATGACCATTACGTTGCTAACATTTACAAATGAGAGGTTGGGGGGAACAGAATGGGAAGAAAAGGAGCATGTACACGAATGGGAACTTGTTTCTTATTTATCTTGGACTTCAAAATATAAATGAGAACACTACCTCACTCTCCATATGTACTCTAAGCTCTTAAAACCTTGTATGGTTTACCTGCAAAAGGTGGTCCCAGCAGCGCGGAGATGCCATTGGCACAGATGATGATCCCGTAGGCGTTGGCCAGGTGCTCAATCCCCACCAAGTCTTCGGTCACTACGGGCATGAGGGAGAAATAACCGCTAGAAAAGCCTATCAGTGCGCAGATGACCGCCAGGCCAGCATAGGTGTGCATCAGTGGGAGAATAAAAATACTGAGGACAAGGGTGAAGTTGGCCATCAGGAAGACATTCCAAACGCTGATGCAAGGTAAGTCGGCCACAATGCCCAGGATCACTTTTGCAAAGATATGCACTATTGCTATAATCGAAGTCAGAGGGAAAACATCGTTTTGCTCCGATAAATTATACAAATTGACGATTTCCGGGAGGTGGATGAAAGGGATGACAAAGCTGCTGTATGCAAACAGAGCCCAGAAAATAAAGGCGACAAACATTCGATTGGTAAAGAGCGAGGCTGTGCCAAAGTAGCCCGAGTACCAGTCCCGGAAGCCCCTCCTGACTCTCACGGTCAGCTGGCTGGCGGTCTTCAGAACCCGGAGGGCGCACAGGTTCTGTGTGTGCTCGGCCTTCTCCGGGCCCGCCTGGGCGGGGAGGTCACCCACCGGCTCCTCCTCGTTCCCGGGCCCCGCACCCTTCTCTTCTGCTCCGCCCGGCGGCCCACTTGACTTCGAGCCAGGGGAGGGACCCAGCACGACCTGCGGATCTTTCTCTCCCGCGTCGTTCCGGTCCTTCCCAGGAGAGAGGGGCCTCATGAGCGCCCCGCAGACACACAGGTTTAAGGACACGGCGCCTTGGATGAACATCGCATTCCGCCATCCGTACTCCGCGCACAGGTACTTGAGCAACACGGTCATGAGGAAGGTGCCGAACCCCGTCCCAGTGGTGCTGAGGCCCTGGGCAAGGGCGCGTCTCTTCTGGAAGTACCTCCCCACCATGACCACGGCCGGCAGGTAGGCCATGCCGCTTCCAAAGCCTGCGCGAGTTGGATGGGAAGAAAAAGCCCACGGCACAACATAAATGGCCATATCCAGAATTTGCAGCACGTAAAGGTCATCGGCATTTCATTATATTCGTTTCTATGGTTTTTTAAATTTTTATTGTTGTTGTTTTTAACACAAAGAAATAACGTTTGTGAAAAAGCAGCTCGGTGGGTAAGCACCGTCAGGGTTATCCACGGAAGCTTCCAGCCCATCATTTCCCTCCAGCACCGGCTACCGCCAATAATAAAATAAGCCAGTATCCTTACATCATAATATCAGAATGAATGAATGGATGAGAAGGTAGATGAATGGAAGAATGAATGGATGTTGGGGCCCTGCTGTCAGTGCTAATTGCATCGAGTGCCCAGGAAAGTTATTTTTCTACCAGCGGATGGAGAGCAATTCCAGGCAATTTGCAGAAGCCTCAGGAACAAGTCCATTTGTTCACAAATTAATAGGAAGAATAAAAGAAAGGTACCCATAAATATACCCAGCGACTGGATGTCAAAACCACCTAATACTAATTTGTAGCTCTGATTTTCACTTGTATTTTTCTTAGAAAATTGGAACAGTTTGTGATTTCCATCGACAAAATTAAAATGCTGGTGGGGTAGACGGTGTGCGTTGCGGGCAGGGGGCATAACTGAACTCTCTGTACTTGTTCTCAATTTTGCTGTGAACCTAAAACTGCTCTAAAAAACAGGAAACCTATTTTTTAAAAAAGACATGAAATAAAATAAAATAAAAAGCTGCCCAAGAGGTTGTGGGTTGCATTCTCAACTTCTAGGTACAGACAGAGGGAAACCATAAGACCCACTTTAATGATCATGGGGCCCCATATGGTTCTAATACTTAAGACTTCCTGACATTAGGACGGCAGCATGATAGTACAAAAGAGACTTTGACCAATGGTGTTTCCCAGAGCCGAGGCCTCCTTATTTCAGCATCATTGAATAGTTTCAGAAATACTTGATTTTGAAAGGAGACCGGAGTAATCATACATACAATTATAATACTAATTACCATTAATCGAGTACCACTGATGGGCCAGTTGCTTTATAGGCTTTATGTGATTGGGTTTTTCACAGTAACCCGGAAGTTAGCTGTGGCTCTACCTTTTTTTTTTTTAAGTTTTATTTATTTAAATAATCTCTACACCCGACATGGGGCTTGAACTGACAACTCGGGAGATCAAGAGTCGCACGCTCTTCGGACTGAGACAGCCAGGCATCCCTCTGCCTTTTCTCTGAACCTCGTGAAGAGTTAAGTAACTTTCCCAAGACCCTGTTGCAGGACTGGAGAATCCGGGGTGGAACTCAGACCCAACTGCACAGCCTGGGCCTTTTCCACTGCCCACTGCCTCTCACCCTAAACCGCTCATCCCCCTGGCTGCTGGCAGGTAGGATTTTGAAGAAGGATTTTGCTTCAGCCCGGGCTTCTAAAAGAAGCCTCCAGAAGCAACCCGCCTCCTTTATTTACCTGAGAGCAGTGATATTTACAGCAACTGTCAGAAGTCAATGATCCTCAACCAGTCTTCAGGTGGATGCCCTTGTTTTAAGAACAATTAAGCTGGCTTCTAAGTGATTCCCAGCAGAAGTGGGGGCAGGTCCCCAAGCCCCTTTGCAAGCCTCACTGAGGGTAATAATTATTTGCATTAGGGAGAAATGAGCATGAAGAAAACAGCTACCCTTAATTTTGAACTAAACTCTGGCTTAATCTTTATGACGTTTAAGTCCACAAAAAAACAGAATTTCTCATTTCCTAATATTCAAAGAGGCAGAGAAAAATATTTAATAGCCCATAAACACACTCCCTCCTCCCTCTAACTGTAAAGCAGATCTCCTGTACATCATTTCAAGTGCAAATATTTTAGTATAAATCTCTAATAGAAGAATTCTTTAAACAGCATAATGATGATTATATCTTAACTGATAAAATAAACAATTCCTTGATATCATGAAATATCCAGAAGGTGTTCACATTTCTAATTGTCTCATAAATGACTATATTTTTTAAAAACTGTCTCTTTAATCAGGCTCCAAATAAGGCCCACACAGTGCTACTTGTGGATATGAATCTTAAGCTTCTTTAAATTTGTTTTTTTTCCTTGAAATTTCTCTTTTTTTCTTGAAATTTATTTGTTGAGGAAACTGGGTCATTCGTCCTGTGAAATTTGTCATTGTCTGGATTTTGCTGAGAGCACAAGTTTATTTTTTGATTTGTGACTCACAATAACCAACATCCTAAATTTAATGTAGTTATAGATTTCTAAACAACAGCAGAATAAAATGATTAGTAGGAACAGAACCGAGGTACCTAAGCCTAAGAGCAGCACTAATTCTAACTTAGTGTGAATAATAAACAATCCCATGTGTGAGGAAAAAAGAAAGCCATGCCCAATGGTACAAGTATCTATTTCCCTGTTACACTTAGCCATGCCCTTAACAGCATCCCCTCCTTCCTCACATGGCTTTGCTGTCTGTTATAGGCACAATTACTCCACGAGCTTGTAGGACAGGCCTTGGGGATATGTGGTTCGAGCCCAGTGGTCAGTCAAGGCCCTGCTAATGTCCAGCCCTGGGCAGGGCCCTGGAATAATTCTTCACCACATGCCGGTTCAGATGAGGGTTTACAACCCTCCCAACCAGGTGGAGGAAAGAGGCCCCAGATGGGTAGAGGAAATCCGGTGATCCTGGGTCAGTGTGGGTGGGGGAAAAGGTGTCGTCAGGAGACAGGCTTAAGAAAATGCAGCTCTGGTAAGGCTGAAGAAATTTGGTCCAGACTCCCCTGGCTAAGTAAGTTTGCTCAAACAGACATTATTTTTCTGCCTCGTAGGAGGATACTCCTACACAGTTTTAATTGTCTAGGTGTTTAAAAAAAAAAGAGAGAGAGACAGATACAAATAAATCTGTCTCAAATGCTTTTTGGAAGGAAGAAGAATATCAATAAAGTTTTTTTCCAAATGTACATTGTACAGTGAAATGTATCTCTCAAGTGCTTGCTTTTTAGATTTTCCCATCTTTCTTTTCTGTTAAATAAGGGCTAGATTGCAATCAGCTTCCACATGCCTCCGTGATGACAGCCCAGGATTTTGCCTCTATAAGCTAACTGACTTAGCTGGATTTTCCAGTTACATATAGTTGGATATATGTTTGTGGGGGATGTGATACATTTATTTTCCAAGACTTTCTTTGGGTTTTTCCTGTATAAAAAGTGGGAGCAATAAAGTGTCTCAAGACACACTTCCCTTCAGCAGCACCCTGATCTTCCTCCTACTTTCTTGGGTCCAGAAATATTTGTTAAATAAGTGAATGAATATGGAAATAATAAAATGGGGCGCCTGGGTGGCCCAGTCAGTTAAGCATCTGCCTTCAGCTCAGGTTATGATCCCAGAGTTCTGGGATCTAGGCCCGCATCGGGCTCCCTGCTCAGCGGGGAGTCGGCTTCTCCCTCTCCCTCTGCCCCTCCCCCCTGCTTGTGCTCTCTTTCTCTCTCTCTGACAAATAAATAAATAAAATCTTTTTAAAAAAATATGGGAACAATATTAATGGCAGGTCAATAAGCAATTAACTGCAAGAAATAAAGCTCATGTAAACAAAGAATCTAATCACAGAGATCTCTAAATGACGAGAATTAATCTCAAGTCCCAGTTTGTAGGATCAAGTCAGTCTGTATAATCAACCACCACCACATCCAGTTCACAGGTGTGCCACATGTCTGCCTGGGGACCCCAGTGTGGCTCCCTAGGCTTAGTGGGAGTATTTCCTCACCTATAATATAAAAACCCCAGTGCTGGCTCTCTTCATTGGAGTGTTTGGGGGAAAGCTTCTAAAATACTCAGGGGAAACATCTTAAGTTATTCTTGAAGAACTGTTACCAAGTCCTTCAGATCAATGGTTTTCAAACTATGCTTCAAAGGACATAGAAGTGCTTTATGTGTAGATGTGGATCGATGTAAATTACAGAGAACCAACTTGCCAACTTTTTGGAGAGTAGGTGTTTGTGTTCACAGTCTCCTGCTATCATAAAGCATGCACTTAAGCTCATAATAAGAATGTTACATTAATATAACAATTATATATTAGCTAACACGAAGGACTCTATTTTGTGATAAGCATCATGCTAAGTGCTTTATACAGATGATCTCCTAATCATTTCAACAACCCTCTAAACCAAGCATTCTTCATGACCCCATTTTGCAGATAGGGAAACTGAGGCATAAGTAGGTTAAGTAACTTGCCCAAAGTCACACAGATAATAAGTGAAAAAAAAAAAAGGCAAGATTTCCAAATTCTTTTACTTCTTATATCAACACTTCTGTCAATGTGTCATTTATTAGGATGGTAGCTCTGTACTCAAAAAGAAAGTCAGGCTGGATCTGGTTTACTGCAATACAATTGTACAAGTAAGAAACTACTTATCTGTGTGAATTCTGCTTCCTGTTGATAAAGGAAATTATAGCTGGGAATGTATTTTGCAGACTGGATATGTAAACCATGCTGCCTGGTAGCCAATTTTTACTTACTCGCTGGGGGAGTGACATTCTCTGCTCTAGATTTGCTTCTTAAGAGTCTCTCTCTCTCTATATATATGTGTGTGTGTGTGTGTGTGTGTGTGTGTGTGTGTGTGTGTGTGTGTGTGTGTGTGTGTGTGTGTGTGTGGATTTTGCTGCTATTACATTCATTTGAATAGGGCTGAAGGAGAAAATTATTATTCTATGATTCATGCTCCATTCTGCAGTTATTAAATGAGAGAATGTTCTTAGTTTTCTTAATATTCAATCTATTCACCTATGTCTGTATTATTACTTTCCTTTTCCTGTTCTTCATAAGAGAGAAGACTAGCACTTGGAACCAATCATAAAAAATTTAATTAAATTCTAATAGGAAGGCCAAGTACACTTGTTTGTTTTTCCACACTTAAGGCATATATAATATCTTATATTAAAAAGTATTTCCTGGAGTATATGGTGGTGTGGGGTGGAGGAAAAGAAGGACAAACTATGGGGCGCCTGGGTGGCTCCATGGGTTAAGCGTCTGCCTTTAGCTCAGGTCATGATCCCAGGTTCCTGGGATCAGGGCCCGCAGCACTGGGCTCCATGTTCAGCAGGGAGTCTGCTTCTCCCTCTCCCTCTGCACCTCCCTCCCCAAGCCCCCCGCGGCTCGTGCTCTCTCGCACGCTCTCTCAAAAAGAAAATCTTTTAAAAAAAGGACAAAATATTTTAATGGGTTTCTTTTCTCCACAATTACTCATTGTCAAAATGCCCAACAAATACATTTAAAATTAAGATTAAAAAAATCAATATGCTTACCAGCTGTCACTCCAAAGGTAATAAAGAGATAATGCACGTTTGCGGCATAGGCGCTCAGTACCCAGCCGAGCGAGTTCACCAGCCCTCCGATTATTGCGGTTCGGCGACACCCACAGGTGTTAATAAACAAGCCGATGAAAGGTCCTGTCACGGGACATTGAAAAGGGAATTGACTGATGGTGTTTTATTTTCATGCTTTCTTCGCAAATCCTCACATGAAGACAAAGAATAAAACGTTACTAGGGCTATTAAATAAAATGAACCCAAACCCCCATTGCTTTATATGCAAAAAGCTTTTAGCATGCAAAAATGGGTTTCAGTAATTTCACTGGAGAGCACAAAGTTCTAGGTTTTCAAGAAAAGCAGACCTGAAATAAATAGACAAATGAGTTAGTTCGTTCTCTTGTCTACAACACAGGTAGGTCCTGTTTAAACTAGTGGTCTACGGGCTTACTCAGCCTGTGGATGCATTTTGTTTATCCAGAACATAGTTTAAAAGATGTTTTGGGGGGCCAGGGTGGCGCAGTTGGTTGGGTGTCTGCCTTCAGCTCAGGTCATGATCCCGGGGTCTTGGGATGGAGCCCTGTTCAGCAGGGAGCCTGCTTCCCCCTCTCCCTCTGCCTGCCACTCCCCACCATTCCTGCTCTCTCTCCCTCTTTCTGAAATAAATAAATAAAATCTTTAAAAGATGTTTTGAATCAGTTGCCAGCTTTTAAAAATTAAGAGCATTCACAAGAAATCCAATGGCAACACAGAATCCAGCAGCTTCCCACACAGCCACGATGGGCTGGAGCTGTGCTGCGGCTCATTTACATTACTTGTTATTTGAGTTTTTGACTCCAGACCTAAGGGGAGTAAAGAAGGGGGTTCTCAGGACTGCCATGCTTCCAAAGAACTGATAGCTTATTTTCATGAGGACACCTGCATGCAAACCGTGTTGAAAAGAACTTCTCATCACTTCTTATGTACTTCAGCCCCTGCCAACTCTCAGTCCCAAGCCGGCCCCACCAGGCTATGCATTTTATTGACACTGTGGAGATTCAGGAATACGCTCTGGTCTGCAGCGGGTGCCATGCTCACAGCAACATAGTATCATATGACATACATCCTGGCTACTTAACTTTCCTACGACGCTCTGGTTTTTGTCAAACCTCTTTGTTTTCTTCCTGATTATTTATTTATTTATTTATTCTTGCATGCATTCATTCATTCATTCTTTATTTTTTTAGTAGGCTCCATGTCCAGCATGGAGCCCAATGCGGGGACCACCCTGAGATTAAGACCTGAGCTGAGATCAAGAGCAGGATGCTGAACCAGCTGAGCCACCCAGGCGCCCCGCGGTAACTTCTGATGTCAGAGAAGCTTAATGCTTGCCTTGTGATTCCTGATTTCCTGTGCAAAAAGCAATCTGTATTTAGCAGTACAGTAGGAGGCTGTCGTCAATATTCAGTAAGATGGCACATTTTAAAAATCATCTTATTTTTGATCATTGTTACTTTTCATAGTTATGAAACCCTATATTCTGGTGAGACTATTTCAGGTTAAAAATCTGTTAAACTCTAAGGAGCTTCCCCTTTTAGTTCAAACTGAAATTAAAATTTCCTTTAAAGTTCTAACTATATTCATGTACATATTTGGATGTACAGTTTGCTAATGAACTTTCTTCCTTGTCTAATGAATTTGAGCAGGCCTAATCCTAAAAGTTATGAAGTTAATGATTTATTAATTTAACCCTGGTGCATTACAGAAAAGAACTCAGCAGATAAACCTCTTAGAATAGACAATATAGTAAATATATTTTACATAAATATACTGTTATATATTATAAAATAAGCACATGATATAAATAATACACAAACCAAACACATTGATATAAACATCTGAGGGAATTATTGGGGGCAACTGAAATTCTGAAACCGTAAGTTGAAGATGTGTCTTTGATTTCTTCACAAATATTTATTTATTTTTCTTTTATTTATTTATTTTAAAGATTTTATGTATTTATTTGTCAGAGAGAAAGAGAGAGAGAGAGAGAGCATAAGCGGGGGGAGTGGGAGAGGGAGAAGCAGACTCCCCGCCGAGCAGGGAGCCTGATGCGGGGCTCGATCCCAGGACCCTGAGATCATGACGTGAGCTGAAGGCAGACACTTAACTGACTGAGTCACCTAGGTGTCCCACAAATATTTTTTTAAAAAGATTGATTTATTTATTTGATATAGAGAGAGGGCATGTGTGTGAGTGCGGGGAGGGGCAGAGAGAGAGAGAGAGACTCTCAAGCAGACTCCCTGCTGAGCCTGGAGCCTGAGGCTGGGCTCAATCCCAGGACCCTGAGATCATGACCTGAGCCCAAATCAAGAGTCAGATACTTGGGCACCTGGGTGGCTCAGTTGGTTAAGCGACTGCCTTCGGCTCAGGTCATGATCCTGGAGTCCCGGGATCGAGTCCCACATCGGGCTCCCTGCTCAGCGGGGAGTCTGCTTCTCCCTCTGATCCTCCCCCCTCTCATGCTCTCTCTCTCTCTCTCTCTCTCTCAAATAAATAAATAAAATCTTAAAAAAAAAAAGAGTCAGATACTTAACCAACTGAGCCACCCGGGCACCCCGCAAAGATTTTTATTTTCCTAAACCCATAGTCACTTCACTAATCGAATCTCGGATGAGTGGATAAAAAAAGAGTAAAAGGCACGACTCATCGGTCCGCTGTTAATTGGCCCTTTAAGCTATGACAGGTCACCAGATCGCAGTTCAGGAGCATGATCATGTTTTCCATGTAACAAAAAGGGCCCAGAAGCAAGTGTTTCTGTGATACTGTGTATTTCGGAAACACCGCATTCAGGAAACATTTGGGGAGAAAGGAGGGAGGTGGATTTCCCACGAAGAAGCAGATATTCCTGTCTGGAGGGACGCTGTATATCAAAGAGAAAGGATGAATTGCTTTACTGATAGGAAGGTAAGTTGATAACAGTGTCTGGCTTTTCAGTTCATCATCTCTCACGTGGTAGAGCTGCCATCCTTTACGACTCGCAGGTGGGCAAAGCCAGCCCGGGAAATGCTGTGACCCCTCCATGGCCACAAAACACGGATAGGTCAAAATAAAGAAGTCGGACCCAAGCGTTCTGATTCCGCTCCATTTTCTCATCATTGCTGATGTTCAGCTGGCATCTCTGAGACCAAGTTCGCGTTTCGCCAAAATGAAACGAACTCCCCACATGGTCTAAGGACAAGGGGTGAAGGAGGTGAAGGAGGGACAGTTGTCTGGCGATATGATTCCCACTTTTGTGGAGGAATTCAGTGTTCTGGGATGAGACGCACACTTTCTCCTCTGCAGAAGGGATCTGACTCTGGCCCATTTCCCACATAATAAAGGAGTAATAATTTCTTGCCGGTTGCCGCATCTCATTGGTTCACAAAAGCTCAGGTGAGGAGAGAAACTATCTGAGGCGACCTTGGCACACAGTCAAGGATGAAAGAAGGTTCGTTGAACTCCTGGCCTCCTGGGCTAACCCTTCACTGCAATAAGGAGTTCAGAGCCTCTAAATCAATGACTCACTGCCTTGGCTGAGCACTGGAGTCACTTAGGAGCTTAAAAAAAAAAAAAAAATCCTGATGCTCGGATCTCATCCCAAGAGATTTTGATTTGATGGTCTAGGTGCAGCATGAGCAACAGGGTTTTTAAAAGCTCCCCAGGTGGATCTGATGTGTACCCAGGATTGTCAACCACTGTTCTAACTCTACTTAGCAAGACAGTGACCTTTTGCAGCCCGCAGATTCCCCTAACGTAGCTTCCACCAAGAATTTTTCCGAGGGCCGTCACCAAGGCTGCCGTAAATACGACTGAGGCGATTACGTTTTGTTAAAAATTGGGACCTTTGACAGGTAACTGGCAAAGTCCATGCTAGCAAAGAATGAAATTATTGAGTTTCCTACATGCAAGCCACTGCCCAAGAGAGGGATGGCTTTCCACTCTGTAACGTAATTCACGGATTTTTTTTTTTAATTTAAAAGAGAAAACCCAAATAGACTCACAATGATTGGAAAATGAGAACAATTTCTATTTATTCACTTCACACATATTTTCAGTTCTCATCTGAGGTAGTGGCAGGCAGTATGGTACAGTAGACACAATTTTGAGTCCAGTGGACCAGCTTTGAAGCCTCTCTCATGCTTATTGGCTGTTCAACCTCCAACAAGTTACTTAAACTCTGTGAGCATTGCATCCTCTTCCTCAGACAGACAGAGTTCTCCCTGGTGCTAGTGTTGTTGCAGGATCTAAATGAGACTGTGTACATAACATGGCATATAGTAAGTGGCAAATAAAGGAGAGCTGTTCTTGCAGCCTTCTGGCTTGGAAAACACCCAACAGACCTGCAGCCGCCCTGTATCAGGCAGCTTAAGATAATGAACAGCAATTTAGGGTCACGATAAGATAAAAGACCTTTTATTTATATAACTATGAGCCTTGCTGTGTTATGATTCCCAAGACACAAGATATTTAACTAGCAGGTGCCTTTCCTGTTGAAAGGTTAGTCTACAAGCTGAAATGACACTGTCTGGGATTCATGGACTCTGAAACAGAATTCTGAATGTATAGTTACCTCCCAACTAAATTAAAGAGGACACGGGCGCCTGGGTGGCTCAGTTGGTTAAGCGACTGCCTTCGGCTCAGTAAATGGAGTCTCGGGATCGAGTCCCACATCGGGCTCCCTGCTCAGCAGGGAGTCGGCTTCTCCCTCTGACCCTCTTCCCTCTCGTGCTCTCTGTCTCTCATTCTCTCTCTCTCAAATAATAAAATAAATAAAATCTTAAAAACAAATAAAGAGGACAATCACATTTCACCATTGCTATGAGTTAGGTGTTATTTTGGGGGTCATATTCAAAAATCATTGCCAATAATTTCAGGACTGCTTCCCACTGCTTATTTTTGTAGAGCTTGTGAGACACAAAATAACATCTAAGACAACCTCACTGGATGATTTGGAAAGTAATGGGACATTTCCTAACCTGGCCTTTCGCTGAGTCTTTTTTGTGGTAGACACATACTTCCTAGATTGAATCTGTAAGTATTTCGTTCTACCCCTTAAAGATTTTTTTTTTAAGATTTTATTTGTAAGTAATCCCTATACCCCATGTGGGGCTTAAACTCATAACCCCAAGATCAAGAGTTGCATGATCCACGGACTGAACCAGCCAGGCTCCCCTTAAAGATTTGTTTTTAAAAAAGTAAAAATCGGATGCCTGGGTGATTCAGTTGGTTAAGCGTCTGGCTTCCGGCTTGGGTGGTGTTCAACAGAGTCCTGGAGTCGGCTCCTCCCTCTCCCTCCGCCCCTCCCCTGACTTGTGCTCTGCTCTCTCTTGCTCACTCTCTCAAATAAATGAATCAATCTTTAAAAAAAAGGTAAAAACCCTGGATGTTAGGTATTCTAGAAGCACAGTTTTCCTTCACTGACTTATTGAGAAGGTTGAATCACATCCACCATGAAACTAGCACATTGCCTACGCTGAAGTAAACCTTCCTGTGTTTTAACTATGATATCCTAGTTTTAACAAGGCCAATGTAGGGTTGAAGGAGTCAGTTGTTAAATGTTGCAGGGAAGATGATTTACCAGCAGTTCCCTCACACACGCAGTGGTGTCCTTATGGAATTTTAAAACCGATTACTATTAATTCCCTTTGATAAACACACATACTCCACACACATCTTGAGAAATAATACTTTGTCCTTATTTTCGATCATTAGCGCCACCACCATTATTAATGTTGTTTGTATTATCCAAAATAACATTGACTGAATGCCAGCCAAGATCAACAAATCTTGGAATTGGATTCAAGGAGTTAACTGCCAATGTGGAAATCACTGAAAAGGGAGAGACTCCCATCAAACGTACAGATGCCTGTCATACTTAAATTCTCACAGAACTGGAAAAAGATTTGAGGCAATTTATGTTTCCAGTGTAATTTCCTGAATACTTGAAATTTAAAAAAAATTTGATGTAGGGGTGCCTATTTGGCTCAGCCAGTTAGGCGTTGGACTCTTGGTTTTGGCTCAGGTCATGATTTCAGGGTTCTGAGATCCAGCCCTGAGTGGGGCTCTGTGCTGGGCGTGGAGCCTGCTTAAGATTCTCTCTGCCCCTCCCCCACCCCCTGCTTGTGCACGCGCTCTCTCTAAAATAATAAATAAAAATAAATGTAAAAAAAATTCGATGTAAAAGTATGGCTTTTACTTTCAAGACATAATGTGAGGGAAAACACCTGGTGTATAATAGATGCCTATTAAATATTAGTTGACAGTAAAAATTGTTTAGTTCCCAAAAGGAAAAACATAGGCCATATTATGTTTATGATAACTTTATAGCTTGGCATTTCCAACTGCACGAGAACTACTTTCACAGATTGGTGTGTGGTTAGGTTTAACTAGAAAATACATTATTATTCCTTCCTGCTGCTATATCAGTAACTTTTCTAAAAGCAGTTTAATAGATTTTTCAACAGCATATGATCAGTATTTCAAATTAAATCACTGGAACTCTGAAATAAGATTGTTACTTGCCTTTTTGTGGTGTTTTCTCTAATATTTTTATCTTTTACAAATATTCACAAATATTAAATAAACAGATCTGTAATGATAATGATGTATAATGAATTAGAGCAGTCAAGAAAACAGAGTTTGGGGCAAAAGAGAGTTTTTTTTAAATGATCAATTTTTAAGACACTCCAAATTTTTTATAATATTCAAATAGTAATACCACACAAAAGGACACATATTGTATGATTGCACTTATATGAGGTACTTTCATAGAGACTGAAGATAGAGTGGTAGTGGTCAGGGGCGAAGGGGAGGTGGGAACGGAGAGTTATTTCATGGGTGCAGAGTTTCAGTTTGGGATGATGAAAAGGTTCTGGATGGTGGAGATGAATGCACTCAGTGGCAATTAACTGTATACCTGAAAATGGTTAAAATGGTAAATTTGCTCTTACATATATTGTACCATGATAAAAAAAAATAGTACCATCATTAATATCTAGAATCTGTTTCAACAATATAAAACCTTACTTAGAGGAGGGGAATTGTCAACTTATAATAATTCAGTTTTACAACAGGTCACATGCAAACATACCCACAATCAAGGTGATGCCCATGCTGAGGGAGCTGACCCATGCAGTCAGGCCGCGGCTCTGATGGAATTCCTCAAGCCATTCCACGTTGAGGACTCCCAGGGCCATCTGGGAGCCCATGATGAGGATGTGCACAAAGAAGGAGGAAAGAACCACCATCCAAGCCCATCCACTGTCAATGTTTGGGTGGGGCTTAAGTGTCTTCTTATCTTTGGGGTCATCTTCAAAATCATACCCAATATCTTCATGACTTGTATACATTTTCCAAGATTTTCTGAAATACACATGACAAATAATTTCCTTGAATGTCAAACCAAAAGTAGCTTTCTCTTCTTTGGACAGCTCTACCTCCCCATCATAACCAAACTGGCCTTCAGAATCATCTTGTCATCATGCAGATTTGGGAACACTCCTGACTCCTTTACTGCCAAGTGCTTTTGTGAAACCTGTTTCATCTCTACAGGTTTCACATCTGTACATATATACAATCCTATATATGAGTATTATTATTCACATTTTAAAGAAATGGAAATAGACTCAAAGAAAGAAGTGCCTTTCCCAAGTTCTCATGGTCGGGAAGTATGGCTGCCCAGGAGCCTAAGAAATCAAACCCAGCTATTCCTGACTCCAAAGCCCATGCCTTGTGTCCGTTATTGAGATGGATACTGACAGGTGACAACAAAGATGTCACAGAAGGAAGACAGTTGGCTCTAAACAGTCTTTTGGGGTAGCTTTGCCTTGGTAGAGCTCTTTACAGAGCATCTGGTCCTCATTTTGTGGGTCCAAGCATTGAGCTGTTCAGTACAGCAGAGTGGATTTGCCTCAGAAGACCAACTCATATGAACCCAACTCCCAAGAGACTGGTAAACTAGACGGCCAATTTATTTATTTATTTATTTATTTACAATGGGAGCTAGAGCTTTCTAATAATGGTGATACTCAGGTCTGATACACAAGACCACAAAAAAGAGGCTTGGGGGCTGGATGGAGCTGGAGGGGGGTGGTGATGCCAGGTCAGGCGAGGACTCTGGTTTCATTTTTATTTCTTAGGATGAGAATTAAGTACACGTATAAGAACTGAGGATAAGGAGTAAAAGAAGGACAGACAGAGACAGAGACAGTAATCCTGGAGGTGGTGGGACAGGAAGATTGGTCTTGATCAGGAGGAGCAAAGCAGAAGGTGCATGGAGATGATGATGCCAAGGAGTGGGATGAGAAGTTACACCCGATGGTCTAATTCTTGCATGAAGTAGGAAGTGAGGTCACTGGCTGAGAACGAAGAGGGTGGTGGTTATGAAGGGCCCTCAACATTCAGGAAAATGGAAGAGACTGTTGCCCACAATGAGTGGAAATGATTGCCAGGCAGTTCTGAAGGTGGAGCTGAGCCCTGCAAGACAGCACCACAGAGCCACGGGAGTGCAGCACCAAGGACAGAGCGCTGGGAGCCCGAGCATCATCAGCGGAAGAGAACGTTAAAGCAACAAACGACTACAAGTTGGTCTGCTTTTTATTATGATCACTATGTGCCAGCAAATCTAGACAACGTCACTGATAAAATACTCTTCTTCTGAAAAAATCTTTTGCTGCTCTAAGTTGCAGACAATGATGTTTTAATTTCTATCTGTAAGCTTCAAACCAGCGTGGTGCTATCACTTACCCTCTCGTAAACACTGTATTATCCGTGGGAGTTATTGCAGAGAACTCCCGGTTCTACACTTGACCCCGACACCCATGAGGCCCCAGCAACACACATGTGCTTTGAGAGTAAGTTCCCAGGAGTTGAGAATTATTGGAGGTCTCTGTGGCACAATCTGGTCCACAGCCCCCAGGGTGTCACAGGTCCCCACCTTCAGCAGGACGTTCGAGATGGAAGAACAGCATAGTTACTGTAGAGAAGAAGAACCAGAACTTGACTTCTTCCCTTCTGTCACTCTGTATGCCTACCTGGAGATTTTATTTTGTTTAAAATGTAAAACAGCGAAACAGTGCAAGACCGTGAGGTGAAAACATTTCGTTTGGAAAGTGAAGTGTGCAGTTAATACAGGCAATGTTTTACGCAACTGGAATAATGTCTTCAAAATAGAAATCTGTTCTTTTTTCAATTAATTATTTTAAAACAGAAGAAAAAACAAGAAAATACTGATTATTATGAACCCACTACATGGTTGTTACTGAAAATCATGTTGTTGCAATGGAGGAAGGAGGTCTAAAAAATAATCCCAAATACATGAGGACCCCCTCCAATGGTGGGGTTTTTCTCAGAAGTGTTTTGGTGTGGACAGGTTGGGGGATGGGCAGAGAAGCGGATTGTGGTGGACTGCACAGTGCCCACAGCCTCTTTCTGTACCCCCCCCCCGAGCTAAGAATTGTTTTTACCTTTTTTAAAGGCTATGTGGTCCATGAAACTTAAAATGCTTACTCTCTGACCCTTCATAGGAAAAGCTGGCTGATCCCTGGACTGTGCCATTGGTTCTGGTTACGAATTTGTTGGGAAGAAATGGGCACCTGGGACCCAAGGATGCCAGTGGAAGAGCGGTTTAATGGATCTGTCCTGGGGCTCATCCTGACTTTCCCCTTCTCTCATACCTTGTCCTCGTTATTATTTTTATCTTTTAAATGGTTTTATGTCCTAAAGAGCCATCCAGTTCTCAACCACTACACCTCCCGCCCATGTCGCTCCTCTCTGCCTCGGTCCTTTGCCACCTCCCTGTTCTGCAGTCATTTGGGAGGGATAAAATGCTATCTTGCCATGTGATTTATCCACACTGTCAAGATATCTTTAGGATCAAGCCCAAACTCCCCTTTGCCACTGCCAGGTTCTCCACAGATTATCTGCCCCCCTGGTCCCTGTGCTCCAGCCCTGCTAAAGCACTTACAGCTCCTTGACCTTGGCACAGTGTCTTAAGCTTTGGGGCATGACCTTCTCTTCTTCTCTCTTTTGGGAACACACTTCTCTCCTTCTACCCCCCTCCTGCTCTTCCTTCAAGATTCAGCTAAATATAGTAGTGAAACCTTGACACGGTGAGAACCCTCCACACCTGTAAACATCTCTAATCTCCAACAGTAGAGTATGTGTTCAATCAGTCAATCATTGTACAAGGTTGTTTGAACACATGGAAAGAAGGTGTGAATTATGCACGAGAGTGCTACAAAATTAGGTGTGTGCAATCATCCCTTCATTGTTTTTGTTAAAAATAGGTATCCATTCACTCCAAGATGGAAGTGACACAAAAATTGTAAGGGAGATTATTCTTTGGATGATGGTCTTAAAGTAGTTTTCCTCCTTTTAATCTACCTTGTTCATAAAAAAAATCGTAACAAATACGTATTAACTTTATAATAACAAAATAAAACTCCCTCTATCTTTTAAACATCATCTGGATCAGCTTTTTGCCTCTGGTAGATGAGTGGCTGACTTATAAAAAAGAAGGAAGATGATTCAAGAGCCACTTCCCGGAGTAAGTCTAGCCTGCCACTACCCTGCTCTTCCCCAGCAAGAGGACAGCCTGCCTGGGGACAGGAAGTGATGGGGCAGCCCTTGATTTCCAGAGCTCGAAGCCCAGAAAAGAGCCGCACTGGCAGAAGGCCCAGAGGATAAACCTACAGGGAGATCAGAAAGGGTGTTCAGTGGCTGTCTTCCTTCTGTCTCTGCTTCTTGTATGCAGAATTCCAAGAAGCCAGAAAGCGAAGAATCAGGGGAGTGACTGGCCTATATGAGTAATAATAACATCATTTTATTTTATTTTTATTATTTTAAATTAAAAATTTTTTTATTAGTTTCAGAGATTGAATTTAGTGATTCATCAGTTGCATATAATACCCAGTGCAATTGGGTGATGGGCATTAAGGAAGGCACTTGATGTAATAACATCATGCATATTAAATCTGTGGGATAATGCTCAGCTCCGTTTAGTAAGACAACACAACACAACTTGGCGTTTTCCTAAAGCCCACTTACATCAAGGGAAAAGTGAAATAATAATATCAAAAAAGTTACAGTTTTTCAACTCACGATTGAAATAGTGAGCATTTTCCTAAGCAATGTTAAGAACTTGATATTCTCACTGAATTATTTATTTTATGGGTTAAGAGATGCAGGTGTCACTGAACTGCTCTCAACATTTGCATTTTATTTGTTCATAAATAAATGACATCAAATAGCATTTAATTGCCAAGCTTTATCCAAGAGGCGCAAGGGTGCGCGTAACGTACGGTAGCCAATGCAGAGACTGGTGGAGGGTGAGGGTGGCTAAAACGAAGTTCTGTCGCGTCCTCAGGAGGTCCCTGAAGACACACCTGTTAATAGAGCTATCTGCATTTCATACCTAAATCTCTCTATAAGCAATTCACGTTTTGACTAATCACAGTTAACTTACTGCCCAATCAGGTCAACTAAAACAAACAAAAGACAACAGAAAAATGAATTTCTACCCCTTCCACCCCCAAGTTTGCTTTTAGCATTTACATAACCATAAGATACAAAATAACCATTTGAGTATTAAAATCCTAGTCTACACAGCATGAGCAGAGAGAGAGAGAGAGAGAGAGAGAGCACGCAAGTGAACCAGTGATGGTTCTGGACCATCCTGTCCCCAGGCTGTCTTTCTCCACCACATGGCCTTCAAGCTTTCTCACCTTCTCCACATCCTGACACAAGTGTAGAATATTAACACGCATGGGGTACACTGAGGGTAGATGGAGGCACTGAGTGTGGGGCTTCCTCTAAGATCAATATGTAAGAGGGAACCCATTCGAGGCTGGCCTGCTGGAAGCTCAGCATATAACATTAGGGCCTTGCACAGAAGAAGGTGAAGGAAAACGACGGGAAGTTTATGGGACCAACAGTCAACCTTCCATTTGCCCCAAATGTGGGTTCATAAATGGTGGAAGAACCATCATAAATGGAGGGAAATGAAGTAATCCCTGAAAGCTATGAGGTGGAGGCCAGCCACATATTTATGTGCTACCAGTTTGAGGCGAAAATAATTTAGAGCCAGCTGGAGTGTATCAGAGATTAAAACTAAATTAATATTCCACAGCTCTGTTCCCAGAGTAAGTTTTATAAACAAGTCATTCACTTTTAATTTGGCTACTATGATTATGTCGGCATGCGGTGAGTTCTTTATAAATGACAAGCAAAGGGGAAAGCGCCCGGTTAAAACTAAAATTACAACCTTCCCGAAAGGTGGACAAAGTAGGACGGTCACTGGTTCTTCATAAGACGCAGGGGAGTGGTGCGTCCGCCTCCAACTGGGCCGTGGGTTCTTTCGCCCTCTAGACCTGGTGTGCAAGGCAATCTTGGGCCTTAGGGGGCGCACTTGAGCCCAACAGGCTGAAGAGGTTAGAGCCGCGATGGTTGGGGAGCTTAGGGAGTGCGGAGAGGCCAGCGCAGGGGAATCGGAAACTTCCCCTGGGTTCACGCTGTACCGGGGAGAACTAAACATACAAATGCCTTCTATGGGTCAGGGGCTGTGATGAGTGGCTTCTCCACACCTATCCTGTCCAGTTGGCATTAATGTCCCATTTCACAGGCGAGGAAGCTGAGGCTATTGTCGAATGAGGACAGTGAAGCTTGGAGGTCAAACTAGCAGGGAGTGGAGCCAGGCCTGAGGGATTCCAAAGCCTACTTTATCCACCCTCCCCCCATCTCTCTCTCTCTCTCTCTCTCTCACAGACACACACACACACACACACACACACACACACACACACACACGCCAGACAAGGCGAAAAAGGAATCTTTCTAATCCTCAATAATAATCCTCACTCATCCTTGCTAATTAGGCTGAATCAACTTTCCCGCGGAAAGAAAACGACTTAATTGGTAAGCAGAATTCAGTTTCTTTAAAACCTCGCCAATGGCCTTGGCGGCCTCTGGCCGGGTAATGGCCGCCCCGCGTCCCTCGCCCCCGTTAGTTTCCCTTTCCTCCCCCCGGGAGGTGCGGGGGAACCAGCACCTGCATGCCCTGGGCTTGCGCGCGCCCCACTGCCGGGCTCCGCGTTCTGCCCGCTTCCCCGGCACCCCGAGAGCCCCATCCCGCGCACCCGCGTCTCCGGCGGACTCGAAACCCGCCAGCTCCGCAGGGAAGCGGGCCGAGCGCAGTCCCGGCCGCCTGCGCGGGGAGGCTTCCGCACCCCGGAACGTCCCCTAACCGCAGCCCCTGGTCTCCCCCTCTCCGCTCCGCCACTGCGTGGTTCGAGTTTCAAACTGGACTCGCGGAGGCGGGAGCGCGGCCCGGCCGGGGTGCCGCCGGGGGAGCGAGGCGCGCGTCCCCACGCTCCGCCCTGGCCCGAGGTTCCCCGCCCGCCCCGCGGTGGCCTCGCCCGCAGCTGGCGACCCCCGCGCCTCGGGGCGGCCCTGCCCGCCACCGCCCGGCAGCCTTCCCGGCCCTGCCTCCGGCCTGCGCCGCGCCTCGCCGAGGTCCCCGGAGAGCAGCGGCCACCCGCGGTCCAGGGTGCCTCCGGGGCCGCACGGCCTCGGGAGACTCACCGCTCGCGCGCTGCGCGGGGCTTCGGCCTCACTCGGCTCCGGGCCCCGATCCCCGAACTTGCTGTTTGCCTCGGAGCCCCCTGAGCGGCTGGGCGTAGAGAGCTGTTGCAATGTCGCCCAGCATCCTGGATGGAGATGCCGGTGGCTGCGGCTCGGCTCTCCTGCCGCCTCTGTGCGCTCGGTGCGCGGCGCCCGGGCTCCTCTCCGCCGCTCGCTGCCAGGCCAGGTGAGCGTTTCGTGGAGCTTCGAGCTCCAGGCCTCAGTCCGTGTGGCTTTAAAAAGGGTACGTTTGGAGGTGCCCGAACCTAACCTGGGCTTTCTTCCAATTGGTGCAATTTCAAATCTCCACGCTCCTTCATTCCTATACCGGCTAATTCTGGTTTGGCAGGAAAAAATTGCAGTCATCCCACGTGCACACTCTTGTGGCCGGTTGAAGTTTATAGCTTTGGCTGAGGCTCGCTAATGCTCTGCACATTTATAACCGCAGGAAAGGGTTTGAAACCTCGCCCCACATGCGCGTGAGAGAAGTAGCTTCCATTTCACTGAGCTAGCAGGGAAGAGAGGAACCAAACCCTCACCCAAGTCTGGGCCGCCAAATATGGCACCTGGTAGATGGAGGAGAAGGGCGGGGCCTGCAGTCTTCTTGGCCAAAGAGGACTGAGCATCCCTAATTCCTCTTCCCATTCTGGGTCCCACCTCTCATTGCTCTTTTTCCAGTCAGTATCTGCCCGTTGGCTCTTACACATTCAAGGGCACCGGGCACAAATTTCATTTCATGTGTGTGTACCCTGTTCCCAACAAAATTCTTTGCCCATGGAAAGTTCTCAATATTTGTTAAGGCGGGAAGCCTGCTTCTCCCTCTCCCACTCCCCCTGCTTGTGTTCCCTCTCTCGCTGTCTCTCTGTCAAAAAATAAATAAAATCTTAAAAAAAAAATTGTTAAGGGAATGGGCATAAATGAAGCCAGTGCTATTTCACCTCACCCGAAGGCATTTATAGTAGTTTTCTATGGCTGTTGTAGTAAGTTACCACACATTTAGTGGCTGAAAACACAAATTTAGTATCTTCCAGTTCTGGAGGTCAGAGGTCTGGAATGGGTCTTACTGTGCCGAAGTCCAGGTGTTGGTGGGTTGTGTTCCCTCTGGCAGCTCCAGGGAAGAGCCACCAGGTTGAGAGGGTGCCTACGCTCCTTGGCTTGTGGCCACTGCTCCTGTCTTCACAGCTAAGAGCATTGCATCATTCCATGCCTTTCTCTTTGGCTCACATCACCCTCTGTCTCCCTCCTCCACTTTTAAGGGCCCTTGGGATTACATTGGTTTACCCATTGGTAATGGGATTATTGGATAATCAAAACAATCTCCCTGTTTTGAGGTCAGATGATTAATAATCTTAAAGCCACTTGCAACCTTAGTTCTTTTGCCGTGTGACCTATTATATTCACAGGTTCCAGGGCTTAGGATGTGGACATCTCTGGGGGACCATTATGCTCTCTACCACAGATTGCCTTCTTCTTTCCTTGTTTCATTTTCTTTTTTGCAAGAAAGAATATTTACATGGATTTCACATGGCCATTTTTTATATTAGACCCTGATTGAAAAATAATTGAGAACATTGTGAGAAATTATGGCTAACTGAGGACATTTTGATGAGGCACTAGGCTTATGTGTTCCAGATGTTTTAATTTGCTGATCAGAAACATGAGCAAATCGATGGTTAGTAGTCCCTTCTCGGCTGTCCTCAGATATCACTCACTTCAAGCAGGCTTTGACAGCACGTCAAGATTGGGGCAGTGCCTCAAGTGCAGATAGCCCATCTTGTTTGAAAAGAGGTCTGTGAGATTTTTACATTTGTTTTTCCCCTCAGAAACCTTGTACATTTATTGAGGTATAAGTGATGTAGTATGAACCATAAATATTTAAATGTGCATGTTTAAATTTGATGAGTTTTAGCATAAGTCAGGGGAACTGTCACCTCAATCAAATAACTCCAGAATTTTCATGGTACCCTTGGTAATCCATGCCTCACCCCATCCCAAATCCCCATGAAACCTCTCATCTGCTTTCTGAGAAGCTTCTACTCTGGACCATGTGTAATTCACATCTGGAAGGCCCAAAGGGGGTTTTCTTTTCCTTCCCTTTCCAGCTTTATTGAAGTAAATTTGACAAATAAAACTGTATCTATTTAAAGTATACAATGCGATGACTTGATACACAAGTACATTGTGAAATGATTGCCACAATCAAGTTAATTCACAGACTCATCACCTCATACAGTTACCTTTTCCTTTGTGGTGAGAACACTTACGATCTACTCTTTTAGCAAACTTCAGGTATACAATCCAGTATTGTTAACCATAATTACCACACTGTACATTACAGCCTCGGAACATAATCAACTTATAACTGAAAGTTTGTGCCCTTTGACCAGCACCTCCTCACTTCTGCCATCCCCCAGTCCCTGGCAACCAAGCAACCATTCTATCCTGTGTTTCTGTACATTCAATCTTTTTTTTTTTTTTTTTTTTTTAAAGAATCTACCTATGAGTGGGATCATACATTTGTCTTTCTCTGTCTGGCTTATTTCATTTAATATGACGTCTTCCGGGGGCGCCTGGGTGGCTCCGTTGGTTAGGTAACTGCCTTTGGCTCAGGTCATGATCCCAGAGTCCCGGGATCGAGTTCCGCATCGGGCTCCCTGCTCAGCGGGGAGTCTGCTTCTCCCTCTCACCCTGCCCCCTCTTGTGCTCTCTCTCTCTCAAATAAATAAAATAAAATCTTAAAAAATAATGATGTCTTCCAGGTCGGTCTCTGTTGTCACAAATAGCAGGATGTCCTTCTTTTGTTATAGCTGAATAATATTCCATCTTCTTTATCCATTCATCCATCAACAGACACCTAGGCTGTTTCCCTAGCCTGACTACGTGAATAACGTCACAGTGAACACGGACGTGAAGACACCTCTTCAAGATACTGATTTCATTTCCCATAGAAGGCTTTCTGGTAAATTAGTCTCCTTCACAAGTGTCACTGCTCTTACCTGCCTAGGGGTCTCTCGCTGACACAGGTACCTGGAGAGCAGGCCCAGAGCAAAGGGCCTAACTGTGATCCAAGGGTTGGTACATCCAGTTAGAGGACTAGAAATCCACTCTAAATTAGAATGTAAAAGACAAACACTAAACTCTTCTCATGGATCTTCAGTAGAGAAACCTAATGTTATCTCTTGATTTTCAGGCAAATTACACACGGTTCCCATAGTAGTCTTACTTTTCATTGAATTATATCAGGTAATAACCTTGTCCCTTAAGAAAATGAAACATTTCAAGAGCTGCTTCTAGAAGCTGTTTCTCTTAGTGTTATTTATTCATTTATTATTATTTTTATCTCTTAGTTTTAGTCATGCATTCAACTGATTTCATAACTGGAGTTGGGGTGGAACTAAGAATTTGGACAATCTGTGCCTTAATTTTGGGGGTTTAACGGTGTGGATTAGGCATAGATTGGGATAAAATCAGCTTTTGAGGAAGCTGCTAGCACAGAATATTGAAAGGTTTTTTTTTTAAGATTTATTTATTTATTTGAGAGAGAGAGAGAGAGAGAGAGAGAGACTGTGAATGGGGGGAGGGGCAGAGGGAGCTACTCTTCAAGCCGACTCCCTGCTGAGTATGGAGCCCAGCTTGGGGTCAGTCTCACCACCCATGGGACCATGACCTGAGCCAAAACCAAGTGGCAGCTGCTTAACTGACTGAACCACCCAGGCATCTCAGATATTGAAGGTTTTTGAGGAATACCTTAATGTGTTGCCTCGACTACCTCATTTGAGCAGAACCTCTAGGAAGTGAGTCCGGACCCGAAGATGACTCAAAAACTCCATCGTTGTCCCACGGACGCTGTTCTGTCTGTCCCTCAGTGTAGACGGCAGGCCCCGCCAACACCCCTCCATGTTTACTGCAAAGACACTGTGACGGTCAATTCTGTGTCAACCTGACCAATAAGTGTCGGTGAGGATGTGGAGAAATGAGAACCCTCGTGTCCCATTGGCGGGCATGCAAAAGAGCACAGTTGCTGTGGAAAAGTTTGTGGCCCCTCAAAAGATGCAACAAGGAACTACCAAATAACCCTGCAATTCCACTCCTCCGGGTATACCCCTGAGTAAGGAGAACATGAGTCCACACACCAACTTGGCCATGAATGTTCACAGCAACATTATTCATAATAGTCAACAGTGGAAACAACGCAGATGGCGATCACCTGATGAATGGCCGCATGGAATGGGGTCGATCTGTCAGATGGAATGTGGTTCAGTGACAGGAAGAAATGAAGTCCTGGTACATGCTACAACACAGATGAGTCTTGAAAACGTTATGTTAAGTAAAAGAGTTTGGTCACAAAACGTCACATATTGTATGATTGCACTTAGAGGGGACCTCCTGAGTAGGCACAGCTGTAGAGACAGAAAGTGGATTAGTGGTTGCCTAGGGCTGGGGATGTTGGGGAGGCAGGAGAGAGTATCTGCTAATGGGTACAGGGATCCTTGAGGGTCATGAAGACGTTCTAAAAGTGATTTCGGTGATGGTTGTGCAAGATTGTGTATAAACTGGAAACCACTGAATGGCAAAAACACAACAAAACCCAAAACCAATAAAAAAAAAAAATCCCCCCTCCCAAAATTGACTAGAGTGGACCACATATAAATCAGTGTTGCGGAAGGTCATGGAAAAGACGGGACCGTTAGTTGCCCTGAGAGCTGGACCTGGGCACTTGGAGGCTCTTCACCCCTGCCCCTGTCTTTCCCATTCCCAGAAGCTGTTCCAAGGACAGATCCTGGAGATGGTGATGCCGTGTTGAGAACACCTGCATGGTGTATGTGACTGACCCTAGTTAAGGCCTCTATCTAAACTTTTAAGATGCGGTGGATGGTGTGGGGATCCACTCACCATGCTGGTGCCCAAGACAAGCCTCCTCTCTAAGTTCCCTTGCTTATTAAAGCTGCCACCTCCCAACCTGGAGTGGCTTGCCTCTTTGTTTGGTCTCTCTCTGGCCTCCATGCTTTTAGGGGCCAGTTTCAGATTACAGAAAAGCTCTCAGGAGGTTGACTGACCCATAAGCTGTGCTGAGAATGGGTTATGATCTAAGCGTGATGGTGAATCCACTTCTATGTACCTGAAGTCCAAGATACAATTAATTACACAACTCTGTTCTTTCATTTAAATACCTTCCTGGGGCGCCTGGGTGGCTCAGTCATTAAGCATCTGCCTTCGGCTCAGGTCATGATCCCAGGGTCCCGGGATCGAGCCCCGCATCGGGCTCCCTGCTCCGCGAGAGGCCTGCTTCTCCCTTTCCCACTCCCCCTGCTTGTGTTCCCTCTCTCGCTGTGTCTCTCTCTGTCAAATAAATAAATAAAATCTTAAAAAAAAATAAATTCCTTCCTTAGTCTCATCTTAAGCAATAATATCCATAAAATCATGGTCACGATGTACTACTTACATACTTGTCTAACGCATACCAATAGAAAAGCCTAATTATTTTAGAGTTCATCAGCCTGTGTCCTGCTTTGTGGTTCCTGCACCAGCCCCTTTCTCTCACTGCCTGCACACAGCTGTCTGACACACGAGCTGTGACAGAGCCCCAGTGTTTGCCCACAGGTCTGGTTTGTGAGTGAGAGGCCATTTGCTTTTCCTAAGGGGTGTTAGAAGCAACGACATGAAGAGAAATCCCAAGCATTCAGGCTGGAATTTTCTTCCTGGTGTAGGACCTCCTCAGACTTCATCTCAAAGCACCAACAAAACTTTTCCTGCCCCAGGTGGTTGCAAGCTTACATTTTCTATGGATTCAAATTCAAGGACAGATCAAGGGTGAAATACAGCAAAGTCAGCAACATGTTTGCATCTTTACCTTAGTCTTCCAAGTGTCTTACATTTTCCTTTCTGATAGAAATAATCAATATCCTCATGGAGTAGCATGTGACTTCATAAGAGTAGAAGTTCTAAAAATGCCAGTGCTGTCACTAACTTGGAAATTAAAAATTTCCTCATGCATGTGTCTTAAAAGAAGTAATGCTCATTTCGTGGCCATTGTATGATAATTTTGTTGGTTAATATTAAACATGATTTTTAAGGACTTTAAGGAAATCAGTGATGATAGTAAGCAAATCATTAAATATTTTTCTTGCAGCTATAGGTGTTTCTTCTTTTATTCAATACCCATTTTCCCAAGAAGTTGCTTGTAGATCAAATGTTATTTTAAATGCTCTCAGTGTATTCACTAATGGAAATGCCTAATCAATCCTTCTGAGGCCAGAAGAATACCCACATGCCAATATATTTATACACCAACTTCATTATACAACCAAACCTTCATATAGGTTTAGATTTAAATTTTATCACACCCTCTAAAGCACAGTACCCTTGTAACTTACACTATTTTTAAAATATTTTGAGTGTCCAGAAATGGATCGTCGACATGAAAACATTCATGCTCTATGTTCAAAAGTCAACTCCACATCATATTCTTTGAGAAGGTCACTAATGAAGAAGACGAAGTCTGGGGGGGGGGGGGCAAAAGACTAAGTCTGGGACTCCATGAACCGGTTTGAGAAAGATCCAGCGTTTTCTCTGCTCAGTCATGACCTCAGTCTTTATTTGCAGAAGCAAATGTTTCTGATGAATCCAGTTGAAGAGATGAGATGTGGATGCTGTGAACATAAGAGGCAAGGAGTTTGGATGGGGCCCCTTGAGCCAGTCTCTTCTTGTGGGACAAGTGTGCTCTCCAGGAAAATGAATGCAAGCTATTGTAGGACAATGTATCGTTTAAGGGAGAATCAGTAGACAGGCTCTTTTACTTTACATAGGGGGTGGATGGTTCTCTTTTCTATGACTCTGTTTTCTATGATCACTTTTGGTGGAATTCTTATGCTTCTACCCTGTACCTTCTAGTTGGACAGACACCTAGGAAACCGATTAGCAAGAGGTGACAGTGGGCTGCAGCTCTTCAGCCCGTGGCGGCGGTGTTCTTGGGCCTCTTTGTTCTACCCTGCTCTTGGGCCTTCCTCCACTCTGTTTTCTGCCTGACTCTTGCTCATGTTGACTTGACCTTGTGTCTGCGGTTTCCAGTTTTCCTCTTTGTCTTGATGGCAAGTTGGACGCCCAGTGCTCTTTCTGGGACACCAGTGGCTCGTCCAGCCCCAGACGGTTTCTGTAACCTTCCTCACCAGGCAGGTTCCCCAGCCGGGCCTACGTAGGTTCCTCTGCAAGAGAAGATCAGTTGATTTCAATATATTGTGAAGGCCAAAGGCCAGCCTTAAGAAACTCCTAGGACGATGTAAACCAGTGATTATGAAAACCAAAGAGCTGTCCTCTTCCTGGATGCAAAGCAGCAGAGAATGTGTGGCAGAAGCCAAGAGAACACAGTGCTTAGGTATTTAGGTTGTGAGGTCAGTCAGGCCTGAGCTGGACTCCAGTCCTCTCCTCTGTGTTTATGTAGCCTGGGCATTAGCCCTGGAGTAGATGTGATGGAGCAGGACCACATCAAAGGGTTATTGTGAGGGTTAAGTAGGATAATGCACGCAACGCACATGCCTGGCATGTAAGCAGGGGACTTCTTTCTCACGTAGTGAAAATGGTGTCATCTCAACCCATTCTAGTTCAGAGAAAAGATGGCCTGATAGCAGCCCTTTTGAGAGGCAGCACAAATTAGTGGTTAGGAGTATAAACCATGGAGCCTCATCACCTGGATTCAAATCTCAATGTTCACTACTTTTTTCTCCTCTTAATGAGGTTACTTACCTTCTTGACATCTCGGCGTTAACTTCCCTGTACTCTTCAAGAAGGTGTGTGTCAGGGCAACTGGGTGGCTCAGTCAGGTAAGAGTCTGACTTCAGCCCAGGTCATGATCTCCGGGTCCTGGGATCGAGACTCGCATCGGGCTCCCTGCTCAGTGCAGAGTCTGCTTCTCCCTCTGCCCCTCCCCCCCCCGCTCATGTGTGCTCTCTCTCTTCGCTCACTCTCGAATAAATAAATAAAATCTTAAAAAAAAAGGCAAGGGTCATGAAAGACAGACAAAGATCCAGGAACATTCCAGATTAAAAGAGAAGAGAGAGACGTGACATGTAATGCAATGTGGGATCCCAGGTTGTTTTTACCAGTCGTAGTGCTAAATCTGATTCAGTTCCGGAGATTAGGTAACAGTGTTATAACTTTGTTAAATTTTTAATTTTGGAAATTGTGCTTTGGTTACATGAGAGGATGTCCTTGTTTTTAGGAAATGCTCACTGAAGTATTTAGGAGTAAAGAAGAATTTTTAAAGTATGTAAAGTCCTTAGAACAATGCCTGGCACTTAGCAGGACATGAGTGATCCCTGTTATTTGCTAACTGAATTTTTTCCGGTGCCAAATTCCATTTCGTATCAAACAGTGCTATTGTGGCCTTCATTAACAATGTTGCAGGAAACTGGCTAATCTCACTGCTTTTTCTTTTCCTGTTTCTCTGCCTTTGGGTTTTGGATTTTAGGCAGTCCCAGAAAATTCAGAAAAGCTACAAGGAGTTTCCTTTGCAGACTTAACATCTCTCCATTCTTGTTGCCCTCTGTATGGAAATTGGCTTAGGAATGGACTCATGACCCAAACCAAGCTAATCACCCCAATCCCAGAACTTTGGCTTAACTATTGGAAAAGAGGCATTCTCTGTTGGCCTCACTAAGGTTGTGAAACCCAAGCTTCAAACTGCTGGGGGGAGCTTTTGCTACCACATCGGACATGGGGGTGGTGCACAATCGAAGATTAGAGAGAACAGAACCATTAGTTGGAAACACAAAGTAATGATGCCCTCATTTGAGCATCTGGGCCCAGCCATGCTTTCCAGAATCTGTGCTTTTTGTTACATGGACCAATGTGTGCGCTTGAGTCAATTTGGGTTAAGATCCATCCCTTGCAAGGATGAGGATCCTGAATGACATGGGGCCTGGGTGCCTTGTATTTCTGTTGATTCCGTGGCTCCCATGTGATTGATTCTGGATGGCAGGCCCCAGTGCCCTGTGTAACTAGCACTTGGAATGCTTGCATGGGTGACACTTCTTGCCACTGGGTGGGTCGGAGGTCCTACTCTGTTCCTACTGGCCTTGTGGAGAATCCTCTGGTTCACTGCTCTTGTCCTGATAAGGAAAATCTGTGTTCTAAGATGGCCAACCGAGCCGGTGGGAGAGTCCCAGTCCTTGCCCCGGGACTCTTCTGGGTTCTTGTCCCCACTCTGCTTCCCACTCACACCGATTGGGTTCTTCTCCCTGCCCTGCTTCGCGCATGTGCCAAAAGTGCCAAGTATGCAGAAGTAGAAGTGTATAAATTACCCCCTTTGTTTGTGCTTGGGGCTCAGACCTTTGGAGACTCCTCTGAGCCTGCTGGCGTTAAATAAACCTCTTATCCTCCAAGATCTCCGAGCACTGCTTGGTTCTTCCATCGGGCCATCTAGTCCAGGTTCCCTAACATTTGGTTCCCTGACCAGGAAACACAACCGCGCTGGCCCATTGTTGCCCCCGGTTTGGGGGCAACGGCAGGGTGGTGACAGAACGAGGGATTGTAACAGAGAAGGCGCGCCCTGCCTCATTTTCAGCAATCTCCCACCCCGGTCGCCTCGGGCTGGCCCCGCTCCGCTGTTCCCACCGGACTTGAGGAGACTTGGCAGATGAGGACCTGGTCCCGATGTTGGATTCCGGTAAGGCCTGGGGCCCCAGGACCCAGACAGGCCCACCCCCACTGGGGTGGAAGGGGAGCCTGATCACCTCCCAGAGACCTCTTAGAGGTCTCACAGGTAGGGATTCCCAGGGAGGGAATGTAATAACTTCTGGATTGTGAATGTGTGAATGAATGCACTGTCCGACTTGGCTTACTCAAGCAGACTGATTCTGTGACTCCGCAGCGGGCACCCTTAAGTCCCCAGAAGCCTGTGGAGTCTGTGTGGGCCCATCTGCGGTTCCATGGTGAACGGCATACGGTCTATGGTGGCATCGGAATAGTTTCTGACTATAAGTCACAATGCTGAGACTGCTAAGGCTAAGCCTCACCTGAGCTTCTTCAGGACACGGCCGGACGGGCATCTGATTGGTCTCCTCATCTCAGGAGGCACGGCCCCCCCTTCCTCAGGACTCTGTGCCACCACACACGGGGACATCATGCGGTCAGGACAGAGTAAACCTACGGTTCTAGAGACCATGATCAAAAATTTCAAGAAGGTCTGGCCAAAATGCCTAAGCCCGGTCGTGTGTGAAATGCTTCAGAACATTTGATGGAGACAAAGCGGAGCAACCAAAATTGAGATCATGAGACAGGCCTGGGGGTCTGGAATTTGCAGAGGTCAGAGGACCTGGGAGTCAAGTTGGCCTTCTCTAACAAGGCAAGAGCTCCAGCTGTTTAGGTTCTTTAGCTTCACAGAGCACCTTTCCCTGTCATCTCTGGGTGGTGGGAGGTTGGGGCGAGCATCCCCCAGGGATGGGACAGGTTTCAGGTAGGGAGAGGCAAGGAACACTGGCTCTTCTGGAGAAGACTGGGGCAAGGAAGTCAGGGGGAGGAACCGTACTAGAACGAAAACAGAGAAGAGGTCAGATCAAAAGCCAAGCCACTACACTGTTCAAAGGCAGATTCCAGTTGTCTGTCTGGGGTAGGGCTGACATTGGCGATTTAAACAAGACACTCCAGGCCATACAGATCCTGCTGGTCCACTGGCTGCACTCTGAACAGCAAAGCTTAGACATTGTTTCCAAACCTCCTTTGTAAGAGTCACCTGGGAGGACCTTGTTAAAAAGGCAACTATTTGGGGGCTGGGGTAGCCAGGTGATGGGTATTAGGGAGGGCACGTGTTGTGATGAGCACTGGGTGTAATACAATCCCTCCTATGCAAACCCACTGAATCAAAATGGGTGGGATGGGGGTACTATCCCAGAAGCTGTGTGTTTGAAAAAGCAACCCCTGGGATGGGGGGAATATCCCAGAAGCTGTGTGTTATCCCAGAAGCTGTGTGTTTAAAAATCAACCCCCAGGGGCACCTAAGTGGCTCAGAAAAAAAACAAAACCTGTCAGACTCGGGATACCGAGCCTCATGGAAGAAGGCACAAATCTGCCAACAACAGGTCCGATACCTTGGTTTCCTCCTCGCCCAAGGGAAGAGAGAACTAGGGCTGGAGAGGAAAGGGGTCATCATCTCCCTGGGGGAGAATTCCTGGGGGCCCCCAGGAATTCTCGTAGGCCCCCTTTTTGTCTGGGGCGGGCTGTGGCAGGGAGATGATGGCCCTTTTCCTTACCGGAATCCACACGCAGGATTCTGCCGCATCTGTATCCCTGGGCTCTCGGCAATAGCAAGACCCCTTTATGATCTCTTAGGAAGACCAGATCGAGAACCCCCTGCCTGGACTGAAAAGGAAAAAATAGCACTCGGGGTACTCACCCAGACTGTTGGATTCTGGCAACGGCCAGTGGCTTACCTGTCAAAGAAGCTGGGTCCCGTGGCAGCCAGATGGCCACCGTGCCTCAGGGTGCTGGCAGTCACAATCCTACTCATCAAGGAGGTAGACAAACCTACCCTGGGGCAAGAACTTAATGTCAAGGTCCCTCATGCAGCTGTGTTCCTCCTGAACACATAGGGACACCGTTTTCTTCCCCACTCTCGGCTAGCGCAATACCAAGGGCGCCTCTGCAAAAACCTGCAGGTCACCCTTGAAACAGTAAGGACATTAAACCAGCAACCTTTCTCCCCACAGAAGAGGGGGAATCAGACCATGACTGCTCCGAGGTGACTGATGAAATCTACACGAGCCATCCAGATCTGCGGGATCAAACCATAAAGAATCCAGAGCTCACGCTGTTCAGCAATGACAGCAGTTACCTACAAGAGGGTGCCTGGAAAGAGGGTTATGCAGTAACCACAACCACTGAAGTCCTAGAAGCTAAGGCATTACCAGCTGGATGGTCAGCTCAACGGGCTGAATTACATGCCTTAGTCCGACCCCTCACCCTCAGTGAGGGCAAGCGAGTCAACATCTATACTGACTCCCGGTACGCCTTTGCTACTGTACGTATACATGGAGCCATCTACAAGGAAAGGGGCCTCCTAGCCGCAGCAGGAAAATCTATCAAGAACAAGGAGGAGATACTGAGTCTCCTTGAAGCCATCTGGTATCCAAAGGAAGTAGCAATCCTGCACTGTAAGGGACACCAGAAAGGAGTTGACCCCATAGTGCGGGGAAATTGTCTGGCAGATAAGGCAGCCAAGACCGCAGCCAGTGAGGACACAGACAGAGCCCCTTCCCTCACCATGTCCCTGACACTCCCGGAAGAAGTCCCTCCTCCCAGTTACACTAAAAAGGAAAAGGAATGGGCCATGGCTGAGGGAGCCACCTTGACTGAAAAGGGTTGGTGGATGATGCCAGATGGGTACATCTTTGTTCCAACAGCAACTGGAGGGCAACTAGTCAAGGAACACCACCGACTCACTCATCTGGGAAAAACTGCATTAGAGGCCCTTCTCAAGAAGCACTACTACATCAGTCAGCTGCTGGTACTATGCTGAGCAATGAGTGAACGATGTATATAACATGTGCTAAAAACAATGCTCGGTCTGCACCACAGTCCCTGCCGGGTGTCCAGAGGATGGGAGCAACCCCCTTCGAAGATCTAGAGGTAGACTTCACAGATGTGCGGCCGAGCAGGGGGTTCATATATCTCCTAGTAATAGTATGCACATACTCTGGGTGGGTCAAAGCCCTCCCAAGCAGGACGGAGCAAAGCTGGGAAGTAGCTAAAGTCCTCTTGCAGGAGATCGTGCCCTGTTTCGGCCTGCCATTAAAAATCCATAGTGACAATGGACCTGCATTTGTGGCAGACATTGTACGGATCTTGAACAAATCTCTCAACTTCACCTGGAGACTCCACACTACTCACCAGCCCCAAAGTTCAGGGAAAAGGGTTTTCGAGAGACTATGGAGTCAGGATGAACCCCGGCAAGTTGAGAACCCTATGTGAATTGGAATGGCCCACCTTTGATGTCGGGTGGCCTTCAGAAGGGACATTGGATGTCCCAACGATGGTGAGTCGTAACAGGAGAACCAGTGACAAGTCTCACGTGTACATAACACCCCATCCTACTCTGAGAAACCACAGGCCACGGTAGACCTCATAGAATCCCTCTTCCAGACTCATTGGCAAACCTGGGAAGACTGCCAACAGTTACTCCTCACCCTGTTTAACACAGAGGAAAGGAGGAGAATAATGAAAGATGCATGGCAGTACCTGGAAGAACACGCACCAGCGGGAGTCATCAACCCTGCTGCCTGGGCTAATACAGCCGCACCCGAAGAGCGCCCAGCATGGGACTTCATCACAACTGAGGGACAGGCCCACATCTGGGGAATCCGGGTAGGAGCTGAGAAACCCATGAACACAGGATATACACTCCAGTTGACCCCGAGGCACAGGAAAGCCAACGGATGGTAAACACCTCCTTTGTGGCTCAGGCCACCCCAAACATCAGAAAAAAACTTCAGAAACTAGAGCGTTTTGCTGGGATGAAATCACCTAACTAATAGAGATTGCCAATAAGGTCTACATGAACAGGGAGGTCGCAGCCGAACGGGAAGCCGACAAAAAGATGAAAAAGAAAGTCAGCCTCTTTGCCGCCGCCCTGAAAGAAAAGGACAACACAAAGACGGGGAGACCCCAACCACCGAAAGGGGGGAAGCCCAGAACCCCCTTGGCAAAGGATCAATGTGCCTATTGTAGAGAGAAAGGGCACTGGAAAAACGAATGCCCAGCCGCCACGAGGAAGCACCCCGAGAGGAGGACCTCAAAGGCCTTTTGGGAATGGACTCAGACTGAGGGGGACCGGGCTCTTTCCTCCTTGGCCCCCATGAGCCCACGGTCAGAATGAAGGTGGGGGGCCAACCAGTGAATTTTATGGTTGATGCTGGGGCCAAGCACTCTGTTGTCACCTCCCCAGGGGCCCCTTTCGGCAAAAGGACTGCGGCCATCCTTGGGGTCGCCAGGACGTGGGTGATACAACAGCCCTTGTGCCAGGCTCGCCAGTGTGACCTCGGGGGCCACAGGGTCTGACGTGAATTCCTTTATCTGCCTGATTGCCCCATCCCTCTCCTGGGCCGAGACGTACTCTCTAAGTTTAAGGGCCCAGATAACCTTTGAGCCCACTGGACACACTAGGCTCCGATCGAACCAAGGCAAGAGGAGACGGGGTCTCTGAACAGTAGAGTGAGTGAATTGCACCCTCAAGGGAACCTTAGCAAAGTTTTGTCAGGAGACTAACTTTCATGGCCAGATCTGCTACCCCTAGCTCTCCTGCGTGCTCGCTGCACGCCCGGGACATCAGGTTTCTAATTAACATATGGACAGCTTCCCCAGTGCTTGGGAAACTTTCCAGGAAACTTGCACCAGGTTGGAGATAAAGGGATAAAGGAGCAGCTTCAGGCCCTGGGGGCCACCCTATAAAAGTACACCTTTGAGAGGGCCCCAATCTCCTTAGGGTCTCAGGTACACTTCTTCCAGACAGGGGACTCAGTTTGGGTCAAAGATTGGAAGAAAGAAGAAAGCTCATCATTTGGACGAGGAGCTGTGCCAGTGGAGCGTCCAGCCAGACTTCACGAACCCGCTCCAGCTTCACCTTCGACGAGACCCAACTGACTGATGGACATCTGCTCACCGTGGTCCCTGGCTCTCATCGGCGTGATTTCTCTCATCTTGGGAGTTGGACTCTGCACTGTTGCCCCTCCTGACTGGACTGTCCCCCAGAGGCTTCTACCTAAGGTCATAGATCCCACTTTTACTGGCCCTCTGCTGTCTACTCCTGAGCGCATTTCACCACGGTTTTCCTGGCCCCAATCAGTCCTGGTCTTCTGCTACCTGGTGTGCTGTTAAGTTTATGATTAAGTCTGTGTTCGCCCCAAGCCTTGCTGTCAACCTTCAGAGTCAAACAGAATGATGCCCTCTAAACTAGGTGTTTAAAGGGGCATCAAAGGGGGGAATGATAAGGAAAATCTGTGTCCTAGGATGGCTGACCAAGCCAGCAAGAGAGTCCCAGTCCTTGCCCCGGGGCTCTTCCGGGTTCTTCTCCCTGCTCTGCTTCCCACGCACCAATCCGGGTTCTTCTCCCTGCTCTGCTTCCCACGCACCAATCCGGGTTCTTCTCCCTGCCCCGCTTCACGCACGCGCCAAAAGTGCCAAGTATGTGGAAGTAGAAATATATAAATTGCCCCCTTTGTTTGTGTGGGGCTTAGACCTTTGGAGACCACTCTCCTCTGAGCCCGCCGGCCTTAAATAAACCTCCTATCCTCCAAGATCTCCGAGTGCCGCTTGGTTCTTCCATGGGGCCATCCAGTCCAGGTGCCGTAACAAGCCTACTTCCCCCTCTGGATGTCAACTTTCTCTAATTGCCGACAGCAAAATAGTTGCTGTGCGTAAACATCTTTTCCTTTGTTCAGTCCAGGACCATGGCTCATCTGCTCCCTTTTCCTTACAAGAACTCCATTTTGGGGATTAGAAGGGTGCATTCCTGGCTTGAAATTTATTTTGCTTCAGGGCATTTTGTTTATTTTATTTTATTTTATTTTTTGTTTTTAAAGATTTTTATGATATTTATTTGTCAGAGAGAGTGTGAGAGAGAGAGACTGAGCAAGC
Organism: Zalophus californianus; assembly: GCF_009762305.2. Classification (NCBI taxonomy): domain Eukaryota; kingdom Metazoa; phylum Chordata; class Mammalia; order Carnivora; family Otariidae; genus Zalophus; species Zalophus californianus. Next base: position 186,005,398 of record NC_045597.1, read on the forward strand.
AGGGGGAGTGGGAGAGGGAGAAGCAGGCTTCCCGGCTGTGCAAGGAGCCCAATGCGGGACTTGATCCCAGGACCCTGGATCATGACCTGAGCCAAAGGCAGATGCTTAACCAACTGAACCACCCACGCATCCTAGCCTCAGGGCATTTTAAATAACACCACAGATCAGCGGTAGATACTCCATGTTTTGTTTAAATTTAACAGAAAACCCAGAGGCCTGAGAGGATCCAAAAGGATGAGATTTGCAGGGAGCTCTTCATGAACTGGGAGGAAGGGGAAAAGAAAGAAAGTCTCAGCACGAAGGCCTGAGGTTCAGGATTTAAATGACATCTATGAACAGGGACGGGCCAGAGCAAAGTTGTCAAACACATTGTCTTTGGAGCCCAACCTGTCCCCAGTTCAGTGGTGCATCTCTCCACTCCACACTGTTCCCTCCAGGTGCCTTCTTGCTCATCAAGCCTCTGACATCGACTGGTCCTCTGATCATTTCCAAGTGGGTTCCCCCCCCACCCTCCCCCCCCCCCCGCCGCCCCGCACCACCTTGACTGCTGGGAATGACATTCTTCATCCTCGGGCCAAATTGCCCACCTCCTGGGTCTCCAGTGTCTTAGTGACCATTATTCCTGGTCGCCAGGCTAGAACAGATAGGCATTTCAAAGGTAAGTTTCAGATCATGTCACCCCCGCTTCCACATGAAGTGCCCACACCCCTCTTCGCCCCCAACGCAGCCTCAGCTTCCACCACTCCGTTCTCTGCCCCTGCAGTCCTGGGCTCCATCTGGACAAACTCCTTTTCTTCCTCGCACCAGTCTCTGAACGTGGCTTCATATTTTTTACTTCTGTGACTTTTGTCATACTATTCCCTTTTTCTGGGATACTTTTCTCCCCATCTTTTCCTGGCAGTCCTCTCCATAACTCAAGGGCACCTGGATCCTATTCTGCCACTCAGTAAGGATATTCTTTTTTTTTTTTTTTTTAAGACTTTATTTATTTGAGGGAGAGAGGGAGGGAAGGAACACAAGCAGGGGGAGCAGGCAGAGGGAGAGGGAGAGGGAGAAGCAGGCTCCGTGCTGAGCAGGGAGCCTGACGTGGGGCTCCATCCCAAGACCCTGAGATCAGGACCTGAGCCAAAGGTAGACCCTTAACTGACTGAACCACCCAGGCATCCCTCAGAAAGGATATTCTTGAGACCCCTTGAACTAACCCATCACCTAGTCTATGGCCTCTCACTGCATTTATCACATTCTAGCTTGTGGGATGACCATTCATCTCCTGTTTCAAGTTCCCCACTAGAATTTTCTCTAAGGGACCAGGTCTGTCTTGCTTCTCTTTGCAGAGCAGTGCAGTGAAGTGGTTATGATCATGGGCTCTGGAGCCAGGTTGCCTGGGCTTGAGGTGTGGTTCTGTCATTCACTAACTGTGTGACCTTGGGCATTTTACTTAACATTTCTGGTTTCAATTTTCTGAGTAAATGGGAATAATAACAGCACCTGCCTCATTGGATTGTGAGGATTAAATAAAATAATATACGTAGAGAAACCAGAACAGCGTGTTGCACAGCATAGCTACTTCCAGGATTGGCTATCATCACCATCATTGTCTCACTCTGATTCATTCAACAAAATACTCACACTGTGCTATTACATGCAGACACTGTTCTAGGCAGTGGGGTTACAGTGATGGGCCAGGTCAGGTCTCTTCTCTTGTGAGGTACATGTTGGGGAAGGTCGGAAAGGATGCAAACAGACAAGTGGACAAATAGATGGCCTAACTTCAGATAGTGATAAAGGCAGATAAGTGATAATTGAAAAGATGACATGATAGAGACTTGGAGGCTTTGGGATGTATTTTTGATCACTGTTAAATGATACAACTGTAGATGTCTTGCATATTCGCAGTGCTCAAAAATGTTTGGGAAAGATGAATAGATGAATAAACACTGAATTATAGTATTTCCCAGGGGCTGTGTTTATTCTCATCAATACTAGAATCTTGAGAAGCTCTTATGATTCAATGGATTGTAGGCATGACAGAAGGTGGGTGTGAAAAAGATTCTGAGACAAGGGCCTGTTCTCTCTCTCCCTCCTCCCATTTCACACACTGTAGCTCCCTTGATCTCAGTCTGATCTAGTCTAATTTATGATGAGGTGGTCCTCAAGTTTAGACCCTTGGCTCTGGCTGAGTCACAGCTCCAGCCAACTGGCTTAGATCTCACAGTTGGGGAGCTAGGGGTGGTAAGGTGCTGCTCTGTGAGTTGTGGAAGGGTCATGGCCAGAGAGAAGCCCTTCTTGTTTATTTACTTAGTTCAACAGAGCATGGTAAGGATGTGTTCCTGGAAATCAGGGCGAACATTATGTAGAATGGATAGAACCAGCCTCCTTCCCCAATTGTGTAGCATACTTTCAACCATCGGCAACTGAATGCAGATGGGTTTCTCAGTTTCTGAGAGAGCAGAGAGCTGAGGGAAAAAGACACAGGGCAGGGCATTTTGATATCGGATGAATGTATCAAGAGCATGAAATGCTCTGGGAGCGTTGGCGGCATGTCAGATAGGGAACATCAGATAGAGCACCCAGGGGTGAAGGAGGCCAAGGCCAGGAAAGAGCAGGTGTGCAAGGAAGGGGGAGATAAAGGAGCAGCTGAGGCAAGCTTAGTTTTTGTCACATCTGGCTTAAGGTTGCCCATGCTGTGAATGCAAGCCCTGAAGTCCCTGTGCTTAGAAGCTCTGTGTGAGCCTCGTACTGAGACTAAAAACAATTTTATATCTTTTACACTTCTGAAGTAGTTCTTCACACAGTGGGAAAACCATATTTATTTGTGAATCCTGATGCCACATTATCTGTTCCAAACTGTCTTCCAGTCCATTCTGGGTACAGCAAGGCTAATATGCAGCTGGTATTCCTAGTTTGGCCATATAGGATATTAAAATGCTGACACATTTGGATTGCTGACACTTTGGGGGAAGATGGTGGAGTAGGAGGGCCCTAAACTCACCCCATCCGTGGATAAAACTAGGTAACATCCACATCCCTATAAATAACCCAGAAAACACCCCGAGGACTGGCAGAACAGACTCTCCACAGCTCAGTGTAGAGAGGAGTCTACATCAACGAGGGTAGAAAGTGTGGAGATGCAGTTGGGAGCAAAATGGATCCTCACATCAAGCACCACAGGCATAGGGAACCCGCATGGGGAAGACAAATCCCCACAACATTTGGTTCTGAAAACCAGAGGGGCATAATTTCACAAATTTTCACAATCAGTGGGGCTTAACACCTGGAACTTCAAAAATCAGCAGGCCCTGCTCTGGGGGAGCTGGAAGAAGAAAGGAAACTGAGTCCCTGTCCTTAAAGAGACAAGACAACAAATAGCTCCACAGAGATACAGCATAGAAGCAGCAGTTTGAAAAACACCTGGGCTATACAGGAGGGAGACTTGTTTACTAATCTCAGAGCTTGTGCTGGACGGGCAGGGATCATTGGAAACAAAGGAGCTGGCTGGCAGCACTTCCCTCCCTTGCTGCACAGCCAAGATACATGGACACCAGCAGGAACCAGTGTAGTGGCAACACTTGCTACCTAACTTGCTAAGAGCACACCCCACCCCTTTGTTCTCCTGCAGACATGCCCCCTCCACCCAGGCCTCGGCTCTAGGTCCTCTCCCACAGCAGACCCTCATAAACGTGCTAACACTGCAAGCCCTGCCTTCTGCATTTTCTGTGGACTTGTCCCCTTCAATAAGTCCTTGCCTGGAGCTGGTCCAGAGTGGTGCCACAAGCCTGGCGGTGTGCAAGCAGTCCTGACAGGGGACAGCACCATTCCAAAGTGACTCTTACCCTGGGCAGAGGGGAAGGTAACCATACACACACCAGTCTGACTGCAGCAATGGGCTGGGGGCAGATATTTGGTCTGACTATAGGCCCTGCCTACCAGCAAAAGTTTTCCAGGGTACAACACAAAGAAAGCATCCTGCAGTTCAGTGCTACTGCATCTTTGATAAACACCCGGTCTGACTCAACTCAAATCTAGGGTGGCCCCAGACTGGCCCACTAAGAACACAGGCATCAAACCTTGCCCACAACAGGCAAAGAGAGCCATTGCAAATGAATGGACTGAAGGCAAAAGCAATTCAGCCACAATAGTAGGGTGCACGAAACACAAAGGAGACACCCCTCAAGTGCCAAGTTCTGATGAACAGAACAGAGGGCACCATAGGAACTCTTCCTCATAAAGTCACTACTTTCAACAGCTGGTGATGCAGCTGACCTTCCTAATACATAGAACCAGACACAGAGAGTTAGACAAGATGAAGAGACAGAGGACTGTGTCCCAAACAAAAGACCAGGACAAAATCACAGCAAAAGAGTTAAATGAGAAGGAGATATGTAATATGCCTGATAGAGAATTTAAAGTAGTGATCATAAAGATGCTCACTGGACTTGAGAAAAGAGTGGAAGGCTTCAGTAAGACCCTTAACAAAGAGACAGAAAACGTAGTAAAGGACCAATCAGAGATGAAGAGCTCAATAATTGAAATTAAAAATATGCTAGATGAAATAAATAGTAAACTACAGGAAGCAGAAGAATGGACCAGTGACCTGGAGGACAGAGTAGTGGAAAGCAATCCAGCTGAGCAGGTGAGAGAAGAAAAGTAATACAAAATGAAAATAGTTTTACGGAATTCAGTGACACCATCACACATAATAACATTCACATTATAGGGACTCAGAAGGAGAAGAGAGAGAAAAGGGGGTGGAAAATTTATTTGAAGAAATAATAGTTGAAAACTTCCTGAATCTGGGGAAGGAAACAGAAATCCAGATCCAGAAGGCACAGAGGGCCCCCAACAAAATCAACCCAAGGAGGTCCACACTAAGACACATAGTAATTAAAATGGCAAAAAGTAGAGACAAAAAGACAATTTTAAAAGCAGTGAGAGAAAAGAAGATGGCATATATAAGGGAAACTCCATAAGGCTATCAGCTGATTTTTCAGCAGAAACTTTACAGACCGAAGGGAGTGGCATGATTCAAAGTGCTAAAAGGAAAAAAATCTGCAGCCAAGAATACTCTATCCAGCAAGGCTATCATTCAGAATAGAAGGAGAGATAAAGAGCTTCCCAGACAAACAAAAGTTAAAGGAATTCATGACCACTAAACCAGCCCCACAAGAAATGTTAAAGGAGACTCTGAGTGGAAAGGAAAGACCCTAAACAGGAGTAAGAAAAATGAGAAGTACAAAAGCAGTAAAATTAAGTGTACCTACAAATACCAGTCAATGGATTCACAAAATAGAAGGATGTAAATTATGACACCATATACCTAAAACGTGGGGGTTGGGGGAGAGGACTAAAGAATGGGTTCAAACTTAAGTGACCATCAACTTAATATAGACTGCTATATGCATAAGATGTTATATACGAACCTAGTGGTAACCACAAATCAAAAACCAGTAGTAGATATGCAAAAAATAAAGAGAAAGGAATCTCAGCAAACTGAGAGAAGAGAGCAAGAGAAGAAAGGAACAGAAAAGGGGTGCCTGGGTGGCTCAGTCAATTAAGTGTCTGCCTTCAGCTCAGGCCATGATCCCAGGGTCCTGTGATAGAGTCCCCTCATCATGTACCCTGCTCAGTGGGGAGTCTGCTTCTCCCTCTGCCTCTGCCCCTCCCTACCACCCCCCCGCTCGCTCTCTCTCTCTCTCTCTCTCAAATAAATAAAAGCTTCAAAAACAGAGAGAAAGGAACAGAGAAGAACTACAAAATAACCATAAAACAAGTATCAAAAAATGGCAATAAGTACATACCTATTAATAATTACTTTGAATGTAAATGGACTAAACACTACAATCAAAAGACATAGGATGACAGAGTAGGGATTCAAAAACAAGACTCATCTATATGCTGCCTATAAGGAACTCATTTCTTACCTAAAGACACATTCAGATTGAAAGTGAAGGGATAGAAAGGCATTTATCATGCAAATTGATGTGAAAAGAAAGCCAGGGTAACAATACTTATATTGGACAAAATAGATTTGAAAACAGACTGTACAAGAAACAAAGAAGGACACTATATAATCAAAAAGGGAACAATCCAACAAGAAGATATAATGATATAAATATCTGCACCTAACATGGGAGCACCCAAATATATAAAGCAGCTAAACACAAACATAAAGGAAGCAATCAATAGTAATAGAATAATAGTAGGAGACTTCAACACTCCACTTACATAAATAGATCATCCAAACAGAGAGTCAACAAGAAAACAGTGGCTTTGAATGACACATTGGACTAGATGGATCTAACAGATATATTCAAAACATTCCATCCTAAAACAGCAGAATGCATATTCACACATTCTTCTCAAGTGCACATGAAACATTATCCAGAGTAGATCACATAATTAGGCCACAAAACCAGTCTCAACAATTCAAAAAGATCAAAGTCATACCATGCATCTTTCCCAACCACAATGCTATGAAACTAGAAATCAACCACAAGAAAAAAATCTGGAAAAAACACACAAATACATGGAAGTTAAATGACATGCTACTAAACAATGAATGGGTCAACCAAGAAATAGAAGAAGAAATTAAAAAAACAAAACAAAACACGGAGACAATAGAAAATGAAAACACAATGGTCCAAAATCTTTGGGATGCAGCAAAAGCTGTTCTAAGAAGGAAATTTATAGCAATATAGGCCTACCTCAGGAAACAAGAAAAATTTCAAGTAAAAACCTAACCTTATACCCAAAGGAGCTAGAAAAAGAACAGAACCCAAAACCAGTAGAAGGAAAGAAATAATAAAGATTAGAGCAGAAATAAAATAGAAACTAAAAAAATCAATAGAACAGATCGGTCAACCCAGGAGCTGATTCTTTGAAAAGATCAATGAAATGGATAAACCTTTAGACTCATTTAAAAAGAGAGAGAGAGTGAGCGGACTCAAACAAAATCAGAAATAAAAGAGGAGAAGTAACAACCAACACCACAGAAATACCAAGGCTAAAATGAGAATATTATGAAAAATTCCATACCAACAAGTTGGACAACCTAGAAGAAATAGATAAATTCCTAGAAATATATAACATCCCAAAACTGAACCAGGAGGAAATAGAAAATGTGAACAAACCAATTATCAGCAATGAAATTGAATCAGTATTCAAAAAACTCCCAACAAACAAAAGTCCAGGACCAGATGGCTTCACAGGTGAATTCTACCATACATTTGAAGAAGAGTTAATACCTATTCTTCTCAAACTACCCCAGGAAATAAAAGAGGAAGGAAAGTTTCTAAATTCATTCTATGATGCCAACATTACCTTGACACCCCAAACCAGATAAAGACACTTCAAAAAAAAAAAAGAGAACTATAGGCCAATATTTCTGATGAATAGAGATGTGAAAATCCTCAACAAAATATTAGCAAAATGGATGAAGGACCTAAATGTGAGACCTGAAAACATAAAATTTCTAAAAGAGAGCACAGGCAGAAATTTCTCTGACATTGGATGTAGCAACATTTTTCTAGCTCTGTCTCCCGAGGCGAGGGAAACAGAAGTAAAAATAAACTATTGGGACTACATTAAAATAAAAAGCTTCTGCACAGCAAAGGAAGCAACAAACAAATCTAAAAAACAACCTACTGAATGGGAGAAGATATTTGCCAATGACATATCCAATAAAGGGTTAGTATTCAGAACATATAAAGAACTTATACAACTCAACACACACACACACACACAAACAAATAATCCAGTGAAAAATGGGCAGAAGACACGAACAGATATTTCTCCAAAGAAGACATTCGGATGGCCAACAGACACATGAAGCGATGCTCAATGTCACTCATCACCAGGAAATGCAAATCAAAACTGCAATGAGATATCACTTCACACCTGTCAGAATGGCTAAAATAAAAAACACAAGAAACAACAAGCGTTGGCCAGGATGTGCATTGTTGGTGGGAATGCAAACTGGTGCAGCCACTGTGGAAAACAGTATGGGGGTTCCTCAAAAAGTTAAAAATAGAAAACTACCTTATGATCCAGTAATTGCACTACTGGGTACTTACCCAAAGAATATGAAAATACTAATCCAAAGGTATACGTGCCCCCCATGTTTATGGCAGCATTATTTACAATAGCCAAATTATGAAAGCAACCCATCAACTGATGGCTGGATAAAGAAGATGTGGTAGATATACAATGGAATATAACTCAGCCATAAAAAAGAATGACATCTTGCCATTTGCAACAACATGGATGGATCTAGAGTGAATGCTAAGCAAAATAAGCCAGTCAGAGAAAAACAAACACCATATGATTTCACTCATATGTGGAATTTAAGAAACAAACAAAATAAGAAAGAGACAAACAAAAAAAACAGACCCTTAACTATAGAGAACAAACTGATGGCCACCAGAGGGGAGATAGTGGGGGGATGGATGAAATAGGTGAAGGGGATTAAGAAGACACGTATCATGATGAATACTGAGTAACGTGAAGAATTGCTGAATCACTGTATTGCACACCTGACAATGATATAACACTGTATGTTAAATGTATGTATGTAATTAAAATTTAAAAAAATTTAAAAATGTTGACATTTCTATCATGGTTGGTAAATAGGAAAATAACTGCTTTCTGGCTGATACCCTTGCTTTACAGATATGAAATGTTTTGACACCTACGAATGCTGCACAAGTTAGCTATTATTCTGTATTATGCATTTAGACATTTATAGGTATTGAGTTAAACCATTTGCTACAAATCCACAATTTTTGAGTGTCTGTTATGTGTAAATGATCAGATAAAGTTTGCATGCTGGGCTAGACAGGGTATAGGAGATACCCATGAGCCCCCACGCTGATACACTTCACTCCACAAAAGCCCAGATGCTTGCATGCCTCAGTCTCCCATTTCCCTTTGTGAGGAGAAACAGGAAGAGGGAAGACCAAAGGAAATACCATAATAACCAAGCCCAGACAAGCTCTCCTCTGCACCCACTCCTTTCAGGACCAAGCAGAGCCCTAGTCCTGCAGAGCCACGTAGCAGCAGCTCAGGGAGCAGGTGCTGTGTGGTTCTCCTAGATCTTGAGGCCTCGGGGTGTCTGAGTGAGTGGAAGAATAAAGCCATCAAAGGAGTTAACCCGTGGTAGAGGGCACTAGGACTGATTTCTCAGGGTCTGAGTGAGGACCAAAGCTTTGGTGGGGGGTGGGGTAGGCTGCGTGGCAGAGCCTTGGTAATGGGTGGCAGTGTCTACAGGGTGGTGGCACCTGTAATGGCAGCAGAAAATGGGCCAGCATGACTCAAGAAGAGCTTCCTAATATCTAGGGCTTTGGGAACAAAATTCTGTCTTAAGTCTTGGATGCTTTCAGAATGACATAAAATAAAGGCAGTGGATGGAATTAATTTTTAAAAGGCAAAGGAAAAAATGCTAAAGTTCTCTTTTTTTCCTTTTACTAACCCCTTGAGGGCTTGTTTTATTCCTTCTCAATGCCTTTTAGAGAACAGGATCTCCTTGTTGAACAGAGGCCCATATTCCGGGGACTGATGGGTGTTGGCTTTTAACCTGTTCACCACTGGGATGATGAAGTGGCCTTTCCTTCACTCTTGCTGTGAACATGCATTGATGTCGTTCATTTCAACATGTGGGTGGTTGAAGCAAGTATCACCCCCCCTTGTTCCTGGTCTCTATCTGCTGGTGGGGGTGTGGGCAGTGGGAGATGACCATGTAGGAACTGTCTCTGATTTCCAGTCATCTACACTCTGAAGACCAACAGGACGACTTTTCCTCAACCCTTTCTCCTCCTCTGCACACTGACCTCTTCCTGACCATCCCTGGGGCCTACCCATGTCCATTCTCATGGGCCTTAATTGAAAACTTATTCCAGGCTCAAGTTCAAACTGTTAAGGGACCACTGTTGGGGGTGTTAGCATTTTAAAAGTTTTAACTTGTCAGAGCATCTGAGGCTTGAACAAGATGTTGGAGATTATCTGAGCCAGGGGTCAGCAAATTGGGCTAAATCTACCTTGACGCCCAGTTTTGGAAATTTAAGTTTTATTGGAATATAATGCCCATGCATTTATACATTTTTTTTTTTGTGCTACAAAATGGCAACAATGGCAGAGTTGAGCAGTTGTGACAGAGACCACATGACTCACAAAGCCAAAGATATTTACTATTTACTCCTTTACAGATAAAGCTTGCTAACACCTGATCCAACCGAGCCCTGTTGACCTCCCTTACATTTGACCAATTCTTGAACATCTTCTGTGACAGCTCACTTCCTAATACTCACCAGCTCTTTAATTCTAGAAGCTTCCTTCTTATGTTAAGCTGCATTAGCTTTCTTGATTTTCTTTTTTCTACTACTTAACTGGAAAACTAAACTGAGATAACCCCAAAGAGCTAACTTCTAATGGTAGAATTACAAACACCCTTACAGATAGTTGGAAGTGAGGAAAAAAGGGGGCTTTAGAAGTAATTATCTTTCAAACTGCATGACATAGGTATTTGCCTCTTTTCTGTCCAACTGCAAGATCCACCCTTGAAAATTTGGGGATTCAGTCTCGTAAGCTGAGTCAAATCAGTTTTTGGTGGTGAAATAAAAACATAGGATGCCCAGTTACATCTGAATTTCAGATAAACAATGCATACTTTTTTACTGTAATTTTGCCCCAAATGTTGCATGGGATATGCTTAACCCAAATAACTATTTGCTTTTTAACTGAAATTCAAATTTAACAGAGCATCCTGTGTTATTATTTACTAAATCTGGCAACCCCATCCCTGAGCCCCATATTTTCTCCCCTCCTGATACTGAATTGAGTGCCCATAACCTGTGTTCCCAGAGTGACTTGTGCATCCATCTTCAACCACCCCCTTACTGAATTGTAAACTCTTTGAGGACAGAGATTATGGCCAGCTCCCCACTGAATCCCCAGTGCATTAGACATGGTCAGACATGTGGTAGACTTCCGCATTTGCTGAATGATTCATGCCTAATTCCCGTTCCTCCCTCTCCCCATTCCCTGCCCCAGGTAGGAAGCCACCCTGAGATCCAACTGAAAACCCAAGTATCTCTAACCTGAACCCCCAAATCCTGGTGTTGGAGAGGGAATGCCTGAATTGGGTCCCAGCAGCACTCCTGGTGTCAAGCTGGTGTCCATGATGGATCTTCAGAGCCAGGGAAACCAGGGTGGGTAGCAGGGGTGAGATGAAGAGCCAGGATCAGGAAGAGAAGGAAGGAAGTAGGTACAGACGGAAGCAGCAGGATGTTGATCTGCATGAAATCTGCAGAAGTTGCATCCCCAGCCAAGGTGATTTCATTCCCTCTATGGTGCACTTCTGTGATTGGGTGGAGCTGTTTTAGGGGACTGGCACTTGGTGGGCATGCTAAATTTTGCCCGAGGTTGGAAAAGGCAGGAACATCCTTCTGAGGCTCTGTGTCCCCCCAGGCTTTGTGGAGCCACTGGAAGACCTTGTGTAGATCTTGAATGTAGCAAATCTCTTTGGTATCCATATATATATATATATATATATGGATATATATGATATATATATATATTTTTTTTTTTCTTTCTTAAAGTAGGCTCCAAACCTGGTGTGGAGCCCAATGCAGGGCTTGAACTCATGACCGTGAAATCAAGACCTGAGCTGAGATCAAGAGTCGGACTCTTAACGGACTAAGCCACCCAGGCACCCCTGGTATCCATATTTGAAATGAGTAAGTAAGTGAAAATAGATATTCATTTCTTTAGGGTTATTTTAATAAGAGCCAATGAAAGCAAACAATACTAGCTGACCGAAGATAAAATCTGATAATTGGCAAGTCTTTTGAGAGTTGATTTCATTACCATTGGTAGTAGAAAGTTGGTAGAATGTGTTTGACATTTGTACTTCACAGAATATGGCTGTGGCTGAGCATTGTTTTCATTGGCTTCAAAGAAGATTTTTGTGTATGTGCCTTAGACATCTTTGTTTAAGGTATAAAAATGGATGAGGGCCCTTACTCACATTTATACTACAGGTAAAGTTATCAAGAAATCCATGCTTTTCAAAGGCTGTCAGCTGTTGGTCTTAAAACAATCAGTAAGACCAAATGAATTTAAACATAACAGTACTGAAGACGGTTTAAAAGAAAAACAAAAAACCACATAAATTGCTTTTGCTTAGTTTGTAAAAGATCTTTTTCAGAGATTTCTCTGGATTCCTTACTGCAGCCACCCAGGTTGGACAGAGGGGAAGCAGGACCCTTAATTTAAGAACAAGTTTCTGTTGAGAGGTTCAGACTGGGTCACTGATGTTCAAAGAACAGAGCATTTCTTTCTTTCTTTCTTTTGAAGATTTTATTTATTTATTTGTCAGAGAGAGAGAGTACAAGCAAGGGGAGGGTCAGGCAGAGGGAGAAGCAGCCTCCCTTGCTGAGCAGGGAGCCTGATGCGGAGGCTCAATCCCAGGACCCCGCGATCATGACCTGAACCGAAGGCAGGCGCTTAACCAACTGAGCCGCCCAGGCGTCCCCCAAAGAGAGCTTTTCTGACATTTCTGTACATGGCTACACTCTGGCAAAGAGGCTAATTGATGCTCTGACCCCTGTATCTCTTTTCAATTCGGTTAAACGACTGGGTAGACCCACTATAAGAAAAGCCCCAGCCTGAGTCCCAGAGGTGTTGACATAATGAAAGGCTTTGGGCTCTCAAGGAGTTGACAACCCAGTTAGTGGAGATTAGTGGGAGTACTAGACAGGCTCCAGAGGGTTCTTTGATTTCTTGTACTCCTTCCACACCTCCCACTGCTCCCCATCAAATCTATTAGCAATTACCCTGAATCTGTCCACTGCTCTTTCTTCACTACCACCATCCTGGTCCAAGATACAGACTTCTTGCCTGGACATGGGCAGTGGCTGCCAATGGTCTTCTCACTTCTACTCTAGGTCCCTGGAGGAAGCTGAATAAGGTTTCCTAAAGACATCAGGTCCTGTTCTTTGGAATCTTTTTTTTAAATTTAATTTTATTATGTTATGTTAGTCACCGTACAATACATCATTAGTTTTGGATGTGGTGATCCACAATGCATTGTTTTCGTAAAACACCCAGTGCTCCATGCAGTACGTGCCCTCCTAATACCCATCACCGGGCTAACCCATCCCCCCCAACCCCCTCCCCTCTAGAACCCTCAGTGTGTTTCTCAGAGTCCATCGTCTCTCGTGGTTCGTCTCCCCCTCCGATTCCCCCCCCTTCATTTTCCCCTTCCTTCTCCTAATGTCCTCCGTGCTATTCCTTATGTGAAGCCATATGATAATTGACTTTCTCTGCTTGACTTATTTCGTTTAGGATAATCTCCTCCAGTCCCATCCATGTTGGTGTAAAAGTTGGGTATTCATCCTTTCTGATGGCTGAGTCATATTCCATTGTATATATGGACCACATCTTCTTTATCTATTCGTCTGTTGAAGGGCATCTCGGCTCTTTCCACAGTTTGGCTATTGTGGACACTGCTGCTATGAACATTGGGGTGCATATGGCCCTTCTTCTCACTACATCTGTGTCTTTGGGGTAAATACCCAGGAGTGCAATTGCTGAGTCATAGGGTAGCTCTATTTTTAATTTTCTGAGGCACCTCCACACTGTTTTCCAAAGTGGCTGTACCAACTTGCATTCCCACCAACAGCGTGAGAGGGTTCCCCTTTCTCCACAACCTCTCCAACAGTTGTTGTTTCTTGCCTTGTCAATTTTTGCCATTCTAACTGGTGTAAGGTGGCATCTCAGTGTGGTTTTGATTTGAATTTCCCTGATGGCTAATGATGATGAACATTTTCTCATGTGTCTGTTAGCCATTTGTAGGTCTTCTTCAGAGAAGTGTCTTTTCATGTCTTCTGCCCATTTTTTGACTTGATTATTTGTTTTTTGGGTGTTGAGTTTGAGAAGCTCTTTATAGATCTTGGATACCAGCCCTTTATCTGTAGTGTCATTTGCAAATATCTTCTCCCATTCTGTGGGTTGCCTCTTTGTTTTGTTGACTGTTTCCTTTGCTGTGCAGAAGCTTTTTATCTTGATGAAGTCCCAAAAGTTCATTTTTGCTTTTGTATCACTAGCCTTTGGAGATGTATCTTGAAAGAAGTTGCTTTGAAATCTGTAAGTGTTACCTTATTTGGAAAATATTTGCAAATATGATTAAGTCAAGAATGCTGAGAGGAGAGATTATCCTGGGCCCTAAATGCAGTCACAAGTGTCCTTGTAAGAGAGAGGTAGAGGGAGCACATGGAGAAGAGAAGAAGGCAATGTGGAGACAGAGGTGGAGGTTGTAAGTGATGCAGCCATAAGCCAAGGAATGCCTGAGACCACCAGAAGCTGCTACAAGGCAGCTGATTTTGGGCCCAGCGCTACTGATTTCCTTCTTCTGGCCTCCACAACCATGGGAAAATAAATTCTTATTTGTGATAAATAAATAAATAAATAAAAATACATTCAAGTTTGCATTGTATAATTTACTGTAGCAGCCCCAGGAAACAAACTTAGCCCCTCAAATCGGTTCTCTACACAGAAGTTAGACTGAACTTTTGAAGATGCAAATCAGATCATGCCAATCTCTTGTTTAAGACCTATTCATGAATTATCATCACAAGTAAAATGGGTCCAAAGTCCCAGAGAGATATTTGTTGGACAACTGGAAAATCTGAATATGGACTGGATGTTAGATGATATTGTGGAATTATTGTTAATTTTTTATTTTTTATTTATTTATTTATTTTTTTAAAGATTTTATTTATTTATTGAGAGAGAGAGAGAATGGTAGAGAGCATGAGAGAGAGGAAGGTCAGAGGGAGGAGCAGACCCCCCGCTGAGAAGGGAACCCGATGCGGGACCCGATCCCGGGACTCCAGGATCATGACCTGAGCTGAAGGCAGTCGCTTAACCAACTGAGCCACCCAGGCGCCCTATTGTTAATTTTTTAAATGTAGTAATGTTAATTGTGGTTATGTAGCAGAGGTTCTCTAGTATCGGGGGATACATGTTGAAGTATTTAGGGGTGAAGTATCCTGCAAATTACTTTCAAGCTGTTCATGAAAAAAGCATGTATTTTTGGGGTAGCCTGGTTGGGTGGTCCTAGCTCAGAGTCTGTCAGTCAGATGTTGCCTGGGGCTACGGTTTGTTCCTCTCCTCATGGGCCTCTCCATGAGACTGTTCCAGTGTCCTTACAATATGGTGGCTAGCTTCCCCCAAAGCTGTTCCAAAGACAAAGGCAGAAACTGCACTGTCTTTATGACCTACCCTTAGAAGTCATGTACCAGCCACCACTTCTGCTTTATTCTATTGTTCATACAGGCCAGCCCCAGGTCACTGTGGGAGGGGCTTATTCATGGGTGTGAATACCAGGAGGTTAAGATCATTGGAATCCATATTGGATGTTGGCTACCAAATTGGGGGAAAAAAATCAAACTAAATTAAGTTTTAACCAAACTCTTTACTCTAGCTTATAAAGTCCTACATGATCTGACTCCTCTGCCGTAACTTTTCAAATAATTCTTCTCCTTATCCATTCTGTTGTAAGGACACTGATCTTTCAGTTCCCTGAAATTGCCAAGTATATTCATGCCTCAGGGCCTTTGCACTACCTGTTCCTTTCATCAGCTGTGTTCTTTCTCCTTATTACCTACCTGAAGTTGGTCAAATCTTGGTTTAAATATCACCTCCTCAGAGAGATCCTGTGGTACAGACTAAATGTTTATGTCTCCCCCAAATCATATGTTGAACCTATTCTCCCAGTGTGCTGGTATTTGGAGGTGGGGGACTCTGGAAAATGATTAGGTTTTGAGAGCAAAGCCCTCATGCGTGGGATTAGTACCCTTATGAAAGAGACCCCAGAGAGCCTCCTTGTCCCTTCTGCTATGTAAAGACACAGCAAGAAGATGGCTTTCTATGAACCAGGAAGCTGGCTCTCACCAGACACTGAATCTGCTGGAGCCTTGATCTTGGACTTCCCAGCCTCCAGAACTGTGAGCAATATATTTCTCTTGTTTAGAAGCTCCCGCAGCCTGTGGTATTTTGTTATACTGGCCTGACTGGGCTAAGACATCCTCCCTCACCATTCATTCCGAAGTAGCTACCAAGTCTCTTGCTTTGACTCCACCTCTTTTTAATTCTCTACTTGGCAGTTATTTGATATATTTTGTATGTATTTGTTGCTGTGCTTATCATTTATGTTTCCCACTTATCGTATAAATTCTGTGAACGCTTTTCTGTGTTGATTATCCTTGGATCCCAGTGTCTAAAATACGGCCTGAATCATGTTGGCACCTAGTGAATATTTATTGAATGACAACTGAGGGGAGAAGTAAGTGTTCTAGCAGTAGTTTTACAGTGTTATGGGAGCCAGAGGAGAGGACGTTTTCCAGCCTCATAACCTTGACACGTTATCAGGTAATCGCTTCCTGGGCTGTCATATGGACTAGCCTGATGAACAGCCCTTTTGTGCTCTGTGACATGGTCTAACAAAGCAATCTTCTGACAGAGCCTAAAGGCACACCAGTCTTCCGGCCAACAATCATTCTTTCCTTTTTTTAAAAAAAATTTTGAAATGGTCTAAAACCCACCTCGGCTCCCCTGCTGTCAGGCACAACTGTATCCTTCACATCCTCACTGTGTGCTCATAGCCCCCAATTTCCCTTGCGCACTGCCCCTTCCCCGCTGCTCAAAGACAGGGTGCAGCTCACTGCCTCTGAGTGGTCAGAGGGGCAGAAATTTCTTATGCCTTTCAGCCCACAAATACACCTCTACTATAGGAATGTCAGCTGAATTCCTAAATCCTGGTATGTTTCTGGAAATTCTGGAGAGGAGCCCTTCTATAGCCTGCCTATGGATCCACATCTTATCCATCATCTCTTATCCACATTTTTTCCCCGGGGCATTTCCTCTTGCTCAAATACACCAACATGTGTAGATGCCTATTGTTTTTGGCTAGATCCCATAGGGAGCTGGGACAAGAGACCCTTGCTGCTTAAAGTGGATCTGCGGATGGCAACATTGCGTCACCCAGGAGCTTGTTGGAACTGGAGCTTCAAAGACCTCCTGCATCAGAACCTGCATTTGAACTCAATCCCCAGCCAATTCATACAAGCATAAAAGTATGAGAAGCGCTGGTGTAAAATTACCTTGGAGTTGTCTTCATCAGGTGCAAAGGAGCTGAGGTAGTTAGACTATCTGCCAGTCATTAGTTAGGGGCCGCTGCCGGGGGGGGGGTGGTGGTGGTGGTGGTGGTGAATTTCTTCCCAGGATGACCGGTTTACCAAATGCAGCAGGCAGGTGCATCTGGGCCTGAGGGTGGTCCTCCAGCAGAGAAAGGCAGATGATGGCTGCTGGGAGGGAAAGCATACAACCAGGGGGAATGGGAAAGAGACCCTAGTGGGTATGGGCAGCGTGCGGATCCTGCCCACCGCACCTCCCATGTGGGCAGATTGGATCCAATTTTATCACTCTCTATTTTATTCACTGTTGCCCACAGTAACCTCCTTTCAGAGGAAGTGAAAACACTTGAAACCAAACATCCTCCCAACTGGCAGCCAGGTTGCCGGTTGAAAACAAGTGTGACCAGGGTGGAGGGACGGGGAGTGACAGTCTTGGCCAAGCTGATTTCTTTCTCAAAAAAGTGAGTAGTCCACTGTTGAAAGTTTTTACAAAGCTGGTGATGTATGGATATTCATAGGTGTTTGTGTTTTGGAAAATGGAGGCTGTACACTTTTGAGGAAGTAAATGTACTTGGCTTTCCTTCCTCTTTATAGGGCTCTCCCCACATTTAAAAAAACAAGTTCCTGAATATAAATATGTATTTATATCTTCTATACATATATATATAAATTATAAATTATATTATATATAAATATATATTTTTTTGTAGAGAGAAGGTGGATTAGGATAATGTGGTTTATTTTTAATTGGATTTATTGGGGTATAATTTACATACAGTAAAAAGTCACCCTTTGAATCCTATAGTTGTTTGAGGGTTTGTTTTTTGTTTTTTGTTTTTGTTTGTTTGTTTGTTTTTTGTTTTTGAGAGAGAGAGAGAGAGCAAAGGGAGGGGCAAAAGGAGAGGGAGAGAGAGAATCTTAAGCAGGCTCCATGATCAGCATAGAGCCTAACATGGGGCTCAATCTCACAACCCTGGGATATGACCTGAGCTGAAATCAAGGGTCGGAGCCTTAACCGACCGAAGGCACCCCTGTCCTTGGAGTTTTAACAAATGCTTACCATTGTATCATTCAAGACAGAACAATTCCATCAAAACAACAAAGTTCCCTTCTGCCCCCCTATAGCCATCTCTTCTTCTACCCCTAACTCGGGGCAACCACTGATCTGGTTTCTGTCTCTATAGTTTTGGCTTTTCCAGATAGCATATAAAAATGAATTATGCATTTGATATCTTTTTGTGTTTGGTTTCTTTCCCTTGGCATAATGCTTTTGAGGTTTACCCATATTGTGTGTGTCAGTGTGTATTAGTGCAGCTTAACTATTTCTTTTCATTGCTGAACAGTGTTCTTGGCGTAAATATACCAAGATTTGTTGATCTATTCACCAGTTAATGGGCATTTGGATCGTTTCCACCTTTTGGCTATTGTGCATAACTCCGCTGTGAACATTTGACAGACAAATAGAGGGTTTTGTGTGAGCGTATGTTGTCATTTCTCTTGGGTAAATACCTAGGAGTGGAATGGCTGGGTCATGTGGTAACTATATAAACTTTTTAAGAAACTGCCAAACTGTTTTCCAAAGTTGTGCAGCCACCAACACTAACCAAATCCAGAACATTTTCATCTCCCCAAAAAGAAACTCCATACCCATTAGCAGTCATACCCCATTCTCTCCTCCCCTGAGGCCCTGGTAAACACTCACCTACTTTGTGTCTCTACAGATTTGCCTATTCTGGACATTTCATGTAAATGGAATTATATAATATGTAGGATTGTTTGGTTTCTGGTTTTTTTCACTTAACATAATGTACTCATGCAGGTTGTAGCATGTGTCATTCCTTTTCATGGCTGAATAATGTTCCACTGTGTGGATAAACCCCACTTTATCTGTTTATCAGTTGATGGACACTTGGGTTATTTTCACTTTTTGGCTATGGAGCACAATGCTGCTCTGAACATTTTGTACACGTTTTTGTATGGACTTGCTTTCATTTTGGAGGGTATATACCTGGCATGAAATTGCTGGGACATATGGTGAGTCTATGTTTATGTTTTTAGGAACTACCAATTGTTTTCCAAAGCAGCTATATCATTTTACATCCCCACCAGCAATGTATGAGGGTTCCAGTTTCTCCACATCATCTCCAGCCCTAGTTATGGCCTGTTCTGTTGATGCTAACTCTTTTAGTGGATATGAAGTGGTATTTCATTGTGGCTTTAATTTATGTCTCCCTAATGACTAGTGATAATAAGCATCTTTTCATGTCTTCTTGGTAATTTGTATGTCTTTTTTGGAGAAATGTCTATTCAAACCCTGTGCTCTTTAAATATCTGTGTTATTTATCTTTTAATTAAGTTAAAAGAGTTCAAAAGCAGAAGTTTTAAATGTGGAAAAAAATATACACTTTTTATTTTGCGGTTTGAACTTTTTGTGCCCTATATAGTCAGTATCTGCTTAACCTAAGGTTGCAAAGATTTTTCTCCTGTTTTTTTTCCCTAAAAGTTGTATAGTTGTTGGTTTTACACTCAGGTCTATGATCCGTTCAAGTTGAGTTTTGTGTATGACTCAAGGTACAGTTCAGGGTTCATTTTTTAAAATATATAAATAATATGTATATAATTGCTGCAGCACTATTTGTTGAAAATACTATCCATTTTACTATTGCTTTATCTTGACATCTTTGGCAGTAATCCAATGATGATACACACACGAGTCTTTTTCTGGACACTATCTTGTTCCATTGACCTATCTATCATTGGTGTAGGTCTCTCCATGCACCAATATCACACTGTCTTAATTAGTGTAGTTCTTATAGTAAATCTTAAAATTTGGTAGTGTTCCTCTTTTGCAGAGTTGTTTTGTTTATTCTAGGTCCTCTGTTTTTCTGTACAATTTTTAGAATCAAGTTGTTAATTCCTATTTTTTTTAAAAAAGACCTCCTAGGGTTTTGCACTGAACGTAGAGATCAACTTGGAGAGAATTGACAATGTAACAATATTGAGTTTTCTGATTTATGCATATAATCATGAAAAGATAATGTTTAGGAAGGTTCATTGCTTTGCTCAGTTCCTGTATGTTTATCTGTCATTGTTGACAGCTAGTCTAAGTCAAAAGTGACAATTTCCCTTCTCTTGCCAAGGTTGGTTCAGGAAGGGGCTTGTGACTCAGTTCTCCAATGAGGCCGGAGGGAAGTCGACCCTGAGAGCTCTGGGAAAGGTGTTTCTGTCCTAGGAAGACTCAGGAAGAGAGGCCCAAAGAAAGAAAATTTTCTTTGCATGTCGTAATGTAGACACCAGGAATTGCTGCGGTCATCTGTGAGGGGAATCAGAATGAGGGCAAACAGCCAACATGAAGATGACAAATCAAAAAGACAGAAAGACCCTGGGCCTTGACGACCACTCAAAGCGAGGAAAATAATCGACCTTGGAGCCTACACGACCTTGTTTGTTATGTGAGAAAAAGACTTTCCTGATGGCTCAAGTCTACATGAGTTGGGGTTTTCTACATTCCTGAAAAATCACAAGCTATAGATTCTTCACTTAAAGAATATTTTTAGTTTATTTTCCCACTGTTTATTTAAAATTTGTATGTTGTTTTTTAAATCTATGAATTCAATATTCAGTCTCATTGTAAAGATACAAACAACACAAACCTGATAAACTCAACACTGAATTGTTTACATAATATGGAAAAACCCAGAAACAATGTAAATGCCCCACAAAAAGGAATTGGGTAAGTAATTTAATGTCTGTCCATATAATGGGCTACTCTGAAGCAATTAATAATTTTGTAGAAGTATATTTATCTTAAAAAGGAAGGATGGTTATTATGTATTTTTAAGCAGGAAGTTATAAACAATGTGTGCAATATGGCCCCGTTTTAATAAAAATGTCTCCATGAGTCATTTAAGATGCAAGTTACAAGTAATAGAAAATTCAATTTAAACGCACGTCAACAAGCAAATGTATTCGTTCATATAAGCAGAAACTCCAGAAGTAAGATAGGTTTTGGTGTTAGCTTAATTTAGCAGCCCTGAAAGTTCCTTAAAAGCCTAATTTCTTTTTATATCTGTTTTCTGCCTTCTGCAACATCCGTCTCAGCTGAAAGCGTGTTTGGGTTGTGGTGGCAAGCTGGCCGCCAACAGCTTCCGGTTGTCCAAACACAGAGAAGCAAGGAGGGTCTCTACCCAGGCCTCCAGTGGGAGTCCTAGGCTTTGCTCTGATTGGACCATCTTGATCACGTGCCTACCCGGTGGCCAGAGGAATGCTTTGTATTGATTGGCTTGGGTCTGCATTGGGTGCTGGTTCTTAAAACAAACAGCGTGGCAGGAGCCTAAGATTATTGTAATTTGGTTTAGCCAAACCAGGCTCCGTAATGGAGGTGGACATGGGGTAAATCCCAAGAAATTGGCAAGAATGTTCTACAATGGTGTAGGGTAGAATGGATGTTGAGAAGCTCATCCTCACCACAAAAGAAAGACCGGAAGGATGTACACCGACGTGCCAACAGTGCTTATCTTCAGGTGGAATTATGGGGAATTTTGATTTTTCTTATTTATGCCTATCTGTTACTTTACATTTTTGACAACAAACATATTACTTGAATAACTTTAAAAAGAAATGAGGGCTATAAATATGAGGAAACATTGGTGTATAACACTCGCAGTATAATTAGCAGCTTGAGAGACTTAAAGCAGACATGTTGGCAAACAGGAAATATGAATTTTCGGAGTGGCACCAACTGTGCCTCGCAGAAGCTTCTAGCTGCCTTTCTCTTGCCTCTGTTGTGATATCGTGGTCATTTCTATAGATGTAACATGAGATTTTTGAAGGCTAGTCTGGTTTAAAACCACGGGTTCCAGTGGCTTGAATGTTTCCCTTATGCTGGGGTGGGGAAACTTTTTAGCTTTCTCTAGAAACCTTTTCTCTTGTCACCGTTAAACACCATGAAGTGGGCCCCAACTGCAGAAGGGGCGTAAAAGGGGAGGCACTGTCCCTGGGTTCCTCTACTTCCTTCTTGGGCAGAAGGTGCTGAGTGTTCTTTCGGGTAGTGGCTACCACAAAAAAAATCCCCGCTTTCTCTGAGGTCTTGCAGCTCTCTGCACTGGGAATCAGAGGGTGACACTAGTTGCAGCCAGCACGGAAGGGGCCCTAGGTCTAAAGACTCAGGGGCCTGAGAGAATGTGAAGTGAGGCACTTGGCTTGATTCACTTCTGTTAGATGCTGGGTATTGGGAATTCTTCATAGGATTCTTGGAGAAACTCCTGTTGCTCTTCCACATACTTTTTTCCTGGAAAAGAGAACCCATTTTTCCACTGGCAGAAAAGACCTCCACTGGTAATGTAAGGTAAGGAGTACGCATGTCAGGCTGGGCACCCTGTTTCCCACTTTTATTTCTGCTTGAAATTGATCCTCAGTTCTGCATTTTCAGAAACCTGATTTTATCCGATCATGCCCTTCTGGAATTATCCCACTGTGATGGTAAACAATCAATTGGCATTTTGGTTTCATGATGAGAACTATGCTTAATCGAAAGGATGGAAATGTACCAGTTTAAGTGGTCAAGGCACTCTGATCTCAGTAGGAAAATACCTGGGGGAGAAGAAATGAGGCCCGAGGGTGGATATTGGATGGTCTTAAGGAGCCATTCTGTGTTTCTCCTGGTAATGTCATCTGCCCCCCGCCAGAATGTCAACTTCACTCAAGGAAGGACTTTGTTTGTCTTGTTCAGTGGTGCATCTACAGCATCTAGAACAGTCAGAGGTACTCAACACATACCTAATAAATGGATGAATAGGACGCTGGCTAGCTGGATAGATGAATGTTTCTTATTTTTTAGAGTCACTGTCCCATGAGAAGTTGTCCCTGACTCTTCTAAGAAGATTAGAGTCCCTTCTCTGATTTCCATTGCATTTTGAATCAGAGCACTTAAATCATAAAATTGAAACTATTTGCTTATACATCTATCTTCCCTAAAATATTTTGAGCTCCACAAATGCAGGGATTTTGCCTTACTTTTCCATTTAACTACCCATAGAGTACTTCACAGTACTCTAGCACATAGCAGAATAAAACAGTAATACTGTGGAAATCTCATGAGTATCTCTCAGCTTGTGAGATATGCTTATTAAGTAGATCAGGATATTACATTAATAGGGACCTCTTTGCTTCTTCAGTGGTGATGCATTATTAACTTCTTACTCTTTGCTTTTCATTGCTTCCAAGGGAACAAGAATCCTTCTATTTTCAGCAGTTATTTCAATACTTTTCTGCTGAACCTGTAAGTACACTGAATGGTGTCCATAGATTACACTTACAGGATCAACTTAGTCACCTCCCGATGTTGTACAAAGAGACATCTTAATCTCACAAGCAAACCATCTCCAAGTGTTAAAACAGAATGCATTATTTCTGGGAGGACCGCCGAGAGATAGCACATCCCTTTTTGGTTATGTGGGTTATTGCTGCTCTGGTCACACAAACTGAAGTCTCCTGACTGGTCCCCACTCACTTTTCACTCATCCCTTTTATCACCAGTGGCCGTCCATCTGGAGACTGCCCTTCCTCCAGTAACAACACTTGCCTTCTGACCAGGTCACATTTCCTTGGGGCCCAGGTAGGGATTTGCATGGTACCACTCTGACAACTCTGAAAGAGCAGATGTCCTTATTGTGGCTTCAGTCCTGGGTCATCCAGAAATAATATTCAATGTTTTGAGACCAGACATTCAGGAAGTCAAGACATAGACTAAGTGGCAACCACATATTTAAGATCAGGGCAGGCTGAAAGTCTGAAACAAGGTAGATGCTCAGGTTAGGTAACATTGGCAATAAGCATGGCAATAACCATGATGTAAGCCTGATTCTTTGGTGGACTTTGTGGGAGACTGAGTCCATGGATGTGGATAGTTTAAGTGGCCAAGGGGTGGTGAAAAGGAAGGTAGGAAATTTATAATTTTATCGGAAGGTTCTCTGAGTATTGGACCAAGTCTCACAAGATCAGAGTGACACAGATATAAATTTGTGGGGTACATACCACTGGGATATATACATCAACCATTGTCCCCCTATCTCCCACCCTGGTTTTACATTCATGAAAAAGAATAACTTCCCCAGCGCTGTGAATTGTGTAAGACTGTTGAATCACAGACCTGTACCTCTGAAACAAATAATATGTTATATGTTAAAAAAAAAAAAAGAAGATAGCAGGAAGGGAAAAATGAGGGGGGGGAATTGGAGGGGGAGATGAACCATGAGAGACTATGGACTCTGAGAAACAAACTGAGGGTTCTAGAGGGGAAGGGGGTAGGGGGATGGGTTAGCCTGGTGATGGGTATTAAAGAGGGCATATACTGAATGGAGCACTGGGTGTTATATGCGAACAATGAATCATGGAACACTACATCAAAAACTAATGATGTAATGTATGGCGATTAACATAACATAAAAAAAAAAAAAAAAAGGAATAACTTCCCCAGATCCTCTTCTTGGGAAAAGGAGAAAAAAAATCGCTTTTGTCTAACCCTTTAATATTCCTTGCAGGGCTGGCTTAGTGATCACAAATTCTTTTAGTTTCTGTTTGTCTTGGAAGCTCTTTAATCTCTCCTTCCATTCTGAATGACTGCCTTGCTGAATAAAGTATCCTTGGCTGCATATTTTTGTCATTTAGCACCCTGAATATACGATGCCAGTCTTTTCAGGCCTGCCAGGTCTCTGTGGATAGGTCTGCTGCCAGTCTGATGTTTTTATCCTTCTAGGTTAAGGACCTCTTGTTCTGAGCTGCTTTTAGGATTTTCTCTTTGTCTCTGAGATTTGCAATCTTCACTATTATATGTCAAGGTGTTGACCTATTTTTATTGCTTTTGAGGGGGGTTCTCTGTGCCTCCTGGACTTGAGTGCCTGTTTCCTTCCCCAGATTAGGGAAGTTCTCCACTGTAATTTGCTCCAATATACCTTCTGCCCCACCCCCTTTCCTCTTCCTCTGGCACCCCAATTATTCTAATACTGTTTTGCTTTATAGTATCACTTATCTCTCGAATTCTCCCCTTATGATCCAATAGCTGTTTATCTCTCTTTTTCTGAGCTTTTTTATTCTCCATCATTTTGTCTTCTATCTCACTAATTCTCTGTTCTGCCTCATTTATCATAGTAGTTAGAGCCTCCATTTTTTATTGCATCTCATTAATAGCCTTTTTATTTTGACTTGATTAGATCTTCATTTTTTTTATTTCTCCAGAAAGGGATTCTCTAGTGTCTTCTATGCTTTTTTCAGGCCCAGCTGGTATCTTCATAATCATTATTCTGAACTCGTAGTTCCAACCTCTTACTTATATCCATACTAATTAGGTTCCTGGCAATCAGTATTGCTTCTTGTTCTATATTTTGGGGTGAGTTTTTCCATCTTGTCATTCTGTCCAGAGAAGAATAAATGAATGAGAGAACAAAATACTAAAATAGCAACAACAACCCCAGAGAAATATACACTAAACAAATCTGAAGAGACCAGAAACAGAAAAGAAAAAAAAGAGAGAGAGAGAATATAATCAGACAGGTGAATAGAACAGAGCAATACACTAGATCCTGGATTTTTTTGGTCTAGTGGTTAGAAGAAACTAGCTCCCAAAATTGTAAAGAGAAACTTATATATAAACATATATAATTAAAAACAATGAAAGGATTGAATGTAATTGTAAAAATGAAAATTAAAAAAGACTTGCAAAAAGTGGTTGCTTTTCTATTTGTAGAATTACAGCAATTCTTTTCTTAGATCTCTGGTTGAGTTCACAGGTATTCAGAATGATTGATAGCTCCAGGGACCAGACAAAACTAGGGTCCCCTACTCCTCTGCCATCTTCCTCCCTCCTCCAGTGAAATAAGTTTCTTAAGGACAGAGACCATATCTCATTCTTCTCTGTAGGCTCAGCATTTAGCACAGTGCCTGACACAAGATGGGTACACAATACATGTTTATTGAATGAATGAATGAATGAATGAGTGAATGTATGAATGGAGGAAATGGGATATGGGCATGAATTTTAAAATTCTGATTATACATTTTTTTTGATCATTCAAAAGTGGTTGAATGATAACACAGCTGAGGTTTTCAACATTAATAATTTTTTGTCACCAATACTTACAATGTAATTTCTATTGAGAAATACAAAATATAGTTACAAATAATGTTTGCCAAATAGCATTAATAACAATAATATGCTTTTTATTTGGGAATAAGTTTATTAAATAAACAGATAAATATAATGCTCATATTTTAAGATTATCACAAGGATAAATATTGAAATAACCACATGCTCTATAAATATGATTCAAAATTCTATGCCATTTCTAAAAGACAAATATAAATGCTAATGAAAATAACCAAGAACTTTAATAACTTGGTATAAGTGGACTTTGCTATGGAAAAATGCAAGTCTATCCATATGGTAATAGACTCTGCTGTGGTCAGGGAGCTTATATCCCTGCCAAAGCAACTTTGAAAATATACAGGATTCTGAAAACTGAGAGAAATCAATTATATAATAGTTAAGTAAAAGTTCAAGTTAATAATCAACTATGTGCTAAGTAAAATTTACAGAGAAGGCAAAAGTTAAGGCATTCCACGGGTTTTACTTTCAATTATAAATCATACAGTATTCAGGTAAAGAGAATCGACTTTGCATGACATATGTAATCAAGTATAATATATATTACTCAAAGATACCTACTGCAGATAAGAGTATTTCACAAGCAATGTGTGTTATATGCGGATTTCAAAACTAAGGGGGTTCTATTGCATCAGTGAAACAAATCACAGCCTGTAAAAAAGGTTAGTAAGAATAGCGATAATTACATTATACCTTAATTGGGAGAAGTAGAATTAAACCTGACAGAAAGTTTACAATAATCCCCAGTGCTGAGTCAGAGAGAGAAAGCTAAAGAGCTTCATGGAATCTGCTGATTTCAGGTCTGCCAAGAATGCACTGATAAAACATCTGGTTTATGGCTAAAGCCAGGTGTGGTCTGCTGAGACAGAAAGGGTGTGTGTTGTTGCTTAGGCTTGGCCGACTATTTTAACTGTGCAAGAAAGAAAGCCATTGACTATGGTATAGACAATTTCCTATCAGCAAAACACACAATTCACTATCTAGGCAGCTATTGTTGATTTATAAGCTTTAATAATGTTAAATGATACATAGGTAAATTAATTTTTGAAAAGCTTAATAATTTCAATAATGAAACATTAAAATAGCTCCAGGGATGCCTGGGTGGCTCTCTCTCATTCTCTCTCTCTGACAAATAAATAAATAAATAAATAAATAAATAAATAAATAAATAAACCTTAAAAAATAAAATAAAATAAAATAGTTTCAGCATATTTCAAAAATAAATGCAAAACCAGGAGACCAAAGACAAAATCCTCTCAGATTCTGGGAAATAGTATTGGAAATTAATCACATGCTTAGCAACATACAGATTGCTGTTTGCTTTTTGTGGTTTTTAGACATCATATTGACCTTTGGCATCTTGAGAGATAAGGAGGAAAGGAGAAAAATACTATCTGTTTATTGAATGCTAGGTTAGTGTCAGGGGCTCAGGACCGTGTAGGTTCCATGATGTCAGAGACTTGGTGTGTTTTGGTTACTGAGGTATCTCCAACTCTTGGATTCACACTGGTGGGCACACATGTGCAGGTTTTTCCTACTATATGAAAGTACAGTGTTCCCATGAAAGCTTTTTTTTTTATTTAAGATTTTATTTGTTTATTTGTTGACAGAGAAAGAGCGCACAAGCAGGGGGGAGCGGAAGGCAGAGGGAGAAGCTGGCTCCCCACTGAGCAAGGTGCCTGATGTGGGACCCGATCCCAGGACCCTGGGATCATGACCTGAGCCAAAGAGAGACACTTAACCGATTGAGCCACCCACTTTTTTTTAAAAAAGATTTTATTTACTTATTAGAAAGAGAGAGAGAGAGCAAGCAGGGGAAGGAGCAGAGGGAGAGGGAGAGAGAAAGAATCTCAAGCAGACCTTGCACTGAGCATGGAGCCCAATGAGGGGCTGGATCTCATGACCCTGAGATCATGACCTGGGCCAAAATCAAGTTGGCTGCTTAACTGACTGAGCCACCTAGGCACCCCACCCATGAAACCTTTTGTAAGCCAAAAGGGCAAAAGGGCATAAAGCAAAGAAGCAATTACCATTAATTTATATGGAGAAATTTGTGAACATTCCCAGACCCAAAAAAAATCACTTCCCATCGACTCCTCTCATATCATAGGACATATCTTGCTAATGGATGCCCAAAATAAATCGAGGTGAAGCTCAGAGACATAGTTTAAAACTCTGGCAGCCTGAAGCTGAGTTGCTGAGCATGGTCCTGGGGAAGGACGTGGTGGTGGTGGGGCTCTCCATGCTTGGGGTGCGTGCTGCCTCTATAATGGCTCCAACAACTGTGGAATGCTATTGTGGATTTTTTGCCTTTTTTTCAGTTCGTGAAAACAGGAACCAATGTTGGTCTTTCGCAAAAGTGAAGTGGAGAAACATGAACTTTCGAAAATTGGATGATACCTCTAGCTGAAATTCACCAACTGAGTGAATACATGTCTATGTGTCGAGATGGCTACTTTTGTTCTTAGTCCATGCCAATGCAGAGAGCTCCATCTAAGCAGAATTGAATGACTCTTATTCTAGCCAGTGCACTGTAATTGCATATAAATTCCTTATTTAAACTTATATGAAGATTCGTGGAAAATGTTTGTTACGTATGATACTATTATAGTTAGCATTATTGTACGATCTTTTTCTGAAATCCTGGGATGGCTCCTTTGTCTATTTCTATCTGCAGATATATCTAGGACAGTGAAAAGAGCTTTGTCAATGTTCTTATGAACTACCTTCTTGTCAATACTTCCTCCTTGAATATTTATTTATATTCCAGGTTTGGGAATTTGTTTCACCTTACCCTTGTTCGTGGGCAGCCTGGTGTTTCAAAATCTCAAGTAAACATGCACAAATGCATTGTTTTTTAAGAAACACATTGTTTTTAACGTGTTTTTACACATTAAGTAGTTCAGAAAAGGCCAAGCTCCTATTAAAGCAAGGTGGCAGGTCTCTGGATTAATGAATCTTATGAGTACCTAGAAGAATATCTGTAGATCGAAATTTTGTCAGAACAAAATGGGGGAAGGAAGATGGAGAATTTCCCTTTATAAATACAAAGGCAAGTTCAAACTCAAAAAGTTAACTGCCTGAAAAAGCACTCAGAAAAATGTGTGATTTTTTTTGTCTTCAGGATTCACAGGACACACCTACAGAGGCTTTGTGATTTCATCCAGTTCCCACGTCACCTCTGTGAGCTGTTCTCAGATGGTCAACAATCACAGCTAATATTTACTAAGTGCCTGTTCTTGATGTCGAGTGACTGGTGCTCAGTAGACACCAGCTTCCTCCCTTTCTTCCTGCCTGCTTTGAGGAGAATAACAGAGGAGATCACCAAAGCTTCCCAGACGGGAGTGACTTTTAAAATACCAAAGAAGTAAGGCCACAATTAAGAGCAGAGGAGAGGACATGTTTAAAGTGAGGAGGGCATGTTTATCGTGGGAGAAGAGAAGGTCTCATCATTCGGGGAGGGTTTTAAGAGTTATTCTGGAAGTATCCACTTCTCATTGGCCTTCTGCCGGCAGCCACAGAACATTTGAAATCATTTCTGAGGTTTGTTTTCAGCTGATGGTCCTTTCCACTGGCGGTAAGTCAGATACTGGCCCTAAGCCTGGCCGGCGCCACCCGACTGACCGTGAGCACCCAAGAAGGAAAGGCCCTCCTCCCTCTCAGACATCTTTCCTCCTTCAGAAATTCCCAGGTGGAGGTTCTGGGGAGAGGCAGAATGGACCCACGGGAAGCCCTGCTCAGCTAGCTGGAAGTAAGGTGGTAGCTAGGAGCTGCTTTTCCCCGCTGGATCAGTCTGCTCGGGCTGTCGAAACAAAATACCACAGACTGGGTGGCTTAAACCACAGAAATGTAGTTCCTCACAGTTTTGGAGGCCGGGAGTCCAAGATTGAGGGACCAGCAGGGTTGGTTTTCTCTGAGGTCTCTCCTTGGCTGGCAGATGATCATCCGCTTGCTGTCTCTTTACATGTCTTTTCTCTGTGCACACACATCTTTAGGGTCTATGTGTGTCCACATCTCCTTTTCTTACAAGGATGCAAGGGCACCAGTCCGATGAAATTACAGCCCACCCTAATGGCCCCATTCTAACTTAATTACCTCTTTAAAGACTCTGTCTCCAAATACAGTCACGTTCTGAAGTTCTGGGGGTTAGGGCTTTGACATATGAATTTTGGGGAGGACACAATTCAGACCATAACGCCTGCTAAGTCTTTTTTTTTTTTTCCCCCTTTTTAAAGAAGAATTCAATTCACCTGCACCAGTACGGTCCTGTTAGGAAAAAAAACTCAACAAACAATAACCAAATGTCATTTCAGAAATCAGAAGAATTGGGTTGGAAGCCAGACTTCACCATTAACCAGCGACACCCTGAGAGGAAGTGTGGGGAGTCCGTCACAACCTTTAGGTATCACCCTTCCCTGACGTGGGGCATGTGGCCCGGGGGGTTTAGAGATTGTACCCTGCAGGTGGACGGCCTTGTCCAAGCTCCAGTATCACTGTCACCAGCTAATTAACCCTGAAGGAGTTCCTTCCTGCCTCTATCTCTCAGTTTTCTTTTCGGAAAAATGCGAAAAATGATTGTGCCTTCTCCCTGGGCTTGGTGTGCTGATTAAGAAGTCAGCTCCCCGGGGCAGAGCCGTCTCATACTGAGCAATCAGCACGAATATCCACTGTTATATTTTGTTTGTGTCATTACCCTCTTCCTATCTCCCTTCCAGCCCCTTCCCTCACGTTAGCACATATCCAACGGTCCCTTGGTTTCCTTCGGAAGTAGGGTGTCTGTTTGGGAATGGTTGCCCTCAGAGGTAAGAGAAGGGGGAGATCCTCCAGCTCAGTGACCCAGAGTTCATGGTGAGGACAAGGTAGGCAGTGCCCCTCTGTGGGAGGAATCTGTCTCCCTCGACCCCGACCAGGATAGGGGCACAAGCTGGGGAGGAAGAATGTGCTACCACCTATTCATTACCTCCTTGGAGAAATGGCTCCAAGTACACGTGCTGTTGCGGGGCCCCTAGCACCATCTTTTCGTGTCGATATGAAGATGAACAAAGACCAACCAGATGAGCAAACCAAGGCCACATATTCAGAGGTTGCTAGAGCAAGGGAGTCAGCCCCAGTCACTCGCTTTATAGCAGAGCCTCAGAGGCAGGTAGAGGAGCGAGAGAGCTTAGGGAGGACATGGGGAGGCTTCAGGCGTGCCCTGATGGGAGCCTGGGGCCTGGGGAAATGGCAGGCGGGCTAACTGGAAGTGAGGTGTCTATGTGACTGGGTGGGGGGACATATTTGACTCTCTCTGGTTGGTCCTAAGTTGGAAGCAGGGACAAAAATTAGGGAAGCTGCCCATCATTAATCAAGTCCCGGCTGTTTGGGGCCAGTTGTTACAGAGATTGTTGTCTGGCTGCCTGGACGGTCAGACGAGACACTGGTTACTCTGGACGAGGGCTTGGTTTCCTGGCAGGTTGCTACAGGTTGTGGACCAGAGTTTAATTTTTATTTATGGGTTGGCCATATGTGTTTGTATATTCAGTTTCCCACCAAGGGTAACATGTTGCCCCTTAGGGATTTGCCCTAAGCCAGGCTCTTCGGAAGGATGAGACAAGTTGCTTCACTGATTTTGCTGGGCACCCATCCCGCCCTCCCCACATAGATGCTTCCAGCAGGGTTTTTGTAGGGAGAGGTGGTGGTGGTGGGTTCTGATTTCATCAGGGCAGTTGTGGAACAAATGGGAATCTTTAGCTCCAGGGTTTTATTTCAGAGCTGAAGCCAAAGGAACATTTTGGGCTGGAGGAAAACAGGTATTTTCACTTTAGAATTTCCAAAGAAAAAGGCTCTAGGAATGAACCATAAGTGCAGGTAATATGTATAGAAGGGGACTTCTTACATGGCTTTTGTTGCCATGAGCTCTTGATAGGCAAATATACCTCTGAGAAAGAATATGAATTTGTAGGCTGGGAGATTCTGTCTGGCTGCATGGTCCTGAATAAATTACTCATCTTTCTGAGTTCTCATAAATAAATTAAAGGTGATAAAACCCTCATTGATTTTGCAGATTTGCAACCCTCCCGGAGATTTTGTGTCTACAAGAAGAATTCTAAGCCACTTGCTTTGATAGTAGTGTCTTCACCGTGTACGTTTGTCCCCTGCCAGGCTGCCTGCTCTGCAGAGCGCCTCTCAGACACCACTGTGCAAGCAGCGGTGGGCATCTCATGTGGCCTCTTAACCTGTGGCAGGCGCTGCTCCTGATTTTGATCATGCCAGGTTCCTTCTTGCCTGCGGAGTGAATTTTAACTCTTGGAATGGAATCAAGGCCCTCAAAATCTGGTCCCGGACTTTGTCCGTCCTTAGTCCTCTGAATGAGCCCTCAGTCCACCCAACTGGATCTGCTCATTGTCCCCGGAACCTCCCAGGTTTTGCCTTACCTTGGCTCTTGGCATTTTCTATTGCCTGCAATCTGCACCTCTCCTCCTCTCTATCCAC
Organism: Zalophus californianus; assembly: GCF_009762305.2. Taxonomy (NCBI): domain Eukaryota; kingdom Metazoa; phylum Chordata; class Mammalia; order Carnivora; family Otariidae; genus Zalophus; species Zalophus californianus. The sequence continues at coordinate 186,038,218 of NC_045597.1, forward strand.
CTCACCTTTGACCCTGCCTTGCTCTAGTTTTCAACCTTGAAAGGCTGGATTTGAGTCTCAGCTCTTCCAAGAAGCTTTCGCTCACTGACTCTGTGACCCTTTCTATTCTGAACACCCACCCAACCCCAACCCTGCCAGGGACACCCAACTTTCTTACTCATTTGGCAGATGTTTCTGGTTATTATTACCTAGTTATATCGTATTCTGCTTCCACTGGGCGAGAGGCTTCTGTGAGTCAGTGCCTGTGTTTTACCACCTGGTAACCTCACTGCTTAGGATATACATTGTATGTTTCAGTGTGGAGTGAAGATTGGTGGAGTAGAATGATGCAGTGATGTGCCTCATCAATCAGTGTGTTAAACTTATTAGAAAGCTACAGAAACTTGTTGCCTGAAACCGTATTAGATCTGGAGGGAGAGAGATTTATTATAGTTGTAGCTACAGTAATTCGGGGGGAGAAAAGAAGCTTGTTAAATTTTTTTGCAAAGGAAGCACAATGGTCGTCACCGATGCTCTGTGTAGGGTTTCAAGTCTTAGAACACAGCGAGGCCAAGCCCCGCTCATTGCTGTTGGGATGTGCTGTAAAATAAACCAGACATGTGTGTAGGGGCTGGTGGGGGGTGGGGGACATGCAGGTGCAAGGAAGCCCTGCTGAGCAGAAATGAGGAATCCAGCAGGGAAGCTACAGACATGACTGGGATTCTGGGCAGAATGGGGGATGGGGAGCAAGACTGGATGATAGGGGAGTTCAGCCCATCAGCTAGGTCAAACCCAGCGACAGTGAGCCCAGGAGTGGGCCCAGGCAGACAGGGAGGTTGTCACCATTGTGGAGGCTGCCAGCAGTGACCCCTTCATTCTGGGACTCAGAGGTTGGGTTTTAGGTCCTGGGAGGGGGCCTAGCAGGACAAGGCAGGCCCTGTTCTAGAGAGCCAGCAGTTCTGTTCAAGACTCAGCCACGGGGAATAAGATGAGGACATTCCAGATCAAAGGCGGGGCCAGTCTTGTCTCAAGAATAAGGAAAGGGGCGCCTGGGTGGCTCAGTTGGTTAAGCGACTGCCTTCGGCTCAGTTCATGATCCTGGAGTCCCGGGATCGAGTCCCGCATCGGGCTCCCTGCTCAGCAGGGAGTCTGCTTCTCCCTCTGACCCTCTCCCTTCTCGTGTGCTCTCTCTCTCTCTCTCTCTCTCTCATTCTCTCTCTCAAATAAATAAATAAAATCTTTAAAAAAAAGAAAAAAAAAGAATAAGGAAAAAGCCTGGATACTCCTGGCCTCAGTTAAGATTTGGCTCTTTAGGATGTGAGTGAGGATGACTCTGTAGCTAGAGAGAAAAGATGTGGAGCTTGCAATCCTGCATGGCTGTGATGTCAGGAACCAAGGGCCAGAGAAGTGAAGTGGGCGCAGTATCCAGTGGAGTCACATTCCTCATTGGCGGCAGACCTAGGCTTAAAGCCCAGTTCTTGTGACTCCCCCAGGCAGGGCAGAGTTCTAACTTACCAGGGTCTGCGTGCCATCTTCATTGGGGCCCTCATTGTCTATGGTGGTGCCTTGAGGACAGTTAAGGAGTGTGCTCTGGGGATGAGCGATGAGGAGGCATTTAATGTGGGCAGATAATGCATTTTTCTCTTGATTATTGAAGGGTTCTGGTATAAGATTTTGACCAAAAAGTCTGCAGCTAAAAGAAAACCTAATGATGAGTTTGGCAATGACAATGACCATTCCATTTCTATTCCTCTCTGGGGGCTGAAAAGAGAGGAATAAATGCCTAGAGTTTGACTGCACGATAATGGCACAAAAATCCATGTGAACCGGAGAAATTCCCCACAAAGGGTGACAAGACAATATGCAGGGGAGAATAGATGCCTTGGGCAAGGGATTTCATAAGGAGCTGTGACATCTTGGATTCTCAGCAAGTTGCAGTAGCTGTCTCCACAGTGACACGCTCTTTAGGAAATCCATATAATATACTGTGTCCCTTCAGGGTCCACTTTATATACTTTGAACGCTAGGGGTCGACATAAAGGAACAGAAGGAAACCCATTTAAGCTAGCTCAAATAATAGAAGGGTGTGTTATATTTTTAGAACCCAAGGACAGAAAATGCAGAGCATCTCAGCAGAATCAGAAATTCAGGAGCCCAGGTTGTTCTCTCTCTGTCTTGCAAGGGCTTTTGGAGCCTTGCAGGGACTTTGTGGCTACCTCTGCTTCTCTCTTACCTCTCTCGGTCACTTTCTTCTTCTCTCTTACCTCTCTCGGTCACTTTCTTCTACTCACCTGTGCGCCAACCTGACTGGCGGGCCAATCACATGACATCACACTCAGACTCCATTCTCTGTGAGAATTCTTCAGTCGGATGTTTAAGAAGCAGACACTGGTGGTGCCTAGAATAATTCTCCATGAGTCAGATGTCTACCCCTAGTTCCAATCAACTCTGATGAGAGAGGCAATGCAATAGGTGGTGAGGAAGTGAGTAAAGCCATAGTGGGGAGGCAAATGTTGGCATCTCTACAGTAGACTTTTGGAGACAGTGATCCTGAAATTTGGGGGATCCCCAGGCTGCAGCATGGTGAGCCATTCACTGCTGTGCATGCTTGAGAAGATCTGAGGCTACTACCATTTCAGTGGTCACAGTCCCTCGGTAATCCTAAGATCTCAACACCTTCCTGGACATGCAGTCTTCCAACTTAACAACAGAAACGGTATTTCTACAAATGGCGTTCAGTTGGCATTGGGGGGCCAATGACATTGGCCAAAGAAGAACTCAGAGCATGCATTTATTTGACCTTGCATTTGACATGAATATCCCTGTAGTGGTTGAGAGGGTGGGCTCAGGAGTTGTACTCTGAAATGCATATCCTGGCCCCTCTACACAATAACCCTATGGCCCTGAGCAGGTTACTTAGCCTCTTTAAGTCTGTTTCGCCATTTGTGAAAAGTGCATAAAAAACCACTTAGTGGAAAATAAAACGTACCCCAGGATTGGTGAAGAATATTCTCTAAAAATAGTTTTGATCCCTAGAAAGTACTGGGTAAATGTCACCCGTGACTGCTGTCATTTTGTAAATATCCTTGTCATGTCTTATGGACCCAAATGAATTCAGGACTCTGCATCAGTGGCTTCCCCACATTCCTTACAGTTCTTGCCCTAAAGTCTTCCCCAGACCTTTGCATGTGCTAAGTGTTAACAAGTGCTTGGTGGTTCATCATCTGAGTTTTACAATGTTGTGCTTTGTGGCTCCAAATTGAAAAAGTTCTCACAATCAAAGATGAAAAAGGACGCACAAAGAATAAAACCTTGACCTGATTTTGAGCAATTTGCTGACTCTTGAGAGTCCGTCTTTCAAACTTTCCTTTTGGATGGTTTGAGTATGTGCCCCTCTCTTGAAACAAAGTGAAGACCCCAGATGATTTGTCCAGTTTCTTTGATCCATGTCAGTGCTATCTAAAGTTGTTGTTCTCTCTACAGAAAAACATGTAACATATTCCTTGAGATGTATGCAAGATCACAGAGCTGGAAAACCACACCTGAAGCTTTAAGAGTCACTCTTTCTTGTTCTTTAATCCTGCAGGAGCCAAGTTGCCCTGAAAGATCATGAACTTGTCTTCTGAACACTGCAACATATCAGATTGGCTGAGGCTGGAGGCAACAGTGAAGGCCTCTGTATACACAGTTGCCTTCTTCTTTGCCACATTTGTCACTGTCATCATCATCACGATAGTGTCACAGAATTCGAAGCTGAAGAAAGAGGTCCGATACATCCTCCTGTGCCACCATCTGCTGTGCATCTCCTCCTACTGCGGCCTGGGGGTGGTTTTCCAAGGGATGCGGGCTCTGCTGGCCAACAGTCCTATGCTGGTGTGCTGGGTGGTATTTGGAGTCCAGCTAAGTGTTGGAGAAGGGATCCTCTTCACCCTGGCCTTGATGGCTGTCAACACGTACCTGGCCATTTGCTGGCCTTTGAAATCTCTGTCCTTTGTAGATTCAGTTAAGTATAGGATTCTGGCTGGGTCTTGGGCAATCATTATATTCAAGAATGTTTGCTTATTCCTCATAGAGGGCACTAACCCCACTCAGGGTGCTGTTTTTAAATCTGAACCCCTTTGCCCTGTGATCTTGAATGGCTCTGCTGCCAGAGCTATTGGCATGGTTTTCCTTTTCCTTCTTCTGTCCATCATTCTTATAAGTTACTCTCTGATCTACCAAGAAGGGAAACGGGCTGGCCATTTTAATAGATCAAATATCAAAGCAAGGAAAACAGTCCTTATTCATTTAGTGCAGATGGGTTTACATGTAATACCAACCCTGATATTCATAGGCTTGGGAAAGATGTGTGGGGTGTTTTTCTTTGCTTTAAATCTGGTGCTTTTTGGAGTCTTTGCATTTGCCCAGTGTCTTAACCCTCTGATCTATGGGCTCTGGAATAGAGAGCTGCAAAGCAGATTGCACCGTTGGATGTGCTGTCAGCGTGGTGTGGTCACATGATGACCAACAGAGAGCCAGTTTAACCTGAAACACAGCCATTTTGAATCAATAACTCTAGCCCTAATGGATCATCAGCTGGGCTTGAGGACTTGCCTTCTACTCAACCTAAAATTGGTGCCTTGGTTTGATGTTGAAAGCAATACGAATAAGTCAGAGTTATTAATCTGGCTTGCAAACTTCGCTGCTGTGTACACTGAATTGGCCTCTGTGAGATCATTTTATGTCTTTAATTCTAAACCCAGATCAACATTCTTAGCAGCATGTCCTACTGTGTTTCAATAATGAGGCAGCTTTTGAGAATGCACTTGAGAATGTTTTTAAAAATTGACAAACAGTCCATGGTTGATATGAAGAGAAGAAGTTAACTTGGCTTTTCCTCTTATATTAATTAAGCATAGGATTGGCTATATGTAACAGCAAAACAGAAACAAAATAACAATGATTTTTTAAGGTTTGAGATTGTCTGTCTATTTTTTTTTTCTGTTGTAAAAGAAATCTGGAGGTAAAAAATCCAGTCCTATACAGCAGCTCTGTAGGCAACAGGTTCATGCTCTTCTATTCTGCCATGATTACTATACTACCTCATGACCCAAGATGGCTGTTAGTGGTCCTGTCATCACATTCATACTCCAGCCAACAGGAAGGAGGAAGGGGCAAAGGAGGGTTTATACCCTCCTTCTAAAGACACTTTTTAGAAATTACACAAAACACTTTTTCTTCTATTTAACTGGCTAAAACTTAGTCATATGACGATGCCTGGCTTTAAGGGAGAGCAGGAATAAATTTTAGCTGGGTGGTAGTGTCACCAGCTAAAAATTGGGGTTCTTGTTACTAAGAAAGGAAGGAAGAATGGATATTAGGAAGCAAACTTATTTCAGGGGCCATTTTCCTCTCAACCAAATAAAGTATAAAGAAAGACAATGGATGGGTTATAATCACAAAAATATACTCTGCCTCTTTCAATATGATACTTGGAGTTAACTTTTCAAGATCCCAGAACACTTTAATTGTATTATGTTAACAGTTCTCAAAGAGAATGGCATCAAGAAGAACAATGAACTGGTTTAAACATGGGAATTAACTCATGATTTAAATCTAAGCCATTTTGAGACAGTAGTACAAAATAAAGTCTTTCACGGGAATTTACATATGAGATTTCTTTAGATGAAACATCCACTTCTAAGTTAGTCAGGATTCAGTTCTAGAAACAGGAATCATCACTCCAGGTACTTTAGACACATGGGATTTAATATGGGACTTAGATGCTTACAAAGACGCTGGCAGGGCTGGAGGAGCGGAAATCAGGAGCCACCATTTGTTGGTGTCAAGATTCCACTGCAGCTGGGATCTGGTGGTCCAGCAGCTGCTTCCACCATTGCCCCCCATGCCTCAGGCCCCTCTTAATGTAGTAAGTTTGCAAAAGAAAGAGCAACCGGAAGATGGCCTCCACTTCCTTCCATCTTCCAAATCTCAAGTGATTGCTTCTAACTGGTGGAACCTATCTGGCATCCAGACCCTAAGAAAAAGGAGTCTGGGAAATGTAGTTACTAGTTTCACAGGAAGAGGAAGTTATCCCCAAATGGGGGTGAAATGAGGATTGAGAGAGCCAATCCATGGGATCCACCATTATGACATTTAGTTTTATTTACAGGTGATAACAACAACAGAAGCATAATAGTTGCTCAACACATGAGCAACTATTATGCTTCTGACACCATGCAAGTCATTTCATATACACAAAACCAAATCCCCACAACAGGTATATAATGTACGTATTATTATTCCTGATTTACAAATGAGAAAAGCTGAGGCTTAGAAAGGCCTTACAGGAGCTTAGGAGGACAGGACCTTCCCTTTCAGATTTTCCATTCACATGACTTGGCCAAAGGTGACCATTTCATCACCCTTGAGAGCTGGACCAATTGCTTAGGAAATTTGGGCTTCAGTTTTCCACTTTGCTTTGGGTGTGGACACCTGCCTTGTGGAAAAGAGCCTCTTTTTCACCCACTGCTTTGATTACACCCTCCCATCCTTAGGCCCCCACCTTGTTTTCAGATTCTAGTGGCTTCCATATCATGTCTGGACCCCATTTTGGCTCCAAGTCCTTCTTGCCTCTTCTCTGGGTGTTCAGTGTGTCTTCTCTCTTCCTCCATTCTCAACTCTGAGATTTCAAAGCATGACCTTCTATTCTGCAATATGTACGTCTCTCCAAGGCAGGAGAGACTGCCAGGGCTGATTACCTTTGTGTCTTGGCACGTGACACAGTGCCTGTGGATGGCAGGCACTCTACAAATGATGTAGTGGACTCACTGGTCAGTAAGACATGCCCTTTTTACAAATTCCATCCCCACAAAACCCAAGCTGTCTCTTTGTTTTTGTTGAAATATAAAATAATCTGAGAGCCAAGAGTAGAATAAAAACTCAAAAAATCTACCAAAGTTAACTCAATTATAAGCCCTAGATCTAAAATACACAATTCAATTTATCCTTAAAGTTTTCTTTTTTTTTTCTCTTTTTTGGGGGGGGTGTTAAATTTTTTTTATTGAAGTATAGTTAACATACAATGTTATATTATTTTCAAATGTACAATATATTGATTTGCCAATTTTATGCATTACTTAATGCTCACCACGATAAGTATAGTTACCATCTGTCACCATACAATATTGAAATATGATTGACTATATTCCCTATGCTGTACTTTTCATCTCTGTGTCTTACTTATTTTATAACTGAAAGTTTGTACCTTTTAATGCCCTTTATCTTTCACTCATCCCCCTACTAACCTCCCCTCTGGCAACCCCCAGTTTGTTCTCTGTATTTAAGAGTCTATTTGTTTTGTTTGTTTGTATGCTTATTTGTTTTGTTTTTTAGAGTCCACATATAAATGAAATCACATTAATCTTAAAACTTTTAAAATATTTTCTTATGTAAAAAGGTGACTTTTACTTGTAATATTGATTGTTAGAATGGTAGTTTTATACCTTCAAATGCGAACTGTTATTTTTAAAATTAAAACAACTTTTGAATTGGGAAGATACAGTATAAAATTCAAAAGGTTAAAAATGATACTTAGTAAAAAGTAAGCCCTTCCCCCTCTTTTTCCAGGTCCCCAGTTCTTGTCTAAGAGTGAACAACTGTGATTAGCTTCTCGTGTTTTCCTTAAGAGATGATCTACAAAGAGCAAATTATTAAAAATCTATAAGGTCATTTTGGTCTTGATATCCTGGTCTTGGATTGGAAAGTTGTCTCAGTTGGTATTTAGAATGTTTGTTCATATCCTAAATGACATTAACAATAATCTTTCTCATGATGTGTAAATCCTTTGCACCCCTTAGAGAACCTTAAGCCTGGGCAAGATGTGGAAGGGAGAGAGGAAGTGGTGGATAAAGCCACTTGTAATTTGTTGAGGGTTCCTATAAAGTGTTTCTTTGGTCTCTAGAAATGGTGCAATGATATTGAATTTAAAGTCAGAAGGGGTATATAGGTTTGGGAGAAATGTTCAGAGAACACACACTTTGCAAATAACTCTGAAAATACATTACTTAAGGAAAAAATGTGAATTATCTCAAGATTCCTAAGTTCTTATGAACATTGCATTTTACCATAATAGCAACCATATTATTACTGCATGAAACTATTTCTGGCTTGTCCATAGATATGCTATATAAACATATATTGGCTAACTAAGAATGAACTTGGGCAAAGTCCCTAAAAGCAAGAACAGAAAAGTGGTTCATAATACTCATCATAAGAAAATGTTGGAAGAATCCAGGCCATTGTTCAGAAGAAGTTCAAGACTGTAAAATCAGCCCCATTAATGAATTTTAAGCATTTTTTTTTCTTTGAGAAGATCAAGGGCTATGGCTGGAACTGCCCTACTGATGACCAAGCAAAGATACACAAGCAATGGGAGAAAACCACACATTTACCCCTGATGGAAGAGGGGAAAGGATGCCAGAGTATTCTTATGAGCCAAGAGGAATTGTGGAATGATCTGACCTTGGGGTTGTTGGAAAAGACCTGTCTTTAAAGGCTTCTTGCCAAAGGAGAGAGGTCATCAGCAAAAAGAGGCTGGAAGGTACCACAGGCTACAGAAGATGAAGATGGGATGAGCAGCACCTGGCCAGAGACAAGGATTGCCCAAGGGCCCAGAAGGGGTAACTTTGATTACCTCCACAAAGCACTATTGAAGAGAAAGAATTATCACTTGGAGACTGCCCCACCCAGAAGATGTAAACATCATCCTATATCTGCCTTTGGAAGGATGGTCTCTCCTGCCCCTTATATCTCCTCCCAGCTTCTACCTCTGCTAACCTTGCAGGAGTCACAGGCCACCTGGGGGCTTGGGGGGAAGATGACTAGAAACCTTAATTCCCCCTTGAAATGTAGCAAAACACATCCACAAGTTCCAGGGATTAAGGCATCTTTGTGGGAATAGTGGATGTTATTCTGCCTATCACATTTGCTAAAATGAGATTGTTCTTTGGACCTCAAAAAGACCAAAGAATTTTTTCTTATTTAAGAATGATCAAACAAAATGCTAATCCAAACCACAATGAAATCACACCTCACACCCATTTGGATCGCTACTATCAAAAAACACAGAAAATAACAAATGTTCGCAAAGGTGTAGAGACATCGGAACCCTTGGGCACTGTTGGTGATTGTTAAATGGTGCAACCACAACAGAAAACAGATTGAAGTTTCCTCAGAAAATTAAAAATGGAGCCACTGGATTGACCCAGCAATTCCACTGGATCCCACACTTTTAAAAGCAGAGTCTAGAGGAGATGTTTGCACAGCCATGGACATAGCACTATTCACAATAGCCCAGAGGTTGGAACAATCCAGTTGCCCATTGATGGATGAATTGATAAACAAAATGTCATCTATGCATATGTTGGAATATCATTCAGCCTTCAAAAGAAGGAAATCCCATCACACACTGCAACATGAATGAACCTTGAGGACATTGTGCTAAGTGAAATAAGCCAATTACAAAAAGATAAATGCTGTTTGATTCTACTTATGCGATGTATCTAAAGCAGTCAAATTCATAGAAAGAGAGTACAGTGGTGATTAGTGGGGCGGAGCTGGGGCTGGGAAGAGGGGGGAAATGGGAGTTGTTTGATGGGCATGAAGTTTGAAATGAACTTTTTTTCAGATTAAAAACTTCTGGAGATCTGCTTTACAGTAATGTGAATATACTTGATGTTATCAAACTCTACACTTAAATTTCATTATACCTATAGTTTATGTTGCATTAATGTTTTTTAAAATTCAGAAATATTGCTGAAATACTATTGGCTGAATGTTTGTGTCTCCTCAAAATTCCTGTGTTGAATCCTAACCCCCAGTGTGTGGTATTTGGAGGTGGGGCCTTGGCAGGTGCTTAGGTCATGAGGGTGGAGCCCTCATGAATGGGATTAGCCCTTATAAAAGAGACCTCAGGGAGCTCCCTTGCCACTTCTGCCATATGAAGGCACAGCAAGAAAAGGGCCCTCACCCAACCATGCTGGCACCCTGATTTCAGATCCCAGCCTCCAGATTTGTGAGCAGTAAATTTCTGTTGTTCAGCAGCCTCCCAGCCTGTGCTGTCTTGTTCCAGCAGCCTGAACAGAGTAAGACACCTAGCTTTGAAAGTCACACAGCACAACCCCTGCAACATTCCCTGTGTTAGCACTGAGGCACCTAGTCTAGTCACTTGCAAAGGAAGGGGAGTTAGACTCCACCTTTTGGAGGTGACAATGTCAATGAGTTTATAGATATATTTAAAAACCACCATGCCATGTGATTGGTTTTGCCAGTGAAAAGCAAAACATGCCACTCCCGGAGGAAAACCTCTTAAGAGCTGAGATGTGATTTTCCACATTCTTGTCCCTTGACAATATTGAGGGGACATGTGTTTATATGGGGTAAAGCTGAGTCATTGCATGGGGGACAGCAGCCCTAGAAAGTAGCCCTGACCTTTAGGGTACCTTACATGAGTGATAAATAAACCTTTGTTGTTTTGAGCCACTGAGATTTTATTTTATTCATTTTATTTTGGGGGGTTTCTTTTTTTTTTTTTAATTTAGGCAACCCACAGAACGGGAGAAGATATTTGCAAATGGCACTACAGATAAAGGGCTGGTACCCAAGCTCTATAAAGAACTTCTCAAACTCAACACCCAAAAAACAAATAATCAAGTCAAAAAATGGGCAAAAGACATGAAAAGACACTTCTCTGAAGAAGACCTGCAAATGGCTAACAGACACATGAGAAAATGTTCATCATCATTAGCCATCAGGGAAATTCAAATCAAAACCACACTGAGATGCCTCCTTACACCAGTTAGAATGGCAGAAATTGACAAGGCAAGAAACAACAAATGTTGGAGGGGTTGTGGAGAAAGGGGAACCCTCTTATGCTGTTGGTGGGAATACAAGTTGGTACAGCCACTTTGGAAAACAGTGTGGAGGTGCCTCAAAAAACTAAAAATAGAGCTACCCTATGACCCAGCAATTGCACTCCTGGGTCTTTACCCCAAAGACACAGCTGTAGTGAAAAGAAGGGCCATATGCACCCCAGTGTTCATAGCAGCAATGTCCACAATAGCCAAACTGTGGAAAGAGCCGAGATGCCCTTCAACAGACGAATGGATAAAGAAGATGTGGTCCATATATACAATGGAATATGACTCAGCCACCAGAAAGGATGAATACCCAACTTTTACACCAACATGGATGGGACTGGAGGAGATCATGCTAAGTGAAATAAGTCAAGCAGAGAGAGTCAATTATCATATGGTTTCACTTATTTGTGGAACATAAGGAATAGCGTGGAGGACATTAGAAGAAGGAAGGGAAGAATGAAGGGGGGGAATCGGAGGGGGAGATGAACCATGAGAGACTATGGACTCTGGGAAACAAAAAGGGTTTTAGAGGGGAGGGGGGTGGGGGGATGGGCTAGCCTGGTGATGGGTATTAGGAGGGCACGTACTGCATGGAGCACTGGGTGTTATACGAAAACAATGGATTGTGGATCACCACATCAAAAACCAATGATGTACTGTGTGGTGACTAACATAACATAATAAAATGAAAAAAAAAATAAATTCAATTAATTAACATATGGTGTATTATTAGTTTCAGAGGTAGAGTTCAGTGATTCATCAGTCTTATATAACACCCAGTGCTCATTACATCACATGCCCTCCTTAATGTCCATCACCCAGTTACCCCATACCCCACCCCAGTTTGTTTCCTCTCCAGCAACCCTCAGTTTGTTTCCTATGATTAAGAGTCTCTTATGGTTTGTCTCCCTCTCTGATTTCATCTTGTTTTATTTTTCCCAGAGTTTGTTTCTTTAAGTAACTAGAATCATGCTATATGTATTGTTCTTCGATGTACTTGTTAGTGTTCTCAGCCTAGCACACTCCTTTTACCCATTATGTATTCCACAGAATTAGTGTCACTATTTGGATTGCTTCAGGCTGCTCTTATAATTATGCCCACTTCTGTGCACAAACCTGAGCACAGGGCTGGAATTTGAGGGGAAGAGTGTCAGTTTGAGCCCTTGTTGATCTGAGGTGAAAGCATGTTGACTTGGCATTGAGCAAGTGGCAGGCAGTGCATGCTGACACTGCAGGGGGGTGGCAGGATTATGGATTTTGGACCCACAGGCTGATGGCATCGTTTGTGATGGGGGCATGCCTGGTTTTGCTCCTGTTCATGAATTCCTTTAACTTTTGCTTTTCTGGAAAACTCTCTCTCTCCTTCTATTCTGAATGAAAGCCTTGCTGGATAGACTATTCTTGGCTGCAGATTTTTTCCTTTTAGCACTTTGAATACATCATGCCACTCCTTTCTGGCCTGCAAGGTTTCTGCTGAAAAATCCCCTGATAGCTTTACGGGGTTTCTCTTATATGTAACTGCTCTCCTTTCTCTTTCTGAAGTTAAAATTCTCTCTTTATCACTACTTTTGGCCATCTTATTTATTTTGTGTCTTGGTGGAAACCTCTTTGGGTTGGTTTTGTTGGGGGCTCTCTGTGCATCCTGGATCTGGATTTGTTTCCTTCTCCAGATTCAGGAAGTTTTCAGCTATATTTCTCCAAATAAATGTTCTGCCCCCTTTGCTCTCTCTTTTCCTTCTAGAATCCCTATCATGCAACTGTTATGCTTGATAGCGTCGCTGAGTTTTCTGGGTCTATTCTCGTTCTGTGTATTTTTTTTCCCTCTCACCTGCTCAGCTTGATTACTTTCCATTACTCTGTCCTCCAGGTTGCTTATCTGTTCTTCTATTTCCTCTTGTTTGTTATTTATTCCAGGTGGTCTATTTTTAATTTCATTTAGTGAGTTCATTATCTCTAATTGGTTCTTTTTTAGGTCTCCTATCTCTTTGTGGAGGGTCTCATGGAAGTCCTATTCTCCTTTCTCAATTCTAGCGAGTATCTTTATGAGCATTACTTTAAATTCACTATCAGACATAATACTTCTCTTCATTTTGTTTAGGTCTCTTGCTATGATTTTGTCCCACTCTTTCATTTGGGACATATTCCTCTGTCTCTTCATTTTGTCTATTGCTGTGTTGGTTTCTATGTGTTCGGAAAGTCAGCTATGTCTCCCACACTTGAAAGTAGTGGCTTTATGAAGAAGAGGTCCTGTAGTGCCCCAAAGTGCAATGTCTTCTTTTCACCAGAAAATTGTGCTTCAGGGGTGTCTCCTACGTGTGTTGCTACAGGGGTGTCCTACCGTTGTGGTGGAGCTGTGTTTGCCTTCAGTCCAGCCTGCTATGGCTCTCTGCCTGTTGTGGGCAAAGTCTGGTGTCTGTGGTGTTAGTGGGCCGATCTGGGGCTGCCTTGGACTTGAGTAAGACCAGGTGTTTGCCAGAGATGAAGTAGCAACAAACTGTAGGACACTTTCCCTGTGTTGTCCCCTGAGAAGCTTTTGTTGGTGGGTGGGGCCTGCAGTCAGACCAGCTGCCTGCCCCCAGCCCACTGCTGAGGTCACACCAGTCAGACTGGTGTGTGGTTACCTTCCCCTCTCCGTGGAGCAGGACTCACTTTGGTGTGGTGTTGGCCCTTGTCTTGGCTGCTTGCACACTGTCAGGCTTGTGGCATGGCACTGATGGGATCTTGTCAAGAGCGTTTCGGAGTGGGTGCATACACTTTGCTGTGGCCTCTTGTCTACCTCCAGCAGCAGAGAGTGTTCTGCCAGTCTTCAGGTCGCTTTCTGAGTTATTTATGCCAGTGTGGGTGTTCTCTAGGTGGCCACACTGCACGAGGCGAGCCCAGGGTCCTCCTACTCCGCCATCTTCCCAGCAGTCTCCGAGCCACTGAGATTTTACTGCGTCATAACCCAGTCTACCCTGACCAATGTTTCCCAGCATCCAAATTTGCAAAATGGATTGTTTCAGGACAATCCTGGAGATTACAGTGTATGATTCAAAAAGATAGACTGCATTACCAATGCTCCTGATGGTACAGAACAGGGGTTGGCAAACTATGGTCCACAGACCAAATCTGGCCCACCCTCTGCTATTGCATAGCCTGTATATGACATTCAAATTCCTGTGCCCATGAAGATTTTTTGGACCATGCCCACTGATTTAAGTACCACTGATGGCTGTTTCTTGTCACAGCAGTGTCAAGTAGGCGCATGGACCCCACAGCCCAAATTAGTTACCATCTGACCCTTTGTAGAAAACGTTTGCTAACGTTGGCCTAGAAAGACAGTCTGGCAAAACACAGAATTTGATGACTTTGATTTGTGAAATGTGGTTCAAGAAAATTGGACTGAATAGATTTAAGAAACACCTTAACCAAATAATTTTCTCTGCATCTATATTTTTGTTGGCTCATAGGTGATATGGGATAAAAAATCTGTCTAAATAAGTTTAAAAGCTCATTGAATAAGTACACGGTGCAATTCCGAAGAAATAAAAAATAATTGTGGCATAGTTTAATTTGCAACTTTTCCCCCCTTCCTTACAATCTGTAGTGTTCTAGACTCCGTAAAATATGGTAGCATAAAAGATAAAAAGTGAAAGAGTTCTCTGGAAAAGTCTTTGAAAGCCTCATTATGATTAGCTGACTGACTCAGCATCTCTTTCTTGCACTTACTCTGCCCCTGGCGGTTGGCCCAGTACACATAATACAGTAGGTTGTGACTTACCATTGCTTTGATATCTAGGTAGAACATCAGGATTGAAGAGCCTTAAATCTAGGGAGTTTTCTGAATTTCACTGAGCTGTGTGGGAGACCTGGAATGGTAAACTGCAGCAGGAATGCCCTAGGGCAGCTGCTGTTCCCAGCCTTACTGAGTAGTTCTCATCTCCACACCAAGGGTAACTGCTGCCAGAGAGGTCTGGGATGAGTGTTGATTTGTTTTCTGTGGTCTCTGTTGTCAGCACTTCTGACGGCAGCCTGCATGTCCTTACTTTAGAGAATTCAACCATTGTTTTCTGGTAAAATACAGGGAAGCTGAAGATCTAATATGGGACAGGCTGTGCTCTTTTCTTTTTAAATATCTTATTATTATTATTATTATTTTTAATCCTCACCTAATCTGGAGATCAACTGTTAGCCGGGGTGAGGCAATTCATTCTAAATCATTATCCTAAGTTGTAGGGATCATAAAGGCACAGAGCCTTCTTCTGGGCATTGTGCCTTTAAATGGGTCTTCTACTGCGGAGGTCTCGGCAGAAAAAGTCTAGAAAATACATCTGTTGCTGTCAAAAGTGTAAGTAACAAGAATGATCAAATTTAGGGGACGCATGTGGACCAAGTGGGACCAAAAGGGGGGGGGTCTGACTTTGGGTGTAGTTCTTTTGAAGTCAGGTTTATTGAGGCATAATTTACATACAGTAAAATTCACCCCTTTTAGATGTAGATTCAATGAGTCTTGACGACTGTAGAGAATCTCGTGACACCAGTACAATCCAAACAGAGAACAGTTTCTGCACCCCAGGAAGTTCCTTCCGGCAGTCAACTCCCTCCCACCCCAGGGCAACTATCAATTTGTGTTTTGTTCCTCTCACTTTTCCTTCTCTAGATGATCATACTACTGGCATCTTGTAAATGAAATTATCCCATTACCAGCTATTATGGACTAAATTGTGTTTTTTCCCCCCAAATTCATATATTGAAATCTTAACCCTGAGTACCTTAAAATATGACCATATTTGGAGATAGGGCCTCTGACAAGATAATTAATGTTAAATGAGGTCATATGAGTGGGCCCTAACCCAGTAAGACTAGGGTCCTTATAAGAAGAGACAACAGAAATCTCTCTCCACACACAGAGAGAGAAAAGGCCATGTAAAGACACACCCAGAAGGTGGCTGTCAGCAGGCCAGGATGAGAACTCTCCCCAGAAACCAACCTTGCTGACACCCTGATCTTAGACTTCCAGCCTCCAGAACTGTGAGAAAATAAATAAATTTCTCTTGTCTAGGCCACCCAGTCTGTGATATTTTGTTATGGCAACCCTGGAAAACTAATGCACCAGCCTTTTGAGTCTGGCTTTCTTCAGTTAGTAGAATGCTTTTGGTATTCATGTTGTTGTTGTGTGTAAATACTTTGTTATTCTTTATTGCTGAGTAGTATCCCATTGCATGAATGTACCACAATTTTTTACCAATTCACTGGTTGATGGACATTTAGGATATTTCCTAAATTTAGTTTTTGGCCATTACAAATAACGTTGCTATGAACGTCCATGTACATACAGGTCTTTATGTAGGCCTGTGTTTTCATTTCAATACCAACGGGGGGTATTGTTGGATCAAATGATAAGCACATGTTTAATTTTATAAAAACTACCAAGCTGTTTTCCAATATGGCTGTACCATTTTGTGTTCCCATCAGTCATGCATGTGATTTCTATTTGTTCTGCATCCTTACTTACTCTTGGTATTGTCAGTCTTTTAAATTTTAGCCATGCTGACACGTATGTAATGCTATCTTGCTGGGGCTTTAATTTGCATTTCCCTAATGGCCAGTGATGTTGATCATCTTTTCACGTGCTTAATTTGCCATTTATCTATCTTCTTTGATAAAGCATCTGTTCAAATCTTCTGTCCTCCTGACTGAAAAGAAATTGAGTGTTTTGTCTTTTTAATTACTGAGTTGTAAGATTTCTTTGTATATTCTGGGTTCAGGTCCTTCATCGGATACATGTTTTGTAAATTTTCTTCTGGTCTTGGCTTGGTTGTTTGTTGTTATTTTCCTAAAAGTATCTTTCAAAGAACAGAAGGTTTTCACTGTGATGAAGTTCAATATATACATTTTTTCCTCTTATGATTCATGTGTTTTTTTTAAAGATTTTATTTATTTATTTGAGAGAGAGAGAGAGAGAGAGAGAGAGGATGAGTGGGGGAGATGGGCAAAGGAAGACGGGGAAGCAGACACCATCCCTGAGCAGGGACCCCCCATGCAAGCTTGATCCCAGGACCCTGAGATCACGACCTGAGCCAAAGGCAGACACTTAGCCAACTGAGCCACACAGGTGTCCCCGGTTCATGTTTTTTATGTCCTACCTAAAATCTTACTGCTGTAACAAATTACCACAAATTGAGTGGCATAAGACAACATGAATTTCTTTAAAAAAAAGTATATATATATATATATATATATATATATACTTTTTTTTTTTTTTTTTTTTGCAGCAGGCAGAGGGAGAAGCACACTCTCTGCTGAGCAAGGAGCCTGATATGGGACCGAGGACCCTGGGATCATGACCTGAGCCGAAGGCAGACGTTTAACCGAATGAGCCATCCAGGCGTCCCAGGACAACATGAATTTCTTTTCTCACAGTTCTAGAGGTCAGAAGTGTGGGCTCCTTGGCTGGTTTCTCTGTTCTGGGTTTCACAAGGCCAAAACCAAGATGCTGGTTTGCTGGGCTCATGCTGAGAGGCTCAGAAAGAATCCATTTCCTTGGAAGAATCCAAGTTCATCGAGGTTGTTGGTAGAATCTAGTTCCATAAGGTTATAGGACCAGGGTCCCCATTTCCTTGCTGGTATCAGCCAGGGCTGCCCTTAGCTCCTAGAGGCCTTTCTCTGATACTCGCACATGAGAGCCTAACTCTCAGAACCAGTAAAAGCACGTGGAATCCTTCTCATAGTTAGAATCTCTAATTTTCCCTTCTGCTTCAGCTGGAGAAAGTTCTTTGTGTTTAAAGGATCTTGTGATTAGATTAGGCCTACTTGGATATGCTCCCTATTTTAAAGTCTGTAACCTTAATTACATCTGCAAAGTCCCTCTGCCATATAACTTAACATATTCCAGGTTCTAGGGTTAGGGAATGGACATCTATGGGAAGTCATCCTGCTGACCACAGGCTCAAATATTTTCTCCCATATTTCTTCTGGAAGCTTTACCAGGTTACCTGTTACAATTTAATGTATGATCCATTTTAAATTAATTTTTGTATGTGATATGAGATTATGAGGTTGAGTTCCTTTTTTTTTTCTTTTTAATTTTTTTGCATGTGGATATCCAATTGTTCTAAAACTATTCACTGTACAAGTTAGGGTTTTTATTTCTATCATCATGAAAAATTATGATTTTTATAGTTTTAGAATAAACAGAACCATGATTCATGTTAGCTGATTCCATGAACAGTCGTATCATATTTTCAGCATTTACAAAAAATATTTTTCTCTGGGAATTTTTAGGAGTGGAGGCATATGGAACCCTATTCCCCTTCTCACTTTCTACACATACTCAGCATTCCAGATGGCCATGGACTCCATGGCTTAGTGGGCTCAGGGGTGCTCTACAATTCTGAACTGAAGGAAACCATAAAAAGATTCCTGGTTTCTCCTTCTTGCTTCTTTGGGGTGAGGTGGGCATTTCCTTGGGAGCAGTTAAGAGGAAGACATATTGAGGAGCGGCAACAACCCATGACCAGACTGTAAAGGTCAGAAATTGGAGGCAGGACGGGAAAGGGTGGGTTAATTCCAGACAGTTGCAATGCAGGGGTAGGAGAGTTGGAGGCGGGGCACAGATAAGACTGGCACCTGACTGGTACGCAGGCAAGGAATAAGCTAAAAGGTAGAGTGTCAGACAGATCACAGGCCATGCCACTTAAAATGAGAATTTGCCCATCTTGAGGCCACATCCCCCACTTGTTTCTCTCCCAGTGGTGTTGGTACTTAAAGAGATCCATTAAGAGCCTGGGACCTCATGGAAAATATCCAGCACGGCTCATAGACCTATCTTGTCTTTGAAATCAAAGAGAAGACACAGCTCAGTCGATGGAGTGAGGAGTCTTAAATTTTTTATTGTTATGTTAATCACCATACATTACACCATTAGTTTTTGATGTAGTGTTCCATGATTCATTGTTTGTGCATAACACCCAGGGCTCCACGCAGAACATGCCCTCTTTGAGGAGTCTTGAATTCTTAATCCATTCCTTTCCTAAGTAAAAATGAGAGTCACAGTAACTAAGCTTACTGAGTTTAAAGCCTCTTGTTCTTTCTTCAAAATCTGTGGGTGAAACAGCCTGAGACTCTAACAGCCTGAGACTCTGTCTCTAAACTGGGGTGGGAACTGAAGGTGGCGTCAGAAGGGACCTGAGGTGGCCTGAGATTTTGTCTGTGGCCTGAAGAACTGGCAAGTCTCTCAAAGATGAAGCATTTTGCGAGGTACCTGGGCTTGCCCATCTGTCCCACTCTGGGAAACTTTTTGCAGGGGAAATCTTGGGGCAAACCCAGCTTACCACAAGAAGGTTTGGCCCTGGTGCTCAGGAGTGAGACCCCCACTAATGAACAAGGAAAGGGGACAGGGAGGCAGGATGCTGCTCAGGGAAGCTCTGGAACGCACAGGCCAGTTGGCCCAGGCTAACTGGGAGAACAGAGTCATTCATTCATTCTACAAATATTTACGAGGCACTTCTAAGCTTGACAGAGGTATACTGGCAAACAAAGTAGACAAAAAATTGTGTCCTCGAGGAGCTTACATCATAGTGGCAAGAGACAGACACGGAACACAATAAACAAAGGACAGCATGTGTTGGAACATGATCAATGGGCCCCTGCAGGGAAACGGAGGAAGCCGGTGAAGAGAGAGTGAGAAAGGTCAGGTGAGGCAGGGGGTGCAGGGGTAGGGGCAAGTCGGGGTAAACTTCCCCAAGAAGGAAAGATTTGAGTAAAATGCCTTAAGGATGAGAGAGTGAACCATGGGCGTTTCTAGGGGGAGGAATCTTCCAGGCACAAGGAACTGCTGCTGGAAAGGCCTTGAGCAGGAGCCCCTGGTGCTCTGAGAACAGTGAGGGGAAGAGTGCGGGGCAGAGGATCCAGCAAAGGGGAGAGGAATTGAGGGGGTTCCATCAGGTGGGACCCTGGGCTTTCACCGTGAGGGTGGAGTCAGTAGGATCCGAAGGGTCTAACAGGCACAGCAGGGCTGCTGAGCAGGGAAGAGGGTCTAGGATGGGGTTGGAGGGCAGTTGGGATGGGGGTTGGCAAGATAGAAGTGGGGACACCAGGGAAGCTACGGCAAAACCTGGGCAACGATTGTTTTCCAGCGGAGGTGAGGACACGCAGCCCCGGACTGCACTCACGCCACCTAAAGGCAGAACCAATAAATTGTGGGCCCGCTCTTTGGAGGGCTGCAGCTGTGTGCCAACTTCCCGCCTCTTCTCTGGAATGTCACTGGGGCTGGACCTTGGGCTAGATCAGGAATTTCCACCCCAGGGAGCTCATGATTTGCTGTGAGTTTCTTTGAGAAAAGAATTCCCTCTCCTTTTAAAAAAGGTTTCCCACAATGAAAATACATCCAGAGAAACGAGGAACAGGAGGAGGCTGGGTCTCGGGAACCGCGCCCTCACAGCTTCCCTCTGTCCCCATGTCCCCATCGTCTACCTCTCTAGGCACATAGTCTCTCTGGGCGGGGCTGGGGTCACGTTCTCTTTGGGGATCCCCCTGCCTGACCTTAGTCAGGTGGTGGCTTCTGGCCAGCTTGACGGAAGCTGGTTGTCTGCGCTGTGTCCAGGCTGAAGCATGAAGCATGACGGGACCTCAGCTCCATGGACGACCGACGGGCAGGGTGGTGAGGGGGGACCTGGGACAATGCAGGTCAAGGGCTAGGAACACTCGCTAATCTCAGGCAACGGCAATGAGTTTGCTTTATTGAGTGGCCACTGTGTGCCAGGCACAGAGCACATGTGGTTGGATCAAATGACACTTCCTGCTAAGGAATTAGAATGACTAATTTGGGGCTGGTCACCTTCCATCACCTGCCAGGGAAAGAAAAGTTTTATATACTCCGGGGCTGAGGGCAGGCGTTCTTTCAGCAGCAATGAAGCCCAACCCAGACTTACTAGTTCTCAGGAAATGACTTCTGTGAAATAACCACATGTGCCAGCTCAGTAGGACTTTGACTCTTTCCTGGGGATCAGGAGCGGATGTAATTCTTCAGTGTGGTGGGGGGAGCAGAGGGCGGGCTGGGGACAGGGCACAAGCTGACACCCCGCAGACCACCCCCCCCCCCGGCCGCCGTGGGGTGTGTGTGGCATTCCTCGGGCACTCCTGGCTGCCCTGGAGCTGGAGGTAGGAAGATCGGGTGGTTGGCTTGTGGAGATCGCAGTCCTGCAGGACATGGATCTCCCTCGGTCTGCAGGTGTCTTGGTGATTTGCACGAAGGGGGCATTCTTGTCAATGACCTAACTTCCAGAGGAAAATGTACCTAAAATTCACTGTCCTTGTAACCTGCAGCCCACTGACAAACACTTGAGGCAGGCCGAGTATAATGTTCCTCCCGGAAGCTCCTGTCTTAATGTTAATGCCTTGCTGGAGAGAAAAACTACCTTAGCTCGACAACAGCCAGGCAGGCCTGCAGTATCCTGTAAATCTTCTTCAGCATATGAAAATCCTTTCGGAAGTTCCCTTGGTCTTGACTTCCCCCAACCCCAAAGGATATAATCGGTTGTCCCTCACAGTCCCGGACCAGCAGCTCTCTCTGCCCGCCGGTCCTGTACCCGTGCTTTAATAAAACCGCCTTTTTTGAACCAAACACGTCTCAAGAATTCTTTCTTGGCCTCCGGCTCTGCACCTCACCAACATCCCAAAACTACATCAAGTGTAAGGTGTGTTTTAATTTTAGGTATCTCAGGACAGAAGCTGGAGCCTGGAGGAGAGACTCCCCTGACCCCCGTCCATATTGTCTGCCCCTCCTGCCTTGGCACAGTGGTCCTTCTTCATTACCCCCCACTGCAGGTCACCCCATGAAAAGCCCTGGACAGTGGGAACTCGATGCTTGGAAGCACTAAGAGCGGAGGGGGTGGCCGTACAAAGGGCTCGCCCCCAGCCACCTCCCCTACTTCCCATCCTCTACCTCCACCTAGACGGTGGGTGACCACAGTGCCTCTTTCAAGATGTGGGTGTTCCGTGCCTCCTTGGGGCCTCTGGTCCTTCGCTTTGGGCCCCCTCCTGCCTTCACTTCCTGCGTTTCCCTGCAGCCATTGCAACGAAGCATTTCTACCCGGGACCGGCACTGTCCTGGATTCCCTGTTCTTCACAACTGCCTGTAGCCCAGATACAACGTCGGGGGGCGGGGGGGCGGTGGGAGGGGGGGTTGGGGGCAGGGGGATGTGATTTCACAACTAACATCCAAAGAAGCTTCAAAACGAATGTAGACATCTCAGGTCTCTCAAGATAGACCCCCCAGCAAAGCATCTTAAAGCAGGTCTCCACTCGCCCCTCTCTCCGAGGCCCTGTGGACAGCCGTGCAGTGACAACCTGTTTCCTCTCTCACCTGCTTGTCCTCCCCCAGCCCCCAGCCCCACCCTGCCCCTCAGCAGCCTCCCTGCCCCCACTCCCAACTGCTGTCTCCCCCTGGTTTCATTTTTCCTTCTGGAAACACCTTCTTTCCTTTCTCATCCTTGTTTCTGAAAACTGGTTCTATTTGAATAAATGTTTAAATAAACTAGAACACACAAAACACCCAAACAAAAACAACCCGGAAGTCAAGCAAACCACAAATGTGCGCTGTCTCACCCTGCAGGGTCAGGGAAGTTCTAGCTTTTAAGTTGCAGGCTTCACCGCATTAGTTAGACTGGTTCCTTTGTCAGAAGATAAAAGTGAGTCCTGTCAAAGGGCAGTGGATGTCAGACTTCATTGTGGCAAAAAAGTGTCACCTCAAAAACTTGGTAAGCTTGTTAAATGCACCACTTTCTGGGCATCCGTCCTAGAGATTGCTATCTAGGGCCAGGGACCCTGGAATTTGCATTTTAACAAGCTTCCTGGTGATTCCGAAGCTGTGGGCCATGGACCATGTCAGCAGGAAGGGGCCCCACGTACAGCCATCTTGGAGGACCCTTCTCTGAACACCATCTGGTCAAACATACTTCACCGGGACCAAAGACCCCTCTCGTGGTGCAGCTTCCCACAGAGCAGGTTGTGGGCATTCTTGCAAACGGGAGATTCCAGAATCCAGGTCCGAGGATGCTGTTGGCCATCTCCAGGCTGGGCCGACCACTAGACCCCAAACCGTTTCAGTGAAAAACAGACTACATAGCCCTCTTTTAGCCTGCATCCCCAGTATGGCTCCTAGGGCGCCTACACTAGCCTTGAGATCTTAAACCTGTGATAAGAACAGAAGGGACCTGTCTCGTGTTACCTTCAGGCAACCCTCAGTCACTGCAGAAGTCGGGAGTGCCGGGCACTCAGAGCTGGGTTTGGAGCCTGCCCTGGGACAGGAGAAAGAGCTCTTCTTTGGCTCAGGTCTGCCCAAATGTTCCAAAGAGCTCAGAACCAGGGCCAGAGGTCCAGGGTAAACCGTTCTGAGGACCCGGGGAAAGATGGTTTTGATACGAGGCTCTGGCTATGCATGTAAATCAGGCGTGGTCCAGATATGGAAATAGCCAAATTTGCCCCCTGGCTTCTGGCCCGGGGCATTGGTATTTGTAGGTGCTGAGGGGTGGTCTGACTGCCTGTTAGGACCAATCCTCTGCCTTACTTCTCAGGAGGACGTGCCTCTCCCAGGGGATACTCCTTCCTGCGGGATGCCAGTATGTGCTAGAACATCTATGGTGTTTCCTGCTGGTGAGTATTCACACATGCCCATTAGCCTCCACCTTTCACCGGAGGCCAGAACCCTCCTGCCTGAGGGCAGAAAGACCAGGCTTTCATACCCCTAGGGCACTTCCGTGGGCCTAGCAATCAGTTCAGACCCTAGGCATGGGGTCCGCAGAGCCAGCCCCTTGGTCTGGGCCTTGAGAGCTGGGCATCACTGCAGCCCCGGGTCTGAGCCCACAGTCCCAGGGCCCGGCCATCTGCCTGGAGGGCTGCCGAGGTCTAAGGCTGGAAATCTTAGTGTTGCCCCTGGGAAACACGGACATGTCTGCCTCATCTCGTTCCCGAGACTCTCCAGCATTGAGGGCCAAACCGTCCCTCCACCTTGAACAAGTTCTGTCCCAGGGCGATGGGACTGATGAGTTCTGGTGGCAGCTGACATCCTGGACCTGCAGCCACCCCTTCCTACTGACACTCAGGCCTTGTGTCCAGGCCTGGGTCCCTGGCCTCCCTGCTGAGTCCCCCCCCGCTCGAGGGCCTCGTGCTGTCTTCTGGCAAATTGGCCTCCATGTCACATCTGGATCAACGGAGGAGAGGGTTCCCACAGGGATGTCACTCGCTCTAAAGAGATGTCAATGGTTGCTCTTGGGGCAAGGTGTCCCCAGTGCCAAGCATCTCCATTCTGGTCTTGTCCGATGGACACGCCTGCTGCCACACTGCCCAAAGGGATCCTCTGCTGGGAGGGTCTTTACTTTACTTTAGCTCTGGAGATGCAGGTGGCCCCCTTGAGACCAGGGGAAAAATGAGTAAGACAATGGCTTCTCGGATTTCGTTAGCTCGTGTGTCACTTCTCAGTGGCATGGCTGTTAAAAGGAATAGGGTCTGTGCTTTTCTTTCTTTCTTTCTTTTTTTCAGGGACAAGGGCAGAAGGGAGAGCCTGGAATCCTGTAGCCCACACACCCGATTCCAGGAGGCGAGGAACTCAGGAGCATCTTCAGGAGGAAAGAAGCAGTCAGGCTTCTCAGACAAGGAAGGAGAGAGGCCAAGGCTCCCAGCAGGACTGACCAGGCCAGCTGGAGGCAGAGCTCCCAGCCACCCGCGGGACGGGAGCTAGCTCTGCCAGAGCGTGGAAAGCATCTGAGAAAGGGACTCAGGCCAGATGCTGATTGCCAGTTAAGTCTACCTCCCCTGAGGGCAGGTGTACTTGACCAGGAGACCATGCCTTCCCAGCTCCTCAGAATGAATTTTCCAAGGTTGAATTTCTTTTCCTTTTTTTTTTTTTTTTAAGTAAGCTCCACGCTGGGTGTGGAGCCTAACGCAGGGCTTGAACTCATGACCCTGAGATCAAGACCTGAGCTGAGATCAAGAGTCAGACACTTAACCGACTGAGCCACCCAGGCGTCCCTCCAAGGTTGAATTTCTAGTATCAGCTGGAGGGGGGAGCATATTCTTACATATAATTCCTCCAGTCACTCCAATAGAAAGCTTTTCCGTGTTTCATTTTTGTAGCCTCAGCCTGCCCAGCTTCAAGGGGACCACTGTAGAGTCATTTATAACCTCCGATGTCACAACTTGGCGGGGGGGCAGTCCTGGGCTGACCTGGACTCTCAGCGGCCCTGGCCAGCGGGGGAGGCGAAGAATGGAACCAAGCTGTACCAGGAAGGGAGAAACAGCCTGGGGGCAGAACTAGAAGGGGTCCCTGGGAGGAGGCAATTGGCCCGTGTGCAGGGGTGTCATGGACGCCAGAGGGTGGGCCTGGGAGCGGGAAGTCAAGAGAAGAGCAGGTGGGAGCCTACCTCCCGGAGGGCCTGGGGGAGAATGAAGGTCAGCTGAGTGGACCAGAATAATCCAGACCCGGCTCTTACGGGTGGAAATAGTGTGGAAACCAGAGGAGCGACAGGACAACCAAAGGGAGCCGGAGGGGGAGACGGCTCCTGGGACGGGGTCTTGGTTGTCATGGCAACTAAACTGATAGCTGTTGAAACTTTCAAAGGAATAAATGACTCTTTCAGTGTTGTTGGGTTTCTTTTTCCTGTTATAGAGCAAGCCAGAGCTGTGCTAGGAGAAAGAGAGACGTGGTTCAGCTTGCCAGGGCCAGAATGGGAGAGAGGGTCACAAATGGATGCGCTATCATTTGATACACAACGATCCTGGCTGCTGGTAAACACTGGGGCGGGGGCGGGAAGATCTTTTATCCTGATGCACTGACAGCGAGCTGGGAGGAGAGATCCGCACCGCAGGGACGGCCATCTCCACCCCCCCCCCGCCACCCCCCGCCCCATCTTCCCTTCCAGAACGACATCAGGAGCGGGAGTCTTTATGGTCTTGTTTGTCCCCTTCCCACATCATAAAACAAATTCTATTTCTTTACCTGCTTCTCTTAAGTCAGGGTTCCAGCTGCTTCCACTCTTTGCTGGATCATAGGTGGTCAGTCTGTATCATAGTTCACCCTGCTGTGGAAACACCGGGGGACTCTCTCTCCATGGTGACACCAGGTACTGGAATGGAGGCTCCCACACACTCCTGCCCGAGTCCCTGGTGGGGGAGGACAGCGGGGTCCCAAGGTGCCACTCACTTCTTGTGTCAGTCGGCCCGGGCTGCCGCAACAAAACCTCCAGCTTGGGCAGCTTAGACGACCGGTATTTATTTCCCACAGCTCTGGCGGTTGAAAGTTCTGGATGGAGGTGTCAGCTGATTGATTCCCTCCGGGCGAGAGCTGGATCCTGGCGTGGAGGGGGCCTCCGTCTTGCTGCCTCTTCACCTGCTCCTTCCTCTGTGTGCATGGGCAAAGCCATCACGAGGTCTCTTCCTCTTTTTATAGGGACAATCATCCTATCTCATTAAGGCCTTATGCTTGTGACCTCATTGAACCATTAACCCCTTCTTACAGACCCTGTCTCAGAGTACAGGAGGTGCAAATTCAACATATGGATCTGTTGGGGGACACAAGTCAGTCCATAACGCTCTTCCATTTGACACTACATAAGAAGGAAAAAATCAGAATCACAGGTGAGGACAACTTGGTAGTGGCAGTAACTTTTTATTTTCGTCTCGAGAAAAGAAAAGTATTGTGGTAAGAAAAATGTGCTTGGTTGATAGAGAGCAATGAGCATTATTAAAGTGATAAAAAAAAATATTGACCATAGAATTGCAATTGTTTTGAGTTAGTATATTTAAGTCTTAGACTAATGACCTCAGAAGAGGAGTGCTTCCCAGAACTTGTTTTTTCTTTTTTTTAAATGATAAATAGGGAGGCCAGAGAGTGGCTAGCCAGCATATGGATAATAGATGTTCTTGAAAGAGAGCCCAGAACAAAAGGATCAGAAAGATTTAATGCAGCTGCTGAAAACAGAACTGGATATGTATATTGAAAGGGCAGAGTGCCAGGCAAGATCAATGATAAGAATATTACACTGAATCCTGTCCCGTCAAAAATATGTAACTATAAAGAGAACAAGGGAAACCTGCTATGTGTCTACCACTAACAAAGAAACAGAATTCTGTCTGAACACAGACTTCACGGGTGTGGGACGAAAATGCCCAAACCACAGTGGACCAAAGTCTAAGTTGATTTTGAAGGTGAGAAGTTGTGATAAAACACATATTATAGCCCAACAGTGAGTTTATGAAAACAAAGAAGACATTCAGAGCTGTGCAAAGGCTCAGAAAACATGTCACCTGTGTAATCTTCTTTTAAAATTACCTAAAGACACACTGACTGAAAGAAGGAGCAAAAAAAGAAGGAAGGCTAAGTCACTGCAAGAAAAGACCAGCAACATTGATTCACAGCATTAATGTTGCTCTCATGAAAATAGGTAATGTAGTTTCAACTTTTGCTTTTCAATTTAGTAGATATTTGAAGTAACAATTTATGTCATGTAAAAATAACAAAATAATGGCTTATATAATATAATTGAATAAAATTAAAATAATGAATACAAAGTAAAAGTAAGCATTTAATAACGTTAATAAATAGCCATATTATAGTGAATTCCTCCCCATTTCAATTAGGAAGCCGAGGGGCACAAAAAGTGACAAACACCTTGGCTTAAATATGTGGCTCATTAAAGATACTTTATTTTTGGCTCTGAATTTATTTATTTGTTTTTAAAGATTTATTTATTTATTTGAGAGAGAGAGAGCACGAGCTGGGGAAGGGGCAGAGGGGGAGGGAGAACCTCAGGCAGACTCCCCGCTGAGCTCAGAACCTGATGTGCAGGGCTCTATCTCAGGACCCTGAGATCATGACCTGAGCTGAAATCAAGAGTCAGATGCTCAACAGCCTGGGCCACCCAGGCGCCCCTGGCTCTGACATTTAAAAAATAAGTAAAAAACACGTTTGGAAAACTCGCAGGTAAATATTAGAATTAAAAACTCTCACAAATGCCTTCCAGAATAGAAGGTAAAAACAAAGAAAATGTAGACAAAAATCACATGAAAGTATTCCAAAGAGAAGGAATAAAATAATATGGCAGAAATAAGGCCAAGTATAAACAATACACGCAATGAATGACTTCTTAGAAAACTGTAAAAGTGGAACTGATTCAAAAAGCAAAAGAATATCTGAATAGTTTAATGACCCCGTAAAAGCAGAGAACATGGTCAATATTAGCTCTACAAAGAATGGTAGGCTATATAATTTTATGAATTGGTTCATTTAAAACATTATAAACTATTCCAGAGCATATAAAGGGTAGAAAATTTTAGGCATTCTTGTGCCAAGCTGGGATAGCCCTGCCATCTGATTTTGACAGTACACAGAAGCTTACGGACCAACCTCATTCATAAACACAGGAGCAAAATTCTGAAAAATACTCTCTGCAATGATATATGAAATATATAATATATATATATATATACACACACACATATATATAACAGAAACACTATATAACAGAATATACATATAGAACAGGAGCAAAATAATTTCCACACAATTTAGGATTCAGCTTAATTTCTTTTTCATAGTGGTAGGACTGTAGAGATTCTGAAGCTATTATCCTCGTAGTTTAGTTGAGCAAATGAGAATAGATAACTGTGGGAGAAGAGAGTTGGACATATTGACAAGGAAGAGGCCTGTGGTGTTGGCTGGGGATTAGAGATGTAGTTTAAACACACACACACACACACACACACACACACACACACACACACACACATTCTTTTAGGTGTAGAAAGAAACAACAACAAAAAAGAAGGTAGGATGATGGTATGAAGGCTCTGGATTTGAGTCAAGAGGGCTACCAATAGCATCCCAGACTCACTGACTGTCTAAAGATGGCCAGGGTCACGTCATCTGGATCCGGAAGTTGCGGTGCCTTAGTCTTTCTAGAACAGGGTCAAAGAGTCTGGAAGCTGTTCTCCTTGGCTTTGCAAAAAATAAACACCTCTTTGAGGTCCTTTTCAAATTCTGCCTCCAAGTCCAGTCCTATCTGACCAAAGTCGGAAGCCTGAAAGAGAAATAAAAGCAAACAGATGTCTTAGGACAAAGAATTAGGACCATCAAATCACTTGCATTTTTGCATTTTTGGGGGGGAGCCCCTCCCTGCCTGTCCCGAATGCTGTGCTTCCCCAGCAGCCAGGCAGACTGCGCAGGGCAGGGGGAGATGCTGAATGCCACAAATATTGAAATGAACGAGCCTCTGCCCGATTCCTAACTTGGACCTGACCGGTGGTCAGGACTGGAGAGCTGATTTTGATCACTGCAAAGCCTGAGCTTGGGGTAAAATAGATAGAGATAAAGCATTTCTTGAAAGCCCACCCTCTGAAGGAAAGATGAGCCTTCCACTCTCTGAGGCTGAGACTGGGCCAGGCCTGGAGGGAGCTCCCTGGGTAGACTCTCCTTCCAGCTCCACATGCAGACACCAGTTAAAAAATTTCTGGTTCATGAACATGCCAATTTGTGCCATGGAGGAAGGGAAGGAGGCTGGGTGGAGATGGAAATCTTCCTTAGATATCTCCCAAGAAATACCTACCCAAATGATAGTATAAATCAGGATAAACTCAAGAGACCAAAGTTAACAACCCGTTGGCTTGCAAGATAACTCAACTCTCGCTACTGACAAATGACAAAGCCAACAACATCTGAGGACAATTCTGGAGGTTTGGGTCCCCTGGGGAATTTAGGAGTAAAAAAATCCAAGCATGAGCAACCTGGGAGTTTAAGGTATTTCATAAAGTTTAATTCCTTCACTTATTTCTGTATTTCTGAGGCATGGAAAACAATGCAACCATGAACTACCTTTCCTCCCCGTTTGAACAAGGAGGCAGGATGAGATGGACTGTTCTCAGTGCCACTATCCCGCCCATCCTAGAGTTGGGGACGGATTGTTTTCAGGCCCCATTTACAAGGATTCTTCCCTGTCCTGCTTGCTGAATTCCTCTCCGCCCCTGGAATTTAGAGGCCGCTTTCTTTTGTAATCCCACTCCTTTTGAGCTCTCTCCAGGACGAGACTTGTACAATTCTCTCAACGTTCTGCTGCCCCAGAAATTAGCGAAAAGCAGAAAGGGGGTGCAGAGGAAACAGGAGACACCCCTTACCTTGTAAAATGTTTTATGGTTGCGAAAGATCAGGCGCATGTCGCGAACAAACCACGCCACTGTGTACACTTTCTCTGTCAACCTTTCCTTAACCAGGTCCAACCACATGGCTTCCTTAAAGGGCTCTCCATAATCTCGAATCTAGGGACAAGGCCACCAAAAGGGTGATATTAACACAGCCATTATTCCTGGAAGGGATCCAACTGAAATACAACAGAAGCGATGATATTAGCATCGGACTTGTCTACGCCAGACACCGCTCCGAATACCGCCACTAGGTTAACGTATGATCCTACAACAACCCTTTGAGATACGTCCTATAATTACCCCCATTTTCTAGACGAGGGAACCAAGGGAGAGAGATGTTAAACAACCTACCCAGGATTTCACAGCTAAAAAATGGTAGAGGCGGGACTTGAAGTCTCCTGAGAAGGTGCCCTAAACCCTCTGCTGTCTGTAAGAAAGATATCCCCACCAAAGAGAAGGCAAAACTGAGGTGCCCGGGAGGTGGAGCAAGTTGCCCGGGGTTCCCAGAACCAGGACACGGTGGGTGGAGTTTGAACCGGGTCGTCCCCCTCCAGACTCTGCAACGAAACCTGCTCTCGGCAAACAGCAGTGCCCTTCGGAGGCACACTCCCAAATTCCAGAATGAGCTTTACAAAAAAGAGATGCCCGGAGGACAAGAATCATAAAATGTCACTTACATTAGGTGGGGTTTCTGCAAAAAAAGGAGCTTTGTGGATGACAGTAGGCCTTCAAGAGGAGGAACTCACATTTCTGTAAAATGTGAAGAAAGCTTTAAAGGGAAATGGAGCTCGGAGAAAGCAAAGCCGGACCGGTGCCCAGACAGACGGGCACAAGCAGGAAGAACCAGACACAGCCAGCCGTCCAAACCACATTTGCCAAAGAGCCGTGCGGTGCGTCGAACTCTGTTTGGACTCTGTTTGGGCATCGAATCGCCATCCTCGGAAGCGAGACACTGCAGGCTCCCTCAGGTACCCATGAGCGCCCTTCCCCTCCCCCTCTACCTATTGACTTCTCCCATGTCTGGGGTAGGGAGAAGGCTTGGGCTTGGCAACCGACTCACCAACTGCTCCTCAGGCTGCATCTGCCTCTCCAGGACCTCAGATTCCCCGTGACACTGCTGCCTTCCCGAAGACTCCTTTATCTTGCAGAAGGTGCAACTCCATGGGCTCCTGAGAGGTCGAGCATAAGTAAGGGCCAGGCCCCTGGAAACAGCCCCTCTTCCTACGGCTGCCACCATCCTCCTTTCAGGCATGGCCGACGGACACAGCTGGGAGATGAAGGGGACACCTCCCAGAGTCTCCAAGACCCCACGTGGGGCCTGAGCCCATGACCCTCCTCCCATGGAGGGTGGCAACAGGGGGCTCAGCTCGTGCCGGGCGGTGTCAGGGTGAGTGGTGGGCTCTCCTCTCCCCAGCTGAGCTGCTGGGAGCACAAGGCACCCTGCCTGTCACACCCAAGTGTCAAAACTGGGCCTTAACCCCTGGGGACCCAGGCCTCTATCAGCCCGTCGAGCCCGTGGTAAAATGCATGAAACCAGGCCACATGTCCTGCCTTTTCTGAAAAAGCACAGAACATAAACAGCTGGTGTTTCCCATCCTCAATTCCCAGGGACAGGAGTCAGGGTCGTAAAACTAGGAGAGGACACTATCCGGGGGCAGTGGCAAGGTAGAGTCAAGGTGGCTCAGTCACAGACTCAGAGCCAGAGGCTGTCATGATGCCACATGGAACATAGGCTGCTGCCCCATCCCAAGGCTCTGGGTCACACCTGAGCCACGACGCTCACGGGTCCTACCCTTCCGCCTGGAGCTGAGCCACCAAAGGCAGAGCCCGGGCAGAGTCTGTGTGCAAAAGGCAAGGCTGGGTTTCACTAACCTCTCCTCTGCAGACGGGATGTGACAGTCTTCATGAAAGGCTCTTGGACAAGTGTCACAGCAGACGAGTGGTCCCCCTCTACAGCACACCTCACATTCCTTGGAGTTTTCCCACTGGAAGGGGAGATAATGCAGCAGTGCTGGGATCAGCACTGACACCAAGGGGCTTTGGAACACACCATCCCTGTGTGTTCCAGAGTGGATGTTTCCAACCCGCCTGACCGTGGCGCTCCGGGAGAGTGCTGAGATGGAGGGCGAGCCTGGCTTTTCCAATCGCAGAAGGGCTAATGGCAAGAATCATCAAGCTGCCCCTTGAACCACACCTGTCAGAGCTGGAAGGGATGGAAGGTCCTTTAAGCCCTTTCTACACAAAGTGTGGTCTGAGGACCAGCTGCATCAGCATCACCTGGGAGACATGCAGACTTACTGAATTGAAATCCATTTTAACAGGATCCCAGATGGCTTGGAAGTACATGAAAATTTGAGAAGACAAAGCTTTAGGCAACCTCCTCATTTTACAAGTCTGGAAAGACGAGGTGCTTTTTTTTTTTTTTTTTCTGCAGAGTCAACACAACTTAGTACCTGAGCCAGACTGGCACCCAGGCTGCCTGTGCCTGGGTTCAGAGCTGTTCCGTCCACTGTGTGTCATCCCAGGCAAGAATGCTGGGCAGACCCAGAACAGTTCCTGACATTATGGCCAACAAACAGAAACATAAAGACAGAGAGCAGCTGTATAAATGGGTCGTTTTGTGGGCCTTTGAAATCACTGTCTTTCTCATGGCCTTAAATTGGGAACGAGTAAATTCTACAAGTGATCTTTACTGCTGGATAAAGACCTACAGGCAGGAGCCCCTGGTTCCACTCCTGACCCTGCAAGATGGACAGTGGGGCTCCACACACAAGGACATGTTTTCTCTGCACTTAAAGGGAGGAGTCAGGAAGAGGCACCTTTCTAGGTGGTAAAAAGGTGGGAAATAGAACATCAGGAGCTGGAGCAAAGGACTGAATGAGCTGGGGATCAGTCATACCTAAGGAGAGAAATCCTGCCACTACCCTCAACTGTCCACAACAGAAGTACAAGGACCTGGGTGAGGGCATAAGGGATGGAAATGTTTTGTGCATTCTCAAAACTAGCCACTCAGAGGGGCGCGGGGGTGGCTCAGTCAGTTAAGCATTTGCTTTTGGCTCAGGTCACGATCTTGGGGTCCTGGGATCGAGCCTTGTGTCGGGCTCCCTACTCAGTGGGGAGTCTACTTGTCCCTCTCCCTGCTCATGCTCGCTCTCTCAAATAAATAAATAAAATCTAGCCACTCAGCCAGAGTAAAAATCCCTCTTGATTTGGGGATGAGTTCATCCCTGTCTTAATTGGGGAGGCTTCCTGAGCAAATTCCTCTACTTACAGGGGCCCCAGGACTCCATAAAGAGGGCTCCCCACCAGCCCTGAAGTTCAGGTGACCTTTCTGGATTTCCTCTCCTGAACTTCCCAGTCTGCTTTTCTTTGTCCCTGGAGTTGACACTCTATGGCCATTCTTGCCCTCTGACTCGCCTGCCCAGGTCCAGGGTGCAGACCCCAGTTCCCCAAGCAGCCCATACCTACCCACTCCTCCTAGCTGAGACCCCAGTTGGATCCAGAGCCCCAGCCCCTCTGTAGTGTGAGCACTGATAGTTTTTTTTCACTTTTTTTTGTAATGTGAGTGCCTAACTGAAGCCTTGATTGCTCCAGCACCCCGATAAACACAGCTATCTTGCTATTTCTCAAGTAAACATTTCCAGCCACACAACTAGATAAAGAGCCAGGCCACCAATCCCCACTGAGGCTCCTTTGTTTTAGGGATCTCGGTTCATTTCAATAACTGACTATTTGGGCCACTTGTTTGTTTTTAAAAATTTTTTTAAGATTTTGATTTATTTGAGAGAGAGAGAGAGCGAGAGAGAGAGAGCAGGGGGAGGGGCAGAGGCAGAGGGAGAAGCGGACTCCCCACTGAGCAGGGAGCCCAACACTGGGCCGATCCCAGGACCCAGAGATCATGACTTGAGCTGAAGACAGATACTTAAACGACTGAACCACCCAGGTGCCCCTGGGCCACCTTCCCCCCACCCCTTCCCACACTTTAAATTCTAGCTCTTATGTTTTAAACTCACCAATAAAGATTGAACCAGAGAAACCCTAGGGCCCCACCCTCTACCCCAATTAAAGGCAGAACCTCACACCTACATGCTCATTCCCTCTCTCTCTCTACCTCTTTTTCTACCTCTGTCTCTCCATCTGTCTCTCCACAGCCTCACTGTATGGCCCCAGATGCACTTTGTAATTTCCAGGTCCTGTAAATAATAAACTTTTTTTTTTTTTTCCAGTTTCCTGATGCTTAGTGCTGGAGGGCATCTAGTGATTATAATAAGAACCACAAAGGCCGGTCCAACCACAACATTGGTTATTGATAGGCTGTGACCAACACAAAACACCCCCTTCCCTAGGCTCTGGAGTGGAACAGTTTCCAACACACATGATATGACAGAGAAAGAGACAAAGGGCTTACAGCTCCACGGCCGCGTTCTGACTCTGGCTTTTATGTTTGATGGCTGACAGCTTCAAGTCCTACTCCTCCCTCTTTCCCTTTTGCCACATCAGGGTGGCAACTGGCTAAGGCAGCTCATGGGCTCCCCCTCTTGGCCCCAGTGAGAAGTTCAAACCAGACAAGCTCTGCCCCCGCAAGGGAATTCTCACCCTGCTTCCCCTCCCCCCATCATAATAAAACCTTGGGCTACTCCCCCTCACTACTCAGGCCATTTTCACAGCAGCTTGGGAGACGGCCCTGGTCTCCCTAGAAAGCCTCAGTACGTGAGTAATAAATCATTTCGTACTCTCTTGGTGCATGTAGTGCATCATCAGTTTTGATATCCGGACCCAGTTTTTGGTGGAGGGCTGATCCCGCTTCCTTGCCGGCAATCAGAAGACAACTGGCTCAACAAGCAAGGAGTCTCAGGGACTGGGGTCTGTCTTCTCTTGCTCTGGCTTGCTGACTGGTTCCACTAACTGGCTTATGCTTTAGTGTTCCTGCCTGCTGGTCCATGGCACTGAGGTTGCCGTCATCCACCATGAGGCACCATTCATTCTTCCCAAGTTTAACAACAGACCAAATGCGCAGTCAAATAGAGAAACAGTAGAGGTAATCACTCCTGTGTGAAGTAGATCTTGTATCATGAGTTTTGATGCTTGAAGTTTATACTGGATTCTACTAACTATTTTAAGAGAGGGGAGGCCCATGGGTTCCTTTTTTTTTTTTTTTTTTAAGACTGATTCAACTTCATTATTCATTGGGTAAGAACATCCATGCCCACTGTGGGATATTTTAGAGCTATGAGTATTATGACCATGGGGCATTTAGGCAAGGCAACAGTTTTGATGGTTAAAGTGAGGTATACCTGTTTGTCCTCTATTTTATCTTTGGTAATGCCCCTAGAAGTACAGCGGGTAACTTGTTTAAATTTAGTGGGATATAATTCCTTGCAAAGGAGCTCCACCCATTAAGGTCCTTATACCCAGTATTAGTGAAAATTACTGACACCAACTGCTTGGCAACTGGCAAGTGTTTCGCTGTCCCAGATTTGGCTAGGAAGTTCTGCTTTGTGCCTCTTTCAACAGCATCTCAGCTGCAGCTTGCCTTCACCTCTGTAGGGATATAGCATTACTTTTACATGGTTGCCTACAGTACCTCAACAGCTTTACCATCACATACAACCTCTGCAGGCAAGATCTTAACTACATCCCACTTTCCCCAGGAGCACAAATATAACACCACATTGATGACATCCTTTTCATTTGACATACTCGTTCAGAATGTCTAATTATTCACAAAGGAGCTCACAAAAAGGGGCAGGCCATCATCTACACACAGTACAAGGCCCCATCAGCTCAGCAAACTTCTGGGCATTATTTGGTCATTTGAAGGTTGCTCCATCCCTGAAACTGCCAAGAAACAATTGTTGAAAAACCCTCTCAGTACCCAAGACTATTGCCCAACATCTTTTAGGCCTTTGGATCCAGGGTAACATATTCCTCATTTATAGATTTTACTTATGTCCAGGTATGCTTGCTTGTAAATTGGCCCACTTTGAAGAGAATCCCTTTAATCAAAGGCTCTAGAATCTGTCCAAAAAAAGAAAAAAGGCAAAAAACCCGTTCTCCTTAGTTCCCACTATACAACATTAGAGTAACCACTGCTGTCTTCATACTGGGCCCTTCTAGAGACGGAGGGTCTCACAGGCCCTGAGCCTATGACTTTGTACCAGCTGCTCATTTTGCCTTGGGTTATGGGAGCAGCGTCCCCCAGGGAAGTCACAAAACATATGTTTGGAGTATCAGCATCAGGTTTCTTGAAAGTACACAGAGACAAAGATAGACACCAATGGAGACTGGGCATGTTGCTGAGCAACAGTGATGTATTAGATAATGTGGCTGAAGAAAAGGCCTGCATTCGTCCATTTGTAGTCATTACAGATTATCTCATTATCCCAATGTGGCTACTGATAGGCAGGACCAAAATGTCAGGTCAAGTGTATTTCTGACTATAATGTGCTGACATGTGGCATTATGAGTGAGAAGGAACTATAATATTGGGGCCATTAATTAATGCTCTGGATTTAAAATATCTTTATTGTTTTGTTTCCTGGTTACAAAAGTAATAAACGGTCATTATAAAAATTTTACCTGTACAGAAATGTATAATATGGACGACAAATGTCCCATATAATCTTATCCCAAAATAACCAATTCATTCAGATATATTTTCAATCATAGACCTACAAACTATACCCATGCATTTTTTTTTAAACACCACTCAGTAGATATGTCAGTTTATTTTATAATTATGATGGGCATTTGTATTCTTCCCTAATTTTTGGTTATTACAAGGAGCACCCCTGTACACATTAAGGTATTTCAAATCAGCATGGAAAGGATGTTTTATACAATAAACAGCTTTGGGGGCCCCTTGTCTTTTTGAACTTTGAATGAATCCAGCCAAGTGTCAGGCCAGCCTCCAGGGTAACATGCAAAAGGCAACCATGGGAAGTTCATGAATGAGATTTGTATTTGGAGGACATATTTAAGCAAATGAAGAAGGCTGAGGAGGAGCAACTGGTGCAGACAACGATGACTGCCATTTTCACCTGGAGGGATGCTCTGCCGAGACAAAGCTCAGTTCAAACACTATTCCATTTTGGTGCTACTGATAATGAGCACGTTGAATTGAGGAATAGTTGTGTTCAATCAAGGATGGTCGTCTTGCTCTTTCACATACGGTTCTTGTCTACCTCCATTTCATAATTACTTTTCAAACTAGAGCAATCTATTTCTGACACCCTTTATTTGTATTCATCCAAATATCTAAAACACATGTAAATCATCAGTTTTTGCCCTAGTCCTTATTTTAAGAGTTATTTGTGTCCCCATCTCAAATTAACTATGAAATTATGATGGCACGTACATGTATCAATGTGCCAATGCCATTGTCATGGAGACGCAATGCCTGAAAGTAAAGGTGACCCAGGGCTGGGGAACTTGAGGACTCGAAGGTGAGCCTTTGGATGCAGAGAGTCTGCAACATGGTGACTGAAAATGTGGTAGAAATTCACCTGCTCTTTACCTCTCTCTTGACACTTATTCTTGGAGGACAGAGTAAAAGTCCTTTCTGAAAGAGAGAAGGGGTCAGTGAATGAGGTTATTCTAGAGGCTCTTCTTTTGTCCATATCGAAGTTCCCACTTCCTAGTGAATATTTGTCCCTGGACATCCTACTGGGTCTCAAACCCAAGGTGTATGAAAGAAACATCAGCTCCATCCTCCAATCAGTTCTTCTTCTGGACTTCACTCGATAAAATCATTTTTTTTTTTTTCCCATTACTCAAACCCAAGATCCATTAGTCCTTCTTTCCCAGGTCTTTTCTCACCCACTTTTTCCCCTCTCCATTTCTCCTTCTGTAGGTAAAGTCCTTATGATTCCATCACAGTGATAACTTTTTGAGTGTTTTGGGGGAGGCTTTGTGTCAGGTTCTGGGATCCCAACCAACAAAGACCAATAGCCTTGTTTGTTGCTCACAGGATAGTGTGTGAGCTGGGGAGGTACAGAGGAGAGACTGCCCACAGACAGGGTGGTCCTTAAAAGTGTCACCCCGGCGTCCAGATGGAGCAGGGTCTGGAAGGGGCCTTTACTGGGCAGAGGATGCAAGGCTGCTCTCTGAGGTCTGTGTCTCCATCTGGCTTCCTCCAGCTCACCCCATCCAATATCCCCAGGCTAAGCTTCTTAAAACTCTCCTGACCTCACAACCCTTTGCTCACATTTAAAGTTCTCCACTGCGGGTACCACCAATCTGCGTTCCTAACTTTATCACCCACAACTTTTTTCTGTGAAAAATCTAGCTCTTTCTCAATCATGCTGTGGAATCCCAGTGGAAATTCCTTCACATTTCCGTTATTGAAATTCCACTTATCCTTCAAGGAATTAAAACCATCACCCATCTGTTCCCTGTCAAATACCTTCAGCAGCTCTTCTAAGGTCTTTCCTCTGCAATGCACAGACTGCTTCCATTTCCTTGTATTTGCCCGTTTTCCTTCGATTTCAAATTCTTTTGGTGTGAACCAGACCCCCGCCTCATTCCGAATGCACTTCTCTGAGGATCCTGTAAGATAAAGACGGCCCATTCCCAGATCCAATTTCATTCTCTGTGAATTCACCCTAAACCTCAAATCCTTAACTGTGGTTGTTCCACCTGCCTGGGTCCAGAGAGACTCCCTGTGGGGAGAGAGCAGTAGCAAGGGAGTCTGGACTCCTCCTTTCTCAGACTGAAGGAAGCCCTGAAGCCTGCAGGAGTGGTGTGGGAGTGGGA
This sequence comes from Zalophus californianus, assembly GCF_009762305.2. NCBI lineage: Eukaryota > Metazoa > Chordata > Mammalia > Carnivora > Otariidae > Zalophus > Zalophus californianus. Next base: position 186,077,019 of record NC_045597.1, read on the forward strand.
GAGGATTTGCATCTTATGTGACATCTACACGTGGCAAGTAGAGCCACTGGGTCCAGGGATGACTTCCACGTGGGAGTGGAGTGGCTCAGCTGCCAGGTTTACCGTGATACAGAAAAGTGAAAATTCTTTCTTAATAAGCACTTCTTTCTCTGCAGCCTAGCTTGCAGGGTTTATTTCCTGGATGATTAAACACATGGGTATTTCCCTCTCTTCTGGTGGTTCTAGGGGTTCCAAAGAGGAGAAGACTGAGAAACCCACCTTGTTTCAATTTCTCCTTATATAAAATGCCTTTGGCTTTACCACAAGTCACAGGAAGTTCAGGAGAGAGAAAATCCACAGTTTCATCTTTGGCTTTTTCTGAAAGTAGAAGAGTGTAGTGTTGCTCATTCTTCATTCTATCTCCTTCGTGGATTTTCCTTTCCCTAAGTTCTGATAACAGTAATAACAGTAATCATGTAAATGGTACTGGAGGGCAGCCTCTGGTTAACTGGCAGAAGGTCTTCCATTTTGAATGGCAGATTAGCTAACATGGACAGAGCAGTTTCCGATCAACAAAACCATCACCACCAACACCACATCAAACAAAATGTTTAGTAAAACATATGGGGCTTCTTTGGTGAGTGGGTTTTAATTCATAAGCTAATTGGCCGTCACCTAAGTTTCTTTATTCCATAAGCAACCTGCTTATCTCTCTGTGCTGATAGAAGTTGCCTGCTCAAAATATTTTGGGGTGCTCATGTAGCTGGAGGAAAGGTTTTTGTCTATAATCTTATCTCCTGATTTAAACCAAGGCAGGATGAGTGAGGTGCTTAGTGCTGAAGTATTAGTGTCAGTCTTCATTTTTTGCTGTCCTTTTTCATTTTATTGCTTTTCCGTTTCTTCCTCTATGAGTAAAAAAGAAAAACCTCAAGAACTCTAGACTAATCTGCGAATTGCTCATGGAGAGATTTGGCAACTGTGAACCCCTGAGTCGGGATGTGGGATATTGATTCAGGAGAAGCAGTTGTAAAAGAGTTTAAAATAAATATCAGCAATTCCTGCTTCTTTTTGCTCTAGCCTTACTGTGGGTGGATTCATTCCAGATAGACTGCAGGAGCTGTCTCTAGGGGGAAGGAGAAAACTCTGCCCATGGCTTATGTTGCACTATACAGGATGTTACTTGTAGAATAAGGCTAGGTGAATAACTAGTCCAACTTTCTCTCTTGCCTCAGATACTTATTAAAAGAGCCAAAAGGAGGGGTGCCTGGGTGGCTCAGTCAGCTAAGTGTCTGCCTTCGGCTCAGGTCATGATCCCAGGGTCCTGGGATCAAGGCTTGTGTCCAGTTCTCTGCTTGGCAGGGAGCCTGCTTCTCCCTCTCCCTCTGCTGCTCCGTCTGCTTGTTCTCTCTCTCTCTCTCTTTCTGTCAAATAAATAAATAAAATCTTTAAAAAAATAAAAAAAAAAAGAGCCAAAAGGAAGTGTATGAGAAAGCAAGAGCACCATTGGAAAGAGAACAGAGCAGCATGAATGGTGAAGAAATCATTAGTTACTTTGGAAAGATGTGAACTAGAGTCAGATAAGAAAGCAGAGATTCCCGAGAAGTGAGGGGATTTCTCCCCTGAACAGAACGCTAGAAGATGCCCAGCCTTGGAGGGGCAGGGGCTATAGCAAGCCTGGGTAGGAAGGAGGGGTGGGAAGAACTTAGTTTCAAGAGCCAGCCAGCATTCTTGCATGGAATGGCTGGCTCCACTACTTGTCTCCAGACTCTGCCCATTTAAATAAATATGGCCCAGGGGATGACAGCTCAGCCTCAGGAGCCAGACTGGCTGGGCTTATAATCTTGGCTGTGCAGTTTACTAGCAAGATTATGTAAGTGCATATTACTGTCAAAGTTGAGTGGAAGATTTGCCACTGGGGGTTCCTAATGAGGGTGACAAGGCAGAGCCACAGGTAACTTTGGACTATTGCAAACCCCAAGGTGGATTAGCAGGGCATTGGGGACCTTGTATGGTTTTCTGTCTCATGGAACTAATTCCTGAATTCCCTATGGTAAATACAGGTCCCAAAACACAGATGTCCCAGACATGGTTGCAAGCAGATGCGGGAACAGTGGGTGGCACTGGCAGTTCTGGGCAGCAAGCCAGGGTGCAGAGTTGTGGTACCAGCAGAACTCCCTCCTTTACTCGGTGCAGGCAGCCTACCAAGTCAGGCAGGACCTTGTGTCCTGAGTATTTCCAAAGCCACCACCGTGTACCTAAGTAGGGACAGCTTTCTGATCTGTTCCCAGTCATCCTGCATTTGGCTTAGTCTCGCCTGCTCCTCTTGCAAACAGGCTTGAAGGCTGGAAACCTGAGGGGAAGGCCTGCCTGCCACTCTCCCACCCTATGAGATCACCATTCATAGGTGTGAGTAAACAATGAGGAGCCTGCTATGAAAAGTAAGCAATTAACAAAGAGAGTTCATGGAAATGAAGAGCATGGTGGAGGAAACAAAAAGAAAGCCTAACAGAGACAAGGAAAAGCAGAATGGAAAGAAAGTTAATTACTGATTGGATAGATGAACATATAGGGAAAAGGCACAAGATGGAAATCATTCGTGGACAGATGTGGCCTGGGGAAAGATCTGGAGCTCCATGGTAGTAGTCACTGGAGCTCATACTGCATCGTATGAGGAAATGGAGGCTCTGATATTGGCATTCATACTTTGTAAAGAAGAATAGATGATGTATTGATCTGATAGTTATTTAAGCATAAACTGTGTGAGGCACAGAGAAGTTGGACATAGAGCAATGAGCAAGACTGACTGCTTACTGATCGCATTTGACTTTCACACAGTGAACAGTTAATTATAGTTGTGACAAGGGCCATGAGAAAAAAAAAAAACAGTAGGCTCTATGAAGCCGTGTCGGGGAGACCTACCCTTGCCTGCTGGGACGGAGAGTTCTTGATTCAAGGTGAGGCCTGAGGGTGTGAAGCAAAAGGAAGGAGAGCAAGGGGGGATTAGCTTTGGGGAGGAAGTGTGTGAGGGGACACACTGAGGAAGTCCTGAGCAGGAAAGGGGGGCATAGCATCCGGTGTCAAAGTGGCCTAGGCTCTCAGAAATCGGGCTGGTGGGGACACTCGGGGTGTGGGTAGGGGTTGGATTGTGGGTGTGGGTTAGGTTGTGTTTCTTGACCTAGGTGCCAGGTACATATGAGCTTTTCCTTTGTGTTAATTCCTCTAGGTGTACATTTATGGTATGTGCATTTTTTCTTAGGCACATTACACCAGTGCTACTCAACATGTTAGCGTGTGATGAGACAGCAGCTTGATCCAAGTAGAATCAAGGCTCTCAGGGTCGTGGGATCGAGCCCCAAGTTGGGCTCCATGCTGGGTGTGGACCCTGCTTGGGATTCTCTCTCTCCCTCTCCTTCTGCCGGTGCCACCCCCGGGAGGCGCATTCACTTTCTGTCGCGCTCTCTCTCAAGAAAGGAAAAAGAAGAAGAAAAAAAAAATAGAAATCAAGGCATCTCCACTGAGGAGGTCTTGCTGTAAAGACAATTTGTCCAGTGTCACAGTTAATTTATAAGCTCCTTCTTTTTGCAGACCTGCCACAAACGGACAAATTCATGGGGAAAAAAAGACCAATGTCACTGGAGCATAGAGGGAAGGGAGAGGGAGAGGGGATGATGTTGAAGATGTGTCACAAAAGCAGAAGAGAAATGTGAGCAAGCAGAAGAAGAGGAGGAAGAGAGGAGAACAGGGACCCCAAGAGGCCTCAGGGTGCAGGGGGCAGAAGCAAGCCAAGGGGCTGACCCACAGAGACCAGGCTCGCACCCTTGTCTATCTCAGGAAGAGAAAGTTCAGCTCTCTGCAGATAGGAACGCCAACAGGGCCTTGCTTCCATAAGGGTTCTCACCCTATGGAAGGAAGGAAGTAGCGGTTGATGTTAGAACTTGACTCATGGGTTCAGTCATTCTCTCTTGAACATTTTGGGTCTTTGTTGGTGGGTTCTCTGTTGAAGAATCCATCCTAGTGCCGAAGCAGGTGATTGGGTAGGCGGCACAAGGTATGCACTGACATTCACCTGGAGTGTCAGGTGTGACGCCTTGTTAGAGCGGAGAAGAATGCGGGTGAAGGAGACCTAGGCAGTGGGCAAGAATGGGAGGGGAAGAGGAGGAAGACGGGGAGACAAGCAATTCGCCTCTGGCCAGGGCGCCAGGCGGCCCGACCGGCCCTGCTTCTGGATTACTTACCCTTTGGAAGAATATTTTTCTGACACCTTCTTGTTGAACTTGGACTGACATTTTTTTCCCTTTTCTTTTCTAAAAAAAATGAAAAAAGTAGTGTCATCTATAATTTGAAACATAGATGTATATGCTTTATATATCAACTATTTTAAAGTAATTTTTTTCTGTCTTTCTACCGCTTTGGAGAAACAAGACAGGTATGAGTCTTGTGAAATGAATATTATAGCATTGATCACGGAAAACTAGCAAGCTCATGTTGGCAGGGAGGAAGGTTAAAAATATTATAGATGCTGTACATTAATAAATTAAGGTATATTAATATAATGTATAATAATCAATATAGTGTTTTTAATACACACTTATATCCATAATATATATGTATTTAATACAAACAATAGAAGTAGATAAAGGATATAACCTTATAAACATAACACAGAAAGGGTTTTCTAAGGAAGAAATATAGGGCATAAAGCCATGGTTCTCAATGTGGGGTGATTTAGGTCCCCTGGGGGATATTTGACAATGTTGGGAAATCTTTTTGTTTCTCACGGCTGAGAGGAAGATGCCACCGGCATCTAATGGCTGGGTTGGTGCCAAACTTCTCATAATGCACGGGACAGCACTCATGACAAAGAATTCTTCAGTTCCAAATGCCAGTCAGTGTCAAGTTGAGAAACTCTGGCATAAACCATCTTGGAAAAGATAAACTGATTTGTCTAAATATAAAAAAAAGTTTCCACAACCCAAAATTTCTCAAGTTAAAAGACACAAATAAAATAAGAAAAATTGCAATAACGAAGTGTTCATTTCTGTAGCAGACTAAACAAAACAAAATGAAGCATCTTATACAAAAATGGGCAAACGTGAACAGGTGATCCTGAAAAGAAAAAAATTCTAATAACAAAATTTATTTAAAAAACCAGGTATCTTAGTGGAGATAGGCTAGATGATGTTATGGTAAATTGTGATCCTCCCAAATCTCGGTGGTTGATTACCGGTATCGGCAAATGACAGCCTGATGGCCAAATTGGCTCAATACCTGTTTTTAAAAATAAAGTTTTGGGGTACCTGGTGGCTCAGTTGGTTAAACGTCTGCCTTCAGCTCAGGTCATGATCCCGGAGTCCTGGGATCGAGTCCTGCATCGGGCTCCCTGCTCAGCAGGGAGTCTGTTTCTCCCTCTGCCCCTCACCTCGCTCATGCTCTCTCTCTCTCTCTCTCTCTCACTCTCTCTCTTTGTCTCTCTCTCAAATAAACAAATAAAATCTAACAAAGTTAAAAAAATAAAAATAAAGTTTTCAATTAGCAGTAGTCGCGCCTCGGATAAACCTCACTGGCTACGAAACGGCCACTGCGCATTGGAACACAGCCAGGTGTATTTGCTTATATATTTGTCTCTGGCTGCTTTCATGCTACAATGGCAGTGTAGAGTTAAGTAGTGGCAATAGAGACTGTATGGCCAGCAGAGCTTGAACTATTATCTGGCCCCTTTTAGAAAAAGTTTGCCAAGTGCTGGTTGAGAACAACCCAGTTGTACTTCTCCTTCACGTTAACTCATTCATCACAAGTTAGATGAAGTTCCATGTCACTGACATACATGGCCTGGGGACAGAGCAACCTCTCTCTAGAACACCGTTGTTCCTATGGCAGAGAAAAAGATGATACACAGGATCTTAAGGCTTTGGCCTTGAAGGGACCCTCACATCTCTGCCCACATTTCTTTGGCCAAGTCAGGTGACATGGCCACGCCGGGGTCCACAGGGCAAGGGTATATAACTTTCAGAGATATCAGTGACCACTAATACAACCTATCACATGCAAAATGCAAGAAAATTCAAAGGAAAACATGGGTGGAATAGCATTTTTTTTTAAGATTTTATTTATTTATTTGACAGAGGGAGACACGGCAAGAGGGAACACAAGCAGGGGGAGTGGGAGAGGGAGAAGCAGCCTCCCCGCGAAGCAGGGAGCCTGGGATCACGACCTGAGCCGAAGACAGACGCTTAACGACTGAGCCACCCAGGCGCCCCTCATTCTTTGTTTTTAATCTGTCAAAACAGAAAAGTCTTACTATTTCTAGTTTTGGTGGAGCTGGAGGACAAAGAGCATCCATATGATGTTAATGGGAGACTAAACTGATAACAATTTGATCATCAGGATGTGCTAATTTTAAATATTGACTAAGCCACTTCACTTCTAGAAATAAGCCATTAAGAAATATTCTTAAGAGTGTGTCCACTTTGAGGATTGGTGCCACTCCTCCCAGGGAGCGAGCTTTGGATCCGACAGGAGCCCCCAGACTCGGTGGAGCAGTGGTGACTCTACTAAGAGAAATGTTAAACAGTAGACACCGGGACACGGTCACGTTGAGCCCACGTGGCACAGCTGAGCTGACCTGCATGTTGGGAGCCCTGCACTGACTTCTTCCCACAACCACTCTCAGTCCAGCAGCTCCTTGCTGTCCTGTCTGCACTGCTCCCTTCTACTGTTTCCTTCACACAATACCCAACTCTGTGCCTGCCCCATGAGAGACCCTCCCACACCGAGCATTCGAATGGCAGAGTCAGTCCTCAGCTTACCCTTTGGTCCAGAGGTTTGGACACATTCAGTCCTTGCCTTTTGAGCCCTTGTCATGATCTTTGAGTTCCTGGTGGAATCATCCTTCCTTTCAGTTGTTTGATCCACCACATGGAGCTTCTTTTGGATTCTGTGCCGAGGTGAGGCTGCCCGTGGGACAGTGATTTGTGAACAGTTTAAATTGGGGTCCCCGGTGAACTCCCTCCTCCCCCTGTTAGTGACTTCCCCTCTCATACCCGAGTCCTCCACCTTTCAGGAAATCCCTGTACTCTTACACCTCTCTTTTATGTTATTTTCTTATAGTTATTCCTCTTCTTTTTTGTGTCTCTCTTTTTTTTTCTTCCCCAAACTCACAATTCTTCATCCCGTTTCTCTTTCTCCTCTTCAACCTCTCTTTTTGTCTGTTAACTACACGTGCATTAACTAGAACGTAAGCTCCCACTTATGCCATATTTTCACATGAATAACCAGTTTTTCAAGAGTAGAAGAAAAATAGAGACATCATTATAAGCCACATATAAGAGATTTACTTAGCTAAAACTCAAAGGTGTTTGTGATTTGCTCACTGCTGAACCCGTAGGACCTGGCACATGTACCTAACACATACCTCACACTCCAGTTGCCTTTGTTGACTGAATATATATATGAGCACATTTGTGAAAATATTAAAATGATGTATTTTTTCATCCTTATAAATCACAATGGCCCAGGGTTCCCTAATTATTAAATCAATAAGTATCTGGGAAAGGACAGATGCTGGCCAGAACTGAGACGTCACTGCTCCGTTGAGACTGTTTTGGAGAGCTTACACAAAATCTCGAAACACAGAACTTGCTGAGAGCCCACGGGATTTCTAAATTCCCAAAATTACCTTTATATGCTAACAGTACAAGTTGGGAGGTCTAAATGTGAAGTTTTCCGAGAAGAGGAAAACTCAGCATATGACAAAGACTAAGTTTCTCCGGCCGAGGGAGACGATGGGGTTGGAAATCAGGAGGAAGAGACAGGAAGAAAAAGAGGGCAAGCGCGTAGATCTGAGTCCCCTCCTAGGTTAAAACCCTGAGACTGAGAGGCACTGGAAACAAGCAGGAAAGTGCGGAGCATGTCCAAAGCAGTGACGCTCATGTCATGATGCATGCTGGGAGCTGAGGGGAAATGCCCTCCCAGGGCGCTCACAGAATGGCCCAGAATCCAAGGGAATCCTTACTGACTGGCACACCTTGGGTACGTGGTTTTGAGTAAAAGAATGAAGGAAAAGGGAAGGAGGAAAGCAGGAGGGAGAGAGTTCAGGGTGACAAAGACAGCAGAGAGAGAAAGCAGAGGAACCGGAAAATGCAGTTTCGCACATTTTTGTTTCCTAAGCTGCAAATAATGCAATTTTCATGCATGGAGTAGACACAAGATAAGCAGGCACGAGGCAATTCAGGTGATTTTGAATGCTCCATGACTCCAAATCTAACTCCAGTCTGATATTGGGAGTCTGAATCCTGCCTGCCTATTAAGACTTGCTTTGTCTATTCATCCTGGCTCGGAGCCAGACTAGACACGGTCCTAATCTCAAAACTGCCTGACACCTTCTGTCCAGTTCCACCCTATCGCTCCCATTGATAAGAGAAAAGAGGTCTGCTGGAACCAACATGGTGTCTGGGTTCTCCTTCTTTTGTGAGGAGAGGGCCTTTAACAGGGTAGGCTAGGGGGCAAGGATGGGACTGGCTGTGCTCCAGGGATACCCAGATAGCCATGTAGCAGGAGAGGAGGCCGTGCGGGTCATCCGGTAAGGGCCGTGATGAACAAGGGAATAGCAATTGCATTTTTCTTGCTTACTTCTTGGGAGCTTGTTTTCCTGTCTTCTTTTTGAAGATGGCAGGTTGTATTTTTCTGTCCTCTTTCCTAAAACAGAAAAAAAAATCATCTCTTATGGCTATAAATATTGATCTTCAAGCTTGAAATGTCAATACTTTATAAATAAATTTATGTAAAAAAAGTACTGCATTTTACTCGGAAATAAAAAAAGATTGAACAAAGAAGTAATAGATACACCAAATCATCAACATTTAAAATGTGCCCTTTAAAAATAAAATATGCCATTTTTTTCACATTAATAACCAGTTTTTCAAGAGTAGAAGAAAAATAGAGACATCATTATAAGCCACATATAAGAGATTTACTTAGCTAAAACTCAAGAGCAAAATCATAAAAGTAAAAGATGAACAGATTTGACTGTTTAACAAGTAAAAAATCCTCACACTTTAAAAAACATCCTTATAATATTGAGACAAAAAAATGAGGAAAACTGCAGCAGATGTAAAATAGAGAGGGTTAATATCCTTGCTAGATAAAACAAAAGAGGAATAGAACACTAGGAAAATGGGAGAGAACATAAGTTGAAAATACTCAAAGAGGAAAGACAAATGACACATTTATTTAAAATTGTCTTTAAACAACTAATCATAAAAAAACTATTGTTTGGTTTTAAGAATTCCCATCTCTTAAAAGGTTTTAGCCTACCCAGTGTGGATGAGGACGTAGAAAATGAGCACTTATGAGCACTCATATTATCAAAGAGAATGTAAGTCATCCCATTTTTCTGAAGAACGATTTGCTGACAGACAAAATCAAAGATGTGCAGACTCTAACCAAGTAATCTCACACTTAGAAATTAATTCGGAGGAAATTATTGGACATGTGTGCAAAGGTACAAACACACACAAACATGATTTCTATTTTCATATAAAAATTGGAGATAGCCTAACTGTCCATCATATAGGCTACTATTTAAACTAAATTGCTAATTATACAATAATGTGCTGTATAAAAGAAAGAAAAACGGGTAACATTGATATCCAGATATGTGTATTAAATACACAATGAAAAAATTGTTTATAGACCCTATAGTATGAGCTTCTATGTGTATAGAATGAGATAAATGTATGCATATTTCTAACGTGTAGAAAGAAAGTGGGGAAAGCAGATATGAAATAGGAGTTTCACTTCCTGATTAATAACTTCCCATACAGATTCTGTGGATTTTACTGGGAACATTGTATCACACAGGCCACATTTTGGTGGTTTTCATGTTCATAGTGTATGTCTAAGTCACACAGAGTCCCTTGCGAGACTTGGAGTCCCCCAGCAGCCTTTGCGGTGGTGCTGAGACTCTTGCTGCCTTGGCCTGCTGGCACCTCCCTCTTTCACACACTTCTGCAATCAGGGGAAAGGGGTGCAGAGATCTGCACAGTACTCTCCTGTGTTTTGACTCAGAAGTGACACTCATTCCAGCTCATTGGCCAGACCCGTGATCCCGGCTCTGTCTCCTGCAACGAGCTGAGAAATGCAGCATCCAGGGCAGGGAGGAGAACTGGAAATAGTGGAGAGCACTAGCAATGCTCACCACCACGGTGTGCGGGGCAGGGACTGCTGATTATTTGGCTTTCTCCAGTCTCGCTTTTCTTTGCTAATCAAGCGGTTTGATTTCGAGCTGGATACCTGTCCTTCGAGAAAAAAAATGACATTTCCCAGCCTCCTTTGCAGTCAGGTGTAGTCAGGTCACTCGAAGCAAAGAAATGGTAACAGAATGTCTAAAGGCAACCTCCTTCAGTGGAGGAGACATGCCCTCCTAGACCTTGCCTCTTCCCTTTGGTGGGAATGTAAACTCCCTGGCTGGACCCCAGTGAGGGGAGGCCACACTCTGAGGTTGGTGGTGCAATGACTAATGAGTTTGAGATTCTAGGTGCATGACGTCAGCCCTGAACCGCCTACCTCCGCATAGGAGAGAGAAAGAAGCTTTCTTATTTCAGCCACTGGTTTTTGAGGGGAAGGGCGGTTCTTGTCCCACACAGCAAGCTAATCCTAATGGCGGCTGAATATTGCTTTTGTAGTGTGGAAAATTTTCTAGGTTGAAAAAAATAAATAAATCACTGTTCCAAAAAGCACAAATCTTTTTATGGCCTAGGATGTCTTTTGTAGCATCGAAGAGGGTTTAACAACCCACAAAAAGTAACATCAAATCCACCCTAACAGAGACCAAATAGGTTCTTTACACTTACGCTTTTCCCCAGGAGATTTTCCCAAAGATGGTTTATTTCCATCATTTGTTGGATCTAGAAAATAGTGAGAAAGAAAGTCATTTTAAGCAGGCTTTAAACTTTGTGACCACCTCATTTCAGACAATATTGAGTTGGCAAAGCTTTGGCAGTATTATTTCTGTCCCTTCCTTTATAATGGGGAATGATGGGATCTGAAGAGAGTCCTAGGGGACCAAGGTGCTTGTCCTGTGCCACCGCCCTTTACCCACAGGATCTTGGAAAAACCCACTCATCCTTTACATGTCTCAGTCTCCTCATCAGTAAAATCTGAATTCATTATTCAACCTTCTCCAGACTGTTGTACAAATACAATGAAATTATCCATGAGAAAATTTGCAAGATTACTGTATAAGTTAGTGCGATGTGGGAGAAACTGTTAAAATGATCATTTGTATTTCAAGGTGGTCAAACTTAACTCATTCTTTCTGACAATAGATACTTGTCATTTGAGAGTTGCATTCTGTGAAATTAGTGACGCAACGACCACATTGCCAGCAAACAGAAGAATGTTCGTATTTTTTTCCCTTCTGAGGAGAGTGGTAGCAAATGCACAATGGTAGTGGTGGGGAGGGCGGATGTACCTCACTGTCTGTCAGCTCGTGCCCACAATGGGATCAGCTGCCACTGCTCAGTTGATTACAGTACTACACTTGTGTTTCTGATGAATTGTTCTCTTCTCAATTCGCCCAAAAAGGTCGAGTGAGAAACAAGGAAATTCAGATCTTAGGAAAAATTTTGTTCCATGACTTTGGCACTTTCAGTAGAGCACCATGAATGTATTTAGAACACCTTCAGCAGCAGTGGTATTGCCCCAAGGTAGAAAAAATTGGTTTGGGGATTGGGGTGGGAAATCTTATTCTTTTTCTGTATGATGTATATAGATAGATATTTATTCCTCCTCAAGATAATTATCTATCTAAACATAAATGGATATATAATATATTTGTGGTATTAAAATATCATAGGTTGTGTTCATGGTTAGGAAAAAATATCTGAGAGGGCTCCCTTAGGGCAGTGACAATGGAAAAAGGGCTGAGGAACACTGGTTTAGGATCAAAGAGGTCTGATTTGGGCTCCTGGGGACGGCCCGCTGAGACTTTGCAGTCCCTCCTCTTTACCACGCAGGACGCTTGGTGGTGTGCTGGGTGGCTCCTGGGGCCTCTTTTCTTCATTCATTGCTGAAGAGTCATCACTGGTTTCTGAAAAAAGGAAAGACATTTCTTTCAGATCTCAGAAAATGCCCCGGAAAGCTCCATAGGAGTCTCCTGAAGTCCCAGGAGAGACCTTTTGCCGTGAAGGCTGGAGGTTCCAGGTCTTGCTTGAACCTCCATAACCCTTCCTGAGAGTGATTCTACCACCGAGTCCACCTGCCACTGTGGGGAGGAGCAGAGCAAGCCTGGGCAGCAGAGCATCCTCTACCAAGGGAGATGTCCAGTGAGGTGCAGTCATCTGAGTCCCTGGATCAGAGGCTCAAAGTGAGGTTGTGAATCCCTGGGATATCCCAGAAACCCTTTCAGGAGATCTTTGAGGTCAAAATTGGTTCCATACTAAGATGCTCTTCGCCTTTTCACTATGTTGACATGTGCTCACATGGAGCAAAAGTCATGGCAGGTAAAGCTGCTGGTGCCCTAGTACAAATCAAAGCAGTGCCCTTAAACCTTATGCAGTCTTCCCTGTCACAGACCATTAAAAGTAAAAAAGTCAGTTTCACTTAAGCATGTTTAAAAAAATGTTCTTAATGAAGCAATTAAAATTATTAACTTTAGGGCGCCTGGGTGGCTCAGTTGGTTAAGCGACTGCCTTCGGCTCAGGTCATGATCCTGGAGTCCCGGGATCGAGTCCCGCATCGGGCTCCCTGCTCAGCAGGGAGTCTGCTTCTCCCTCTGACCCTCTTCCCTCTCGTGCTCTCTGTCTCTCATTCTCTCTCTCTCAAATAAATAAATAAAATCTTTAAAAAAATAAAATTATTAACTTTAACTTTATTAAATTTATTAAATTCCTACCCTTGAGTATAAGGATTTTATTTATTTATTTGAGAGAGTGAGTGAGTGGGAAGGAGAGGGAGAGAGAAGCTGAAGCAGACTCCCCGCTGAGCACAGAGGTGGATGCGGAGCTGGATCACACGACCGCAAGATCTCAACCTGAGCTGCAACCAAGAGTCAAGAGTCGGATGCTTAACCAACTGAGCCACCCAGGCGCCCCTGAGTATGCATCTTTTTTTTTAAAAAAACATTTTTATTTATTTATTAGAGAGAGAGAGAGAGAGCACAAGCAGGGGGAGCAGCAGAGGCAGAGGGAGAAGCAGGCTCCCTGCCGAGCAGGGAGCCCGATGTGGGACTCGATCCCAGGACCCTGGGATTGTGACCTGAGCGAAGGCAGACGCTTAACGGACTGAGCCCCCCAGGCGCCCAGTATACATCTTTTTAATACATCTTTTTAATAGTCTATGTGGAAAACCGAGGAGTTCATATAAAACAGTTCACTACATCTTGAAGCATGAATGTCTTGAGAAAAATACTTGTGTGATTGAGCTGCAAGCTCACTGTAGAATTCAGTGAACCAACATTTTCCAAATGTCCAAGATGTTATAAAATCCTGCATAAGTAGAAGATCCATTTAAAATGCAAGACAGCATAATGCATTGTATTGCAAGAGTATAAAAAGTTAGGTTTTAAAAAAATTTTAATTTTATTTTGTTTAAATTCAGTTAATTATCATGTAATGTATTATTAGCTTCAGAGGTGTATAAGAAGTTAGTTGATGTGGTTTCAGATGCTACATCTCAACTAACCTTTATGAAACCATCCCTTCTTGACTTTGGGTGCAATATCAGAGATGAACACAAAAACATAAAACATAAAAACATTTAAAAACATAAAAACATAAAAAAAAACTGTTAAAATACTCCACCCTTTTAAACTATGGATCCTCGTGAAGCTGGATTATCTTCCTGTCTTTCCACCAAAGCAATGTATCCCAATCAATCAAACACAGAAGCAGCTATACGAATCCAACTGTCTCTGATTCCGCTAGACATTAAGAGGTTTATAAAAATGTAAAATGGTGCCAGTCTTCTCACCAATTTTTGTATTTGGAAAATATATTTGTTTTTCATAAAAATATGTTATTTATGTTAACAGGTAGTTGGTATATTACTGTTACTTTTAAAGGAATTAACACATAAATATTTTTGAACGATAGGTTTTAATTCCTAATGAAGTACACATAGATAAATATAAACAACAGAAACAAAAGGTCTTTAGGGTCCTCCATAATTTTGAAGAGTGTAAAGAAGTCTTGGGACCAAAGAGTTTGAGAGCTGCTGCCTAAGGTCACAGCTGAGGTCAGCTGTACCGTGTGGACAGAGCTATTTCTGCACAAAATCTCCTCACGTGCAACACATCTTTGTTCCCTCTTGTCACACACAGCTCACCAACTTTCTTGGCGCTTCTCCTATTACCTTTACACATCCCTCTAGTGCTGTGCCTGCTCTGTGAGAGACCCTCCCACACTGAGCATTCAAATGGAAGATTCTGTCACCAGCCTTACCCTCCGGTCCAGAGGTTTGGGCACATTCGGTGCTTGCCTTTTGGACACTTGTCATGACATTTGACTTGCTGGGTGAATCATCCTTCCTTTGAGTTGCCTGATCCACCTCTTGGAGCTTCTCTTGGCTTCTGTGCCGCGGTGAGGTTCTCCCTGGGTCAAATAGTGAATAGTCTGTGAAGAGTTTTCATTGGGGTGTCCAGTAAAGCTCCTCCTCCCCCTCCTGTGTCCCCAGCCCCCACACTTTGAGATCTCTGTGCTCCTGTGCCTTGTTTTTCTTCTGCTATTTCTCTGTAATTATATATTTTTCCTTGTGTGCACCTTTCTTTCTCCCTTAGACTCACCATCTGCTCTCACCCCTGCACAACCTGTTGAAATTAACCAGACTCCCAGAGCAGTGGAATTTCTTTCCTGGGCCCTGTTGTATGACATCTTCATTCTGGAGGTGGCCACATCCGAGTGAAAATGGCTAAGTGGTCCGTTTTGGCACTGGAGGAGGTTCCTGAGGGCCTAGGTGTGGATCAGGAGGGATCTAAGGGTCCCTAGGTTCCTCTAGTGGAGAGAGTGCAAGGTATCAAAGAATTGAGGGGCCTTGTGATAGAGTGAAAGTCTGGAACAGAGAGGATTTGCAAGGGGTTGTCAAGGTTAGGGTTCTCTTTCCCGCGGTCCTGGATGCCTTCATTTTGCCAAGGACTTATATTTATATCTTTGGATCTGATTTTTTTATTGAGTGCCGGAGTGGCATATTGTGGGGGAAATTAAACTCCCTTGATTTCTCAGTGCTTCTGTAAAAAGCCCTAGCCTCCAGAGACATGGAAATAAATACAGAATAAAGATAGGGAATGCTTACTTTCACTTCCCTGGAAATATTTCGCTTTTCACATACGATGAGAATGAGATCTGTATCTAGTAAATTGCTGTCTGATCCAAAAAGATAATAAAACTTCTCATCTCCTGAGATTGCCAAATGCCTACAGCAGGGCTAGCTTCCTAGGTTAAGTCCCAAAGACGCAGGATTACTGAAGCCCTCCCTCCATAGGTATTGACACATCAAAAGGAGTGAAGCCCAGAACTTGGAGACATCCTGAGTAAAAGCTGGAAGCACCTGGGCTTTCTCGGCCTCTTGGAAAGAGGCATTTAAATTCCAAAAGATTAGGGTGAGGACTCAGGATTGTTTCAATCTAATCCTAAAGCAGCAAAGTTTGTTTGTTTTTTTTTTTTTTTCCTTCTCCTTTCAGGAGGGCAAGAGGATGACTGTCCTTGTTCTGTCTGTAAACAGAAAACCCATCATTCTCTGTCCCTTGTCTCTGGGATATCATCTGCCTCTCAGAAAGATTCCATCAGCTCTCTTCTTGTCGCCTATGGGTCTGCATGTGGGAGGTAGATGCTGCAATGTTACTCTGGCTGTTGAGCTGGTTGTGAATATCAACAAAGAATTCTTTCCCCTGATCCAGGCGCCTGGGTTCCTGCAGTGGTCATACACGTAAAGAATGTGCCTATTCCAGTAGGGCACCCTCTCAGACCCTTCACAGTTTTTGACAAAGCACTTACCTGGCATGGCACAAGGGCATAGACAGCTAGCACAAATCTTGAAATTGGCAGGTCAAAAATTGAAAATTCTAAAATTTCGCCCCCATTATTTGCATCTTCTCTAAGGAACACATTCACCCGGCCGTTCAAGCCAGGTACTGAAGAGCAAGCCTTGCTGTCTCTCTCTTCCCCAGCTTCCAATTTATTAAGGTCTATCTCCTCTGCCTCCAAGTTGGTCTTGAACTGGCATCTCCACTGCCAGACCTGAATGCAGAGTTCTAATGACTTGCATGACATCTGCCCCCGCAAATGGTAGCCCTGCTTCCATTCTTTTCTGTTTCCAATTCATGCTTTACACAACCCCAAAATTGTTCTTGTCAAACGTAAAATGGGATCCTGTCACTTCATTGATTAGATCTCTTCAATGTCTCCTCATTTCATTAGAATAAAATTCAACTTCCCACACCTTGACCCACGAGCATGAGCTGTCTGCAGCCTCTGACCTCTTCTTGTTCTCTCATCTTACCTTTTGGGAGCCTTTTTTTCTGGTGTCTCTTTTTTGGAGTTGACCAGATACTTCTTTTTCTTTTCTTTCCTAAACAGAAAGGGTACAGATCATTTTCCCATGGCCACAAACATAGACCTGCCAACTTTACGTGTCAACAGGTCTCAGCTTTAACTTTCGGTCTTCAAACCATAGTGGTGAGGAGGTCATTGGTGACCTTCGTTGACGCTGCTTCCTGGAGTAATGAGGGAGAAAAAGAGTGACGTGAAGAGATGGGGACAATGAGTTTAGCTAAATCATTTCTAGCAGTTTGGTTGTGAAATGGAGGAGAGAGCTATGGAAACAGGTGAGGTGAGCTGAGGATCAAGAGGAAGCTCTTTTTATGAGCTATGATAAACTTGGGCAGTGGCTGAATGCAGATCCTGTGACAGGGAGATGCTGAATTCTCAGGAGAAAGAAGGGATCATGGACCCCATCAGGTGCGATGGAAGGATTGCTGTAGAGAGAAAGAGGGAACAAGAGAGGAGGGGACAGATGCAGTTAGAGTTTGCTGGTTGGTGGCAGGAACTGAGGAGATTCCTATCTGATGCCTTTCTATGAAGTAGGAGGGAAAGTAATCTGTTAAAGAAAAAGGAAGTGGCGAGGGGGTCGGCAGCTTGAAGAAAAAGCTCAGGATTGGGAAGGATCATTGCAAGAAGTGGAATTGTCATGCAGAGTGGGAGGATCATTTACGCCGGACTCATGAAGACGCAGGCCCTGTGCTCTGCCCAGCTGTGTGGCTCTCCCCAGAGGTGTCTGCCTTCAGGCACAGGGTGCAGAAAGCAGATAATGGGTCCCTCCAAGACCTGCCAGAGGGTTCTAGGAAAAGACTGAGAGAGGCAAGGCAGATTAAGATATCAGCAAAGAGGTTACTGAAGCCTTGGTCTGTGCACTCTAACCTGGTATGAAGGGGCGTGAAGAGAGGCAAAGGATGAACCAGAAAAGAGAAGGGCCAGTGGACTGGTCATCCAAGTGACATTGAAGGAAAGCTCCAGGAGGAACAAATTGTAAGGAAGAAATCAGGCAGGGAAACTTTCAAATTAATTTTTTAAAAAGATTTTATTTATTTATTTGAGAGAGAGAACACACATGTGTGAGCTGGGGGAGG
Source organism: Zalophus californianus (assembly GCF_009762305.2). NCBI lineage: Eukaryota > Metazoa > Chordata > Mammalia > Carnivora > Otariidae > Zalophus > Zalophus californianus. The sequence continues at coordinate 186,094,615 of NC_045597.1, forward strand.
ACCAGAGAGAGAGGGACGAGCAGACTCTGCACTGAGTGTGGAGCCTGACACAGGCCTTGATACCACAACCCTAAGATCATGCCCTGAGTCAAAATCAAGAGTTGGAGGCTTAACTGACTGAGCCACCCAGGCGCCCCTTGGATTAATTTTTTAAGAACGTTCAGAATTTTTAAGAATTTTAAGTTTTAAGAATTGTTCAATTGAACAATGGCTGTAGAAGGAGCAGACTTCAAGGATTAGATGTCAAAAAAGAGGATTCTGAAATTAATTATTGGGAGGTCGAGCCAGGCTTCAGTGATGAGAAGGCCGATCGGTTGCCTTTGGGTGCAGGAGGCCAAGAATCAGTGCAGAAAAATATCACTGGAAAAGAGCCACGGAAGGCTCCGAGGGGCCTCTTATCCCTGTGTACCTTGGAAGGTGTCCAGGATGGTGGCAGGACTTGAACTGACAGAAAAATTCTAAGTCAGCCTTTGAGGTGTGCTGAGGAATTGGGGGCAAATCAAGGATGATAGTGATGAAGAGCAACGGAACAGTTCATTTGAATGGTCAAGCCTCAAAATAGAGGATGGAGGAGGAAGGAGTTGGCCAGGGACGGGGGATAGCAAGCAGGGGGGCACCCACCCTGCCTTCCACAATGAGTGAGCGTGGAGAGTATGCATTCCTGTTTTAAAAAAGAAAGCAGTGGGTCCTCTTGTGGGAACCCATTTCAGTTAAAGAGGGAGGTACAACTAACCCTCTAAGAAGTTGTGGGTAAAGGAGACTTTGATGATTTCAGAGCAGGTGATTGTACTGGGTACATATTTCAGTGGCCTTCAATGCCTTCTGGCTTCCCTACAATCTTCATGAAGGCTTTCAAGGAAGAGGCAGTGAATGGGAGAAACAAGCTGTAATGAGCATCATGAGAACAATCACATGGTGGGTGCTTCTGACCACACAGGATCCAAAAAGCCGAAAGCACCCCCAAATTCATGCTCCCGACATCTACAGGAGAAAGGCAACCTTTCCTTACCTTTCTTGTTGGGAGGTATGCTGGATGCCTCCTGGAGCTCTTTGGGGTCATTTGGTTCAGGAGAGTCATCTGTTATCACTAACAGAGGAAAGAGAAATCGGTTCAGAGCTTGGAATAGGCTGAAGGAAAAGTCCTAAGGGAGCTGAGGGCAGAACAGGAGGGTGCAGAGCGCGTGTCACCTGGGGTGGGGGTGGGGGTTCTACCAGCCCTCAGGCTCCCTGCCTCTGCCTTGATTTGATCAGCCGGTGGTTAGAATTACCTGTGTGGTCATCCCTGTGAAGCAGGGAACAATTGCCCCACAGAGGAGGGCTCAGTTTGACCCGTTTCGAGAGGCTCCCCTTATGCAGTAGAAGGGAGGAACACCAGCTCTCAGCCACCCTCACGCAAGGAATGAGGCTGCGAGTAGGGTGAGTGCTGACCTTGACTTCTGGTGGCTTCAATGAAGGGGAATGTCTTCGCCATAGGAAAAATACACGTTATTGCTTAGAGGTCTGTGAACGGATATTTTTGAACCGCTCTCTTTGTCATTATTTCACCTTGAAAAATGGTGAAGGAAGCTAAGTGCCTTATATATTTCTATGTACAAGGACCAAGAAAGCGGGAGCTAGCCTCGACTGGGCTAGCACGTGTTAATAGCAAATAAATACAAAGTTCTAGTTTTTGCTGCACGAGGAAGACAGAAGGGGCTGGAAGCCATAATAAATCTCAAGTAAGACTGCCACCTTCCCCTTGTTTACATGGTACTATGAGATCAATCTCAAATTTTGGCCTGCTTAAGAATAGGTCATTGAGGCAGAGGTCAAGCAGTCCTGCGACATTTTAAATAATTTGTTGCATTTCAAATTATTTTAATCCTATCAACTCTTAAAAATCGAAACGATATAGTAATGACTAGGCTTGAAGATGAAACTTCCCCACAGTCAGGGTGGGGGCTGGGAAAAAGAACCATCCACACCTGGGCCCCACAGTGTTTTTGTTTGCTTCGCATTTGGACGGAGCAGTTTTGAGCTTTACCTTGTTGCAGGGACCTCAGAGCATGGGTGAGTTACACAGTTCTGCTCTGACTTAGTCCCCTGTCCTTTCCCCAGGGTTCCTGCCACCAGCCTTAGCAGACCTTCTAGTGATGTTTGCAGCACGAAGATGGTGGTCCAGGGTGGCGAGGAGAGCCCTGTCTCAAGAAGATCCGAACGGGCTCTCCTCTTGGTAGATATGGAAAGTGAGGCAAGCTAAACTTGTCTACATGAAAATTAGCTGGCATGGGGCCTGGTGGGACATCTTTTGAGCGTTTTGTTATCTCTTAATCTCAGGTTGTTACCGGACACTGAGCAGAGGAAGAAGAGGAATTTCAGGTCCCAGGACCAACGAACAGGGACCAGAGGGGGAGGAACAACACCAATCTATTCCAGCCAGTAAAAACAGTGGGGCCAACTGAACACCAAGGCCCGGCACGGGTGGGTTAGAGGGGGAGAGTCAGCCATCATTTCCTTTCAACTAGCTACTTACTAATTTTTTTCTACTTTATTATTATTTTTTAAATTTTAATTCTAATGTAGTTAACATACAGTGTTATATTACTTTCAGGTGTAGGATACAGTGATTCATTACTTACTAATTTCACAATTTCTTTCTTTCTTTTGGTAACCTAGAAGATGGAATCTTCCATTGTTACTGGCTTCATGATTATGTTATTTGGATGGTGTGTCTTAGAGGAGTGAAGGAAACATTTGGACCAAACGGGGCCCTTTATGCTCAGTTTTGGAGAATCCACGATACCATTTTTGACAGAGCCCGATAATACTCCATGGTTATATGTAATGTAATCAAAGTCCTTAATAATGATGGTTGGGAGCGATAAGAAACACAATTTTGGAAGCTAAATCTTTCAATGTTTTAGCAGATCTTGCAATCAGCAGATCCTTCAATGTTTTATCATCTTTTTTATTAATTTCAATAACATTACTCTTAGAGTCCAAACCACATAAAAATGAGTATGATTGAAAGGCCCCTGTAATCAGAGGGTGAGCGACTGAGTTAGGGTCACAGAGGGATGTATTGCACAAGTTACGTGTCAGTTCAGAACACTGTTATTAGTTGGACATCATGGCATCAAACTGGCTGTGGAGACATCCCTGACAAGTAGTCCTGTGCTGAGCTGGGGCATCAATCTCCCTGTTTCTTTTTCTTTGTCACACCCAGTTCTTTTCCCTTAGGCTTCCGTCACAAGCCTCTGGGTTGGCAGGTGCATGTTTGTCTCTCAAACCCGCTCTGAACTAAACAAAGTCAGCCCCAAGCAATATTACCTTGCACAGTGTCGGGGGCAGTGCCGGGTATCTCTTGTGAGTCTTCTTCACCATTTATTTGGGATGTTAAGTTGTCATCGGGCATTGAAGAGAGGAAGAAAAATCATTACAGGGTACAGAGACAGAGTGTCAGGGAGGAAAGCAAACAGTAAAAACACCCAAGACAGAAGCCCCAATGCCCCAGGGCAAGAGTTGGCCTGCTCCAGGGGTGGGGAGCTGGTGTTTGGCCTCTAGGCTTTCCCCAAGGCCCTGGCAGTGCCCATAGTCCTTGGAGAAGGCTGTGTGTGGTAGGTAGGCCCATGGGATGGACCAGATTAACAAAAAGGTGGGACCCTGGGCTTCTAGACATGACCACAGTACCCTAGGCTAGGGAGGCACAGGTGTCGGACAAAGTCTTCCCCTCACCTGGAGTGATCCTTCCTTCCTGGGTGGTTCTGGGGAGAGCCACGGCAGGGTCAGAAGGGCTGGATGGTTCGCCCGTGATCTCAGCGCTGTGCTGTGTGGATGCGCTGGGCTCAGTGACACTGGGAGCATGGGGTGGGTGGCTCTGGGGTGGGGGCAGCGGCAGCAGCGTCTGGAGGGAGCGCCCTCCTCCTGGGTTGGCTGGAGTTTCGAGGAGGGTCAGCGCAGCTCTGTTCCATCCTCCGTAGGAATTGACAACTGGGATTGGTGAAGGAACACACATCAACACCCTGGCTACTCAGAATGATTAGGGAATTTCTTTGTACAAGACTTCCGGAGGGTTGGGGGCATGGAGCGATTCACCTCCTTCCAAGTGCGGAGAACTGATTCATCGCCAGCATCCACTGTTTGTGGCCCCTTTCTATTCTAGGTGTTTGATTTGGGCATTAGACCTCTGGTCTAATACTAAGGTTGTTTCACCCATAAAGCTGAGTTTGACTTTGTACTCAGGGATTTAATTTTCTTTAGTCTTTCTTTAATTTTGGTTTCGGAATTTAGACAATTTTCTATGACGTTATAATTTTAATACATGTTCCTGTTTTAATAAATAAACACATCACATCCCCTGTAGCAAATAAGATAAAATGTAAATTCCTTCACATGGTGCATCCTTTCTACTCTGGTTTCTGCTCATTTCTTCAGAACTAGCTTCTGTGTTTCCCTGCCTCACACCCTACGATGAGCCACACCTGTCTTCCACCCCGTCCTCGATACTCCAGGCCCTTGGCTTTCTGCATGTGATTCCTTCCGTGGCCAGGTTTCCCTTATGATTCTTCTCCATCATTTATTTCAGGAGTTGAGTTGTCTCAACCAGTGAACAGAAAAAGGAATTAAGGTGGGATTTTGGAGAAGGGCCTGGAAGAAAAGCACAGATTTGCAGATCCAGAAAGACGTATGAGCTCGGCTAGGTTGGGGAGCGCTGCAGTGTGTGGTGCCTCTGGCTCTCAGACTGACTTAGCGTGGCTTCTGAGAACCCAGTCCTCCCCGTGCCGCCCTGATGCTGCCAGGAGCACGGGCTCAAGTGCACCAGTGCCAGCCGGGAGGGGCGCTTTTCTCTTTCCCTGCCTCTTTAGCTCAAGGAGGCGTTTCTCCTTTGGGGGAAGAACTTCTTGCTGTCCACAGTGGTTACCCCACTAACAAAATGGCACGATGCAGTGTGATCTGCTGGTCATCTTTCTGTTGTTCTCAGCTAAGTGAACCATGCGCTTTGGCCAAAGTGTTTGTCCTTAAACCTAAAATGATCGTGTGTCACCTCTTTCTCTTGCCCTGGCTTCTTCCTTCCCAGCTCTGTCCTTGCTCTTTCTCCTGCTTTTTATTTATCCAGCTCGTACTCCTTCCCAGTGTGCGTCACATTCTGCTTCCTTCTTCTACCCTCTCTCTGTCTTCAGCTCCTTCTCCTCTCTCCTCCAGCCTCACACTCTGCCTTCCACCTGTCCTTGTTTAAAAGAGGGATTGAAATCTCAGGCCCCGGTGCTAGGAAACCCAAGTAGGACAGCTGGCTCTGCTCTTAGCAGACAAGTAACTTTGGGAAAGTTATTCTGAGCTTTAATTTCTTCATATGTCAGATGGGGATAATAGCGACTTCACAGGATTGTTTTAAAGATGATATGAGATAATCATATAAAGTGCTTGGGAAGATGCCTGGTACATAGTAAGTACTAAAAAAAAAAAAAAAAGATACTTACTGTCCATCCATATTCATTTCTCTTCCCCTCTGGTTCTCCTCATCCTTCTGTCAGACTGAGTCTCTGCAACTGCATTTCCCTACAGACTGCCCAGTGAGGTATACTGGACAACTTTCCCCCCACTTCATAGAACAGGTGAGACAGAAATGTGTCCTCTAGAAATTCATCTTAGAGAGCTGGGGCCAGAGGCTGCTCGTCCTGGCACACCAGGGAGAGAATACGCTCCCCATCTCCCCAGAGAACCCAGCACTCAAGTGCCTAATTCCACGGGGCTGAAAGCCAACCCAAACTTTGAGGGTAGCAGCTTCTGGCATGCTTTTATAGCCCAAGGATATTCAAGAAGCCTCATACCACTTCTGAAGCCCTTGAGAATCATCATCAGGTTGGGGTATTCACGCAGGTTAATTCGGCTGAACAGCATCTCCAGAAATGACAGATTGGAGGTCTTTTCCAGGTGGGTGAGGATGTTGTACACCACTCTGGGTACAGGGACCTGGTTTCTACAGGCTTCCATGGATTCCTTAAAAAATGGAATCGAGGATTATTATAAATGATTATAAAATGGAATGGAAGTTTATTATACATTTGTGGTTTTCTAAGTCGTAGGAATGGTATTTTGTTCTGTTAAGAAGGAATTTAACACAAATGTACAGTCAAACTCTAACGTAGAAAAGTCACAGTTCCGCATGTTTATTTTTAGAACTTCACATATATTTGGATTGTTAGTCACAGGAATAAATAACAGCCTTCTTTAAAATAAGTCTGCTTTGTGAACCTTATTTTAGGTACATTTGAAGGAAGAGAGAAATTTTAGGGAAGGAAAAGGGGAGTCAAAGGTTTTTGCTGTGTAATTAATTTCTCTAAGGCTCTGAGCAGAACTCTGTGGCAATGGACCAAGGAGTGGGTCACAAGTGGCAATTCTGCAATTGCTTATTAGCCTCTGCTCTTTCTCTCTCGGACTTGGGATGGCCTGAATGGGTTCTAGCCACAGGGAAATCATCCAGCAAACTCCTCTTCATGAAAGGCTGGCCAGAAGGAGAAACATGGCAAGAGAGAATTGACTGCATAACACTTACTGAGCACCTACTAGGCTAGTCCTTGCGTACATAGCAATGGATAAGATCGCCATGGTGTTACCCATACTGGGGGAGGGACTCTGTCAGGTGCAGAAGATGGGCATTAAATAATAAACAAATTAAAGAAATGCTCAGTTGCTACTGAGAGAAGCGTTATGAAAGGAAAGCATAAGTTTCTCTGAGAAATCGGTTAGATGAGTGGGTTAAGGAAGCCTCTCTGAGTAGTGACATCTGGGCTGTGACGTGAAGAGTGGTTGGAGCCAACCAGGCCGAGACTGGGAGAAGATCGTTCAACCACCGCTGCACTTCCCTGGGCCTGGGACTCAGGAAATACATTAAAAAACCCCAAAATTATAAAAGAATGCCATTTTTGTCCACACAGCTGTATCTTCCAATGCCTGCCTTGCTTCACATCTGAATGGACTATGCCCAACAAATTCTTGGGAATTGGGAGTGTACCCTTAGTGGGTTGAATGGTGTCACCGCTCCAAAAAGGTATGTCCACTTGAACCCTGTGAATGTGACCTCATTTGGAAAAAGGGGACATTGGAAAAATTACATTTGCAGATGTAATTAAGTTGGGCTCTTGAGATGACATTACCCTGGATTAAGGTGGGCTCTAAATCCCAATGACCAGTGTCCTTATAAAAGAAGAGAAGGAGAAAAGACAAGGAAAGGAAAAGGTGATGTGGAGATCGAAACAGTGATTGTAAGTGATTTTTCTACAAGCCCAGGAACACAAAGTGTTGCTGGTACCACCAGAAGTTAGGAGAGTCAGGGAATGGATTCTCCCTCAGAGCCTCGAGAAGGAACCAACCCTGCCAATATCTTGATTTTGTACTTCTGGCTTTCAAAACTGTGAGACAATGCATTTCTCTTATTTTAAGCCACCGGGGTTGAGG